>NC_037676.1:29717135-30058294 GCF_003255815.1 Theropithecus gelada | reverse complement strand
CTCCAACTCCCAGCGCGAGCGACACAGAAGACCGGTGATTTCTGCATTTTCAACTGAGGTACTGGGTTCATCTCACTGGGGAGTGCCGGACGATCGGTGCTGGTCAGCTGCTGCAGCCCGACCAGCGACCAGCGAGAGCTGAAGCAGGGCGAGGCATCGCCTCACCTGGGAAGCGCAAGGGGGAAGGGAATCCCTTTTCCTAGCCAGGGGAACTGAGACACACAACACCTGGAAAATCGGGTAACTCCCACCCCAATATTGCGCTTTAAGCAACCAGGCACACCAGGAGATCATATCCCACACCTGGCCGGGAGGGTCCCACGCCCACGGAGCCTCCCTCATTGCTAGCACAGCAGTCTGTGATCTACGGGCAAGGCAGCAGCGAGGCTGGGGGAGGGGCACCCGCCATTGCTGAGGCTTAAGTAGGTAAACAAAGCTGCTGGGAAGCTCCAACTGGGTGGAGCTCACAGCAGCTCAAGGAAACCTGCCTGTCTCTGTAGACTCCACCTCTGGGGACAGGGCACAGCTACACAACAACAACAACAACAAAAAAGCAGCAGAAACCTCTGCAGACGCAAACGACTCTGTCTGACAGCTTTGAAGAGAGCAGTGGATCTCCCAACACGGAGGTTGAGATCTGAGAAGGGACAGACTGCCTGCTCAAGTGGGTCCCTGACCCCTGAGTAGCCTAACTGGGAGACATCCCCCACTAGGGGCAGTCTGACACCCCACACCTCACAGGGTGGAGTACACCCCTGAGAGGAAGCTTCCAAAGCAAGAATCCGACAGGTACACTCGCTGTTCAGAAATATTCTATCTTCTGCAGCCTCTGCTGCTGATACCCAGGCAAACAGGGTCGGGAGTGGACCTCAAGCAATCTCCAACAGACCTACAGCTGAGGGTCCTGACTGTTAGAAGGAAAACTATCAAACAGGAAGGACACCTACACCAAAACCCCATCAGTACATCACCATCATCAAAGACCAGAGGCAGATAAAACCACAAAGATGGGGAAAAAGCAGGGCAGAAAAGCTGGAAATTCAAAAAATAAGAGCGCATCTCCCCCGGCAAAGGAGCGCAGCTCATCGCCAGCAACGGATCAAAGCTGGACGGAGAATGACTTTGACGAGATGAGAGAAGAAGGCTTCAGTCCATCAAATTTCTCAGAGCTAAAGGAGGAATTACGTACCCAGCGCAAAGAAACTAAAAATCTTGAAAAAAAAAAAGTGGAAGAATTGATGGCTGAAGTAATTAATGCAGAGAATGTCATAAACGAAATGAAAGAGATGAAAACCATGACACGAGAAATACGTGACAAATGCACAAGCTTCAGTAACCGACTCGATCAACTGGAAGAACGAGTATCAGCGATTGAGGATCAAATGAACGAAATGAAGCGAGAAGAGAAACCAAAAGAACAAAGAAGAAAAAGAAATGAACAAAGCCTGCAAGAAGTATGGGATTATGTAAAAAGACCAAATCTACGTCTGATTGGGGTGCCTGAAAGTGAGGGGGAAAATGGAACCAAGTTGGAAAACACTCTTCAGGGTATCATCCAGGAGAACTTCCCCAACCTAGTAGGGCAGGCCAACATTCAAATCCAGGAAATACAGAGAACGCCACAAAGATACTCCTCGAGAAGANGCACGTTATACACATGTACCCTACAACTTAAAGTATAATAATAATAAATAAATTAAAAAAAAAAAAAGACAATGAGATATTACCTCATGTCTTTTAGGATGGTTATCATCAATAATAATAATAATAAAGTATTGGTGAGGTGGTAGAGAAATTGAAACCCTTGTACACTGTTGGGTAGAATATAAAATGGTGTAGCCACTATCAAAAACAGTGTGAAGGATGCTCATATAACTGAAAACAGAACTACTATACTATCCAGCAATCCCATTTCAGGGTATATCCAAAACAATTGAAATCAGGATCTCAAAAAGATACCTACATTCCCATGTTTATTGCAACATTATTCACAATAGCCAAGATTTGAGGGATGAATAAAGAAAATGTGGTATATCCATACAATAGAATATTATTCAGCCTTATAAAAGGAAATCCTACCTCTGGTGACAACATGGATGGACCTAGAATGGATTATTCTAAGGAAGTCAGTGATGGAAGGATGAATACATGATTCCTCTTATAGGACATATCTAATATCATTGAAGATATAGAAGTAATGAGTAGAATCATGGGGATGGATGAGGGGGATATGAGAAATTGTCATTCAATGGGTATAAAATTACAGTTAGGCCACACAAGTGGCTCACACCTGAAATCCCAACACTTCAGGAGGCCAAGGCAGGAGGATCACTTGAGCCCAGGATTTCAGGACCAGCCTGGGCAACATACGGAGACTCTACCTCTATTAAAAAAAGAAAAGAAAAATTTAACTAGTCAGGCATGGTACACAACTATGGTCCCAAATACTTGGCAAGCTGAGGCAAGAAGAATACTTGAGCCCAGGAGATCCAGGCTACAGTGAGCTGTGTTCACACCACTGCACTACAGCTTGGGCAACAGAGTGAGACTCTGTCTCAAGAAATAAACAAATAAATAAAGTTACAGTTATACTGGATAAGTAAGTTCCTGAGATCTGCCGTATGACAAAGTACCTATAGTTAACAATAAGGTATTGTGCACTTAAAATTTTGTTGGCTATCCATTTGCAGAAAATTGAAACTAGACCCCTTTTCTCACCTTATACAAAAATTAACTCAAGATAGACTAAAGACTTAAATGTAAAACCCAAAACTATAAAAACCCGAGAAGAAAATCTAGGCAGTACCATTCAGGACATAGTCATGGGCAAAGATTTTATGATGAAATTGCCAAAAGCAATTGTAACAAAAGCAAAAATTTACAATTGGGATCTAAGCAAACTAAAGAGCTATTGCAAAGCAAAAGAAACTATCATCAGAGTGAACAGGCAACCTACAGAGTGGGAAAAAATTTTGCAATCTATCCATCTGACAAAAGGTCTAATATCCAGAATCACAAGGAGCTCAAACAAATTTACAAGAAAAAAACAACCCCATCAAAAAGGGGGCAGATGACATGAACAGACACTTCTCAAAAGAAGACATTCATGCAGCCAACAAACATATGAAAAAAGGTCAACATCACTGATCATTAGAGAAATGCAAATCAAAACCACAATGAGATACTATCTCATGCCAGTCAGAACAGCCATTATTAAAAAGTCAAGAAACAACAAATGCTGGTGAGGTTGTGGAGAAATAGGAACGCTTTTACACTATTGGTGGGAATGTAAATTAGTTCAATCATTGTGGAAGATAGTGTGGCAATTCCTCAAAGATCTAGAACCCGAAATACCATTTGACCCAGCAATCTCATTACTGGGTATATACCCAAGGGAATATAAGACATTCTATTACAAAGATACACACACACGTTATGTTCATTGCAGCACTATTCACAATAGCAAGGACATGGAATCAACCCAAATGCCTATCAATGATAGACTGGATAAAGAAAACGTGGTACATCTACACCATGGAATACTATGAAGCCGTAAAAAGGAATGATATCATGTCCTTTGCAGGGACATGGATGAAGCTGGAAGTCATTATCTTCAGCAAACTAATGCAGGAACAGAAAACCAAACACCACATGTTCTTATAAGTGGAAGCTGAACAATGAGAACACAGGGACACAGGGAGGGGAACAACACACAAGGGGGCCTGTTGCGGGAAAGGGGAGTTGGGGGAAAGAGTATTAGGAAAAATAGTTAATGCATGCTGGGCTTAATACCTAGGTGATGGGTTGACAGGTGCAGCAAACCACCATGGCACACATTTACCTATGTAGCAAACCTGCAGATCCTGCACATGCACCCCAGAACTAAAAATAAAAAAAATTTTTGTTAAGAGCATAGAGGCTCATGTTAAGTATTCTTACACACAAAAAAGGAGGATTTACTAGGAAACTTTTGGAGGTGATAGCTATGTTTATCACCTGGATTGTGGTGGTGGCAACATGAGTGTATACATACGTTCAAATTCACCAAATGGCATAATTAATTATGTGCAGTTTTTAAAATACCAGTTATACCTCAATAAAGCTGGAAAAAATAAAGTCACAAGGTAATGTATCAAAAGGTAATAGAATGTTAAGTGGCACTGACATTAATAAAAAGGGACCTTTTTTTTTTTGCAAAAGTAATAACACTTTCATCCAAAGCCGTGACCTAAGTAACCTAGCATGCAGTCACTGCCTACTGGATTTTTTTTGAACATGCTTGATTGCACGTTTACAATTTTAAAATGGCAAATTGAGCATATGTCCTCATTATCTGTGAATAAACTGTCAAGTTGGTTGACTGACAAAAAAGACTTCCACCCCAGTACAATGAAATGACATATATTTATGTGAAGAACTTCAAAGAACTCCAGGTTTATTTCAAGTTTTATTTATAAAAATAAAAAGAGGCCGGGTGTGGTGGCTCATGCTTGTAATCCCAGCACTTTAGGCGGCCGAGGCGGGTGGATCACGAGGTCAGGAGTTTGAGACCAGCCCGGCTAAGATGGTAAAACCCCATCTCTACTAAAAATATAAAAATTAGCTGGGCATGGTGGCAGGTGCCTGTCATTTCAGCTACTCGGAAGGCTGAGGCAGGAGAATCGCTTGAACCCAGGAGGTGGAGGTTGTGGTGAGCTGAGATCGTACCACTGCACTCTAACCTGGGCAACAGAGCAAGACTCCATCTCAAAAAATAATAATAAAATAAAAAATAAAAATAAAAAGAGTGGGTGGGTGCAGTGGTTCACACCTATAGTCCTAGCACTTTGGGAACCCAAGGCAGGTGGATTAGGAGTTTGAGACCAGCCTGGCCAATAGGGTGAAACCCTGTCTCTACTGAAAATATAAGAATTAGCTGGGTGTGGTGGTGCATGCCTGTAATCCCAGCTACAGAGGAGGTTGAGGCACGAGAATCACTTGAACCCAAGAGGCTACATTGAGTGGAGATTGCGCCACTGCCCAATCCTGGGCAACAGAGCGAGACTGTACCTCAATAAATAAATTAATTAATTAAAAAGTGTAATTTATTCCCACCATAGTAAGCAGGTTAGTTAATTGAGCTAAAAATATAATTACTGAATTCAAGTTTTCAAAGAAAAGTTCAGGAATTGATATCTTTATATAAATAGACAAAAACATATACTACTTCTAATTACTGTTTCAAGATAGTAATCATTTTTTCTCCAAAACACTGAAACTCTGTAAGGAACTCTATAGCTAAAATTCCAAGAACTTAATTTCCATCAGATATAATTGTCTAAGACGTATCTCTACTGAGATTAATCAGAGAGATAAATTGAAAAGAAGTGGGCAAATGCAGATGGTTTAAAATATCCACCAAACCCAAGAAGTGAATTCTACACCCACATGAAAAAAATCTCATTTCAAATACAAAATTGAAAAGCTCAGATCAGTGCATTTAAAAGACTCACCACACCTGTAGGCTTATGACAGTCACCCGCTCACTGCTTACTGGCTTCTGACCATCAATGACAAAGTGGGCAGAAGCATCCCAAAGCCCCCCTTTCCCTCCCTGCAGGAAGGCTGCTGTAAAGAGGAAGCTGGAGATGTTTCTCTAGAAGCCAGGCAGCCAGTGAGAAACGCAGGAAGCACTTGGCAAATGCTGTGCTTAGCAAGTTGCATGTCATTATCTCAATTCTTTCAATGTCACCTGTGAAATACTAGTTACAACCACCCTCTATATTTCACAGTGAAGAAACAGAGGCTTAGATGGGTCAAATACTTTATCAAAGTAAGGCACAAAGAATAAAATCAAATGCAAGTCTGTCTGATTCCAAAGTCCACTTTCTTAACCACAACACTATATAGCCTAAATGTGATGACCTCCACCATAGAAAATTATCACTTAAGTATCAACTGCCTAATTCAGGCTACTCATGCATCTTCTTTCGTAGAGGAGTGTATCTCACAGTAAAGAGAATGACCCATCTTTTGAGATAATTATTTATCTTTTTTAAAAAGAAAAATGTAAGTCTCTAAAAATCCCTGTTGATTTTGAAGTGTGTGTATTAAGGATAATGTTTATTCCCAATATAACTTTGGTTACTCTTATATGCTATAGAACTATTTATATATTAAATTATTTAGTTATGATTTAAATTCATCAATAATATCCAGGTCTAATTAACAATTCTAGGCCGGGCGCGGTGGCTCAAGCCTGTAATCCCAGCACTTTGGGAGGCCGAGACGGGCAGATCACGAGGTCAGGAGATCGAGACCATCCTGGCTAACACGGTGAAACTCCGTCTCTACTAAAAAATACAAAAAACTAGCTGGGCGAGGTGGCAGGCACCTGTAGTCCCAGCTACTCGGGAGGCTGAGGCAGGAGAATGGCGTAAACCTGGGAGGTGGAGCTTGCAGTGAGCTGAGATTCGGCCACTGCACTCCAGCCCAGGCGACAGAGCAAGACTCCGACTCAAAAAAAAAAAAAAAAAAAAAAAAAAATTCTAAACAGCTCTATAGTAATAGTCTTGCTAAATATTTATATTGTCTTCCCCATGCTATTTTTCAAATTATCTTAGAGTTTCAAGTGTCATACCAGATTTGAGAAAACTAGGTAACCCTCTTTGGCTCCATTACTTAATTCCTCCTAAAATATGAGGTACTTCAATTTAAATGTCCTGCACATTGAGAAACATAACAGGCAAAATAAGTAGACTGTGTGTGTGATTAAATGCTAACTAATGATATTTTATTGTTAATTCAAGAACCTATGTGACTTTAATTTCCAAGGTAAAAATGAATTTGCCTAAATTCAGTGGGAATAAAAGGCACTTATTTGCTGATATGGTTTGGCTGTGTCCCCACCCAAATCTCATCTTGTAGTTCCCATAACCCCCACGTGTTATGGGAGGGACCCAGTGGGAGGTCATTTAATCACGGGGGCAATTGCCCTCCTGCTGTTCTCATGATAGTGAGTTCTCAGGAGATCTGATGGCTTTATAAGGGGCCTTTCCCCTAGAGCTCAGCACTCCTCCTTGCTGCCACCACGTGAAGAAAGAGGTGTTTGCTTTCCCTTCCACAATGATTTTAAGTTTCCTGAGGCCTCCCAGCCATGCTGAACTATAAGTCAATTAAGCCTCTTTGTAAATTACCCAGTCTCAGGTATGTCTTTATTAGCAGCGTGAGAGAACAAACTAATACACTTGCATACTTTGCTATTTGCATAGTTGATTTATTACCTACTTTAAGTTTTCCTCAAATGCTGAAATCCCTGGTCCTTCTTGTGACAGCATGATGCAAATTCCAGAGGTAGCCCATACTGGCCACCAAATACAAACAGCAAGGATGTTTTGCGGGTGCAAGAAACCTGATCTTGGTAATAGTCACAATCCTGAGTTTGTCTTTAATTCTGATTACCCATGTCCTCATGAAGATAGTGGCATTGCTCAACCATGGCCTGCCTACTTCCATGACTCTGGTTGTTCACCTCAATGATTAGTTTCTTTACAACACTTGAAGGTTTACATTCTAGAATCGGAAGAAATGATAGGGATCATCTCTATATACCAAGCTGTCTATTTTATAAATGAAAAATTGAGATTGGGGGATATAATTTGCCAAAGGTCACTCTATTTATAGCTTCCATTTTTGGTGCTAAGATTGCTGGAATAACATGAGAAGTAAGCTGAGTGGAAGAGGATCAGGGCAGCTTCTCAAATTTGGGAAAGTCTAGATTAATAAGCAGATCAATTGGGTGAGTTTTAATTCTGGTTCCATCCATTTCTAACCTTGAGGAATTCAATTAAATTCATGAATCTCCATTTTCTACTCTACAAGATAAGCAACCAAAGACTCTCAAAATCTCCAATAACCTTTAGCAAATAAGGAAGGTAAAATGTGTATTCATGATTGTTGAACAGAGAACAAAATTTGTGATAACCCCAAGACTGGAAGTGTGAGTTAGAATATAATAATAGCTAACTTTTATTGATCATTTACTATTTTCCAAATATGGTGGTAGATGCTCTATTTGCATTTTTTTATTTAATCATCTCAACTTTGAGATGCTATGCTGATGTTGCAGGGGAGGAATGGAGACTTAGGTTACGTAACTGATTCAAGGTTTCTACCTATTAAGTGGGGCAATAAGGATTTTAGCCCAGGTTGTCTAACTCTAAAGCAATGCTTTAAATACTGCACTGCTCTTTGGATAACTCATTTCGCTGGCATGTTTTTCAACGAGTCACTTTTCTGGACTTTTTTCTCTGAGAACAAACACACTTCTCCATGACTCCTGATAAAATCCAATTCCTAGCTCTGCGGGCAGCCATTCACTCCACTTCCGTTCCCACTGGCATCTGTAAATTAGCCTCTGGTAATTATCTGTGTGGGAAGCAGCCGGCAGTGCACAGAACATTGTAACTCTTGGTCAGCTTCCAACGTGGGAATTCAGCATTCCGGAGTCATAAATCAACTGACCACAGCCAACTTGAGGATGTCTTTGCTCAAGCTTTAAAAATAGGCTTAAATTCCATAGTGGTGGGCAAATATATCTTTCATTTACCTGAAATAGTAAATCCTCCATCCAAAAGAAAGAACAGGTGTTCACACCTTGCCCTCAAAGGCAATTGATTCCCACTCTGTTTGACCAGATGGTGAGTACAGTTTGGGAGCATCTGTCCTCTCTTGAGAATGTCTTGTCTCTAGTTCCAGAAGTCATATTCAGGGACTAGAAATGCTGCCTTAGAAATAGCTTTAAGTAATTCAAAAGTTAAGGTTTAGATGCCATAGCAGGAGAATAACTCCCTAAGAGGCCTAAAACTTCAGAGTTCTATTTTGTTACATCACTGGACAGTGGAACACATTTTTTATAGTGTTTGGTTTTAGAGGAACTGAAGCACATGGGGAAGATGAAACTAGAACTACCCAAAAGAATAGGGAATTTTGGGCTTACATCAGGAGTGTATGCAAACTATAGTATGTGGGCCGATCTGCCTGTGCCTGTTTTTAGTAAATAAAGATTTATTATAACTCAGCCACATCCATTTGTTGGCATATTGCCTATGGCTGCTTTCACAGGGCACAGCAGAGTTGAGTAGTTACAGCAAAGATTATATAATATGTAAAGCCTAACATATTTATTATATGGCCCTTTACAGAAAAAGTTTGCTGACCACTGGCTTAAGGCATGGAGAATGGGAAAGTTCAATGTACTTACTTCTTTGAGTGTTTTTATAAGATTTTTTATCATTTTATCTTTAAAGGAAAAAGTAGAAGTACTCAGATCAGGTTACCCATTGTACCTCATTTAAGAAACTGCAAACTAGATATCTAGAGACCACATATCGAACTGGGCCAGCAGGAGGAAAGAGGAGAGTATCAACTGTTCTAAATGGCATCAATTCTATTAGCAGATGATCACAGTGCCTCTCCCATTAACAAGGAACAAAACTTCAAACTCTACCATCAAAACACCTCAATACTCCTGGTAGAGGTATCCCACAATAGCAAACTGTACTCATTGACTTAAGAAGGGAAGAGAAAGAAAGAAAGGGTGCCAGATATAATGGAAGACACATCTGAGGGCGCTGAAGACATATTTATCTCATCACAATACCTAGGCCTGGCCATGTAATTCTCTTTAAAAGTGTGTGGAAATGGGCCAAGAAGAACCTAAACAAAAAGGTCTTGCTGGGTGTTCCCCTCAGTGGTATATTAGTATTAGATCATACCCTTTCTGTCTAATCACATTTCTACATGGCTGTCCATACTTTGTTGAACCTAAGAATAAACAAGGACAATTTTTAAAAATTGAACTGCCATATTATCTAGCAATGCCACTACTGGGTATTTATCCAAAGGAAAAGAAATCAGTATATCCAAAGAAAAGCTGCACTCCCATGCTTATCCAAACACTGTTCACAATAGCAAACATATGGAATCAATGAACAGATAAAATATGGTATGTATACACAATTAAACATTATTCTGCCATAAAAAATAAAATCACATCATTTGCAGTAACATGGATGAAACTGAAGGTAATTAAGTGAAATAATCTAGGCGCAGAAGGACATACATTACATGTTCTCACTAATATGTGGGAGCTAAAAGCAAGTTGATCTCATGGAGATAGAGAATAGAAAGATACCAGAGGCTAGGAAGGGTATGTGGCTGAGATTGAAGAGGCTGATTAGTGGGTGCAAACACACAGCTAGATAGAAGAAATAAGCTCCAATATTCTATAGCAGAGTAGTGTGACTACAGTTAGCAACAGTGTATTGTATATTTCAAAGTAGCTAGAATAGAGGACTTGAGATGCTATGTTACCAACACATAGAAATGATAAATACACAAGATGATGGACACTCCAAATACCCTCACTTAGTCACTACACATTCTATGCACGTAGCAAATACTCACATATAACCCATCAGTATATAAAATACTTTGTATCAATTTTTTTGAGTCTCGCTCTGTCGCCCGGGCTGGAGTGCAGTAACGTGATCTAGGCTCACTGCAAGCTCCGCCTCCCGGGTTCACACCATTCTCCTGCCTCAGCCTCCCGAGTAGCTGGGACTACAGGGACCTTCCACTACGCCCGGCTAATTTTTTGTATTTTTAGTATTTTAGTGTTTAGCATTTTGTATATTTAGTATTTTGGTAGTGTTAGCCAGGATGGTCTCGATCTCCTGACCTCACGATCCGCCCACCTCGGCCTCCTAAAGTGCTGGGATTACAGGCATGAACCACCGCACCCAGTCCTCTTCGGGTTTTCATTCTGAAGGCTCCCATGTCACCTAAAACTACGACCAAGTAAATTTGTATGCTTTTTTTTATTTCCTATTAAAAACTGTGGAAAAAAAATAAGAAACCATGTAAAATAAATCTCCGAGGGCTGAGATCAGACCCTAAAAGAACAAAAAACGTGATTATTTTGTCTAAGCAAGAGATGAAGAACAGACTTAAAGCGACAGCACTTAAAATAAATAAACCAGATCCTAAAATAAAAGGTGGTTATAATTTTCTACTGAGAATCTAGTCTTCAACATTTATATTTCAAAATACCTCAGTCTCTTTTATTCCTGAATGATCTTGGGACTCCACTGAGAAAGTAGCAACTTAAATTAGATCGGCAGGTGATTAAGGAAATGACCAAATTAATTTTTACCTTCAAAACGGTATTCCGGAAATTCTCAAATTAAAAAATTTATGGAAGCACAAATTGGTACTGCATGTAGACTTGGTGAACTGAAATTAGTCCTTTAAGCAATGAATGAGCATATCTGACAGCCCAGTGCTCCCATCCCAAAATAGCTTTATAGTTCTCAGTTCACCTTCTACATATAGCAACATTGAAAAATTGATTATAAAAATAGTTCTCCAAGGAAAGCCACCTGCTAGTGCTACTAGTAAAAAAAAAAAATAGATAAAATGAAGAAGGCTAAGAAAATGATAGCTTTCTAAAGTCATAAAATAGAAGGCTATTGGCTACATGCTATAATGTGATAGTCATGAATGTGGGCATTTCAAAGTGCTATTAGCTATATCCATTGCTCATGGCAAATGAGGTATCAGGGCAGGGAGGGGTATAAAGAAGTCCAGTTATGGGACTTGTACTGTCTCATATATACATTGGTCTAAAATATCAATTAATTTAGCAGTAGGTTTTAAATGCCTCCTTGGTAGAGGAGGACCGTATTCATGAATATTAGATTCTAGAGGTGAATGTAACCATAAACCAAGTGCAGACAGTGGGAGCATGTACAATCTTCACATACTGTTATGTTGTGATAGTGAATTTGAAAAGATTCAGCATATTTGACACTCAATAGTAAAGAAAAATTTAGTGTGGAGGCTTTAGGGGATAATATTGCAAAACAGTGAAAGATACAGTCCTTCTGGAAGATCAAATGAAGAGCAAATACCTGGAAGTTATCTACTACAGCGTCCAACAGGAAACTTCAGAGAACTATTTGGTATTCTCAATAAAATGTATTTTTAAAATTTCTACTATAAAATAATAGAGTACTGCTATCTGGAGAGAACAGGCCAGAATAAGAAATTTAAAATGTGATGGAAATGGTAAATTTGTAAAAAAAAAAAAAAAAAAAAAAGATGAAATGAAAATGAAAAATGTAATGAGACACAGATGAATATGCAGGAGTTTAGGATTCTACTCTGAGAATTCACAGGGGCATACATGTCTGCTCATCAGTTTTCATTATTATTTGCATGTCTTTAGATGGAAATAGGTATACATTTTTAGGATATAAGCCAACCACTTGGTTATAGGGTATATGCACATTCGATGTTAATAAATACTGTCAAACAATTTCCAAAGTGGCTGTACTAATTTCCATTCCCATCAGCAGTGTGTGAGAGTTCCAACTACCCCCATCCTTGATAACACTTGATTTTTACAGTAGCTACTTTTTCAAAACTATAATTTGTGTGTGTGTGTGTGTGTGTTTATTTGTATCAATTTCTGGTTTTAATTTGCATTTCTCTGATGCCTAGTAAATGTGACCAACATTTTATATGTTTCCTACCCCTTGGACATACTTTCCTGGGTTCACATCTCCCTCCTTCCCCCTCCACATAATAGGCTCCAGTGTGTGATGTTCCCCTTCCAGAGTCCAAGTGATCTCATTGTTCAATTCCCATCTATGAGTGAGAACATGCGCTGTTTGGTTTTCTGTTCTTGCGATAGTTTGCTGAGAATCATGGTTTCCAGTTGCATCCATGTCCCTACAAAGGACACAAACTCATCCTTTTTTATGGCTGCATAGTATTCCATGGTGTATATGTGCCACAGTTTCTTAATCCAGTCTGTCACTGATGGACATTTGGGTTGATTCCAAGTCTTTGCTATTGTGAATAGTGCCGCAATAAACATACATGTGCATGTGTCTTTATAGCAGCATGATTTATAATCCTTTGGGTATATACCCAGGAATGGGATGGCTGGGTCATATGATATTTCTAGTTCTAGATCCTTGAGGAATCGCCATACTGTTTTCCACAATGCTTGAACCAGTTTACAATCCCACCAACAGTGTAAAAGTGTTCCTATTTCTCCACATCCTCTCCAGCACCTGTTGTTTCCTGACTTTTTAATGATTGCCATTCTAACTGGTGTGAGATGGTATCTCATTGTGGTTTTGATTTGCATTTCTCTGATGGCCAGTGATGATGAGCATTTTTTCATGTGCCTGTTGGCTGTATGCATGTCTTCGTTTGAGAAATGGCTATTCATATCCTTTGCCCACTTTTTGATGGGGTTGTTTGTTTTTTTCTCGTAAATTTGTTTGAGTTCTTTGTAGGTTCTGGATATTAGCCCTTTGTCAGATGAGTAGATTGCAAAAATTTTCTCCCATTCTGTAGGTTGCCTGTTCACTCTGATGGTAGTTTCTTTTGCCGTGCAGAAGCTCTTTAGTTTAATTAGATCCCATTTGTCAATTATGGCTTCTGTTGCCATTGCTTTTGGTGTTTTAGACATGAAGTCCTTGCCCATGCCTATGTCCTGAATGGTATTACCTAGGTTTTCTTCTAGGGTTTTTATGGTTTTAGGTCTAACATTTAAGTCTCTAATCCATCTTGAATTAATTTTCATATAAGGAGAAATAAAATCCTTTACAGACATGCTTAGAGATTTTGTCACCACCAGGCCTGCCCTACAAGAGACCCTGAAGGAAGCACTAAACGTGGAAAGCAACAACCGGTACTAGCCATTGCAAAAACATGCCAAAATGTAAAGAACATCAATGCTAGGAAGAAACTGCATCAACTAACAAGCAAAATAACCAGCTAATATCACAATGACAGGATCAAGTTCACACATAACAATATTAACCTTAAATGTAAATGGACTAAATGGTCCAGTTAAAAGACACAGACTGGAAAATTGGATAAAGAGTCAGGACCCATCAGTTTGCTGTATTCAGGAGACCCATCTCACATGCAGAGATACACATAGGCTCAAAATAAAGGGATGGAGGAAGATTTACCAAGCAAATGGAGAACAAAAAAAAGCAGGGGTTGCAATCCTAGTCTCTGATAAAACAGACTTTAAACCATCAAAGATCAAAAGAGACAAAGAAGGCCATTACATAATAGTAAAGGGATCAATTCAACAGGAAGAGCTAACTATCCTAAATATATATGCACCCAATACAGGAGCACCCAGATTCATAAAGCAAGTCCTTAAAGATTTACAAAGAAACTTAGACTCCCATACAATAATAATAGGAGTTCTTTATATATTATAAATACAAGTCCCATTCTGAAGCTTGCCTTTTCATTTTAATAATTTTGATGAACACAATTTATCAATTTTTGCTTATAATTGGACCTTTTTGTGTACCATTTTGAATACTATTTAAGAAATTTTTGCCTAGATTTCTTAGGCCAATTGTTTAGCATGTTTTCCCCCTCCCAGATGAAAATTGTCTATATTTTTTGTAAGAGCTTTATTATTTTATCTTGCCTATCAAGATCTATGATTCATCTAGAATTTATTTTTGTGCATCAAGAGTCAAGAGAGACTTTTCTATATTGATATCCAGTTGAACCAACACTATTAGCAATGAAAAACCTTTGACCATCAATATGGTCACCAATCAAATAACCACATATGTGAGTCATCGTTGACATTTGTGTGATGTGGAATCTTCTTATCTACTGGTTCTGACCTAAGGCTAATTCCAGTGAATCTAGAACACTTAGTACAATCTTCAGATCACAGTGAAAGTTCATGGAAGCCATGTGACAAATGGAGTTACAACCTAAGTCCACCACACGGTTGGCCCAATGGGATGCTGAACCTATTCCTCAGATATTTTTTTAGTTTCTGTAGATATGGTTGGAATAAACAATCAGCAGCTGAGAAAACATCCACATTGGCTTCCTAATACATTAAGAGTTATTATGCAAAGAAGAGCCAGTGTATCTCCCTCTCCCTACCAAAATATTAAACCAAAAGTAATACATCTTCATGGAAAATTCTGAATTTAATGCTACCATAAATAATTTGAAAGACACAGGATTGATGACTCCTGTCATACCACTATTTGAATTGCCATTTGGTCTATGCAAGAAAACAACTGGAGTTTAGGAGATAGCATTAAATCATTGATAACTGGGTGATGATTTTACTTGGAGCTGCTCTTCCAGATGTGGTCTCTTCACTGTGATCAAATCACAGTTAAAAAAAAAAACCCTATTACTTAGTAGCAGATATTCTGGTAAATGCTTTTTTTCAATCCCATGAAACAAAAATTACCATAAATATTTTGGTTTTATTTTAAAATTTATTTTTAACTAACAAATAATAATTGTATATATTCATGGGGTACATAGTGATGTTTTGGTACATATATACTGATCAGATCAGGGTAATTAGTATATCCATCTATCATTTTTTTAAAAAAACATTTTTTCCTGATCCTCTCCTTTGTCCCAGCCTCCACCCTCCAATAGACCCCAGTGTGTGTTGTTCCACAATATGTGTCCATGTGGTCTCATCACTTAGCTCCCACTTATAAGTGAGAACATATCATATTTGGCTTTCTGTTCCTGTGTTACTTCACTAAGGATAATGACCTCCAGCTCCTTTCATGTCCCTGCAAATGTCATGATCTCATAATTTTTTATGGCTGCACAGCATTCCATGGTGCATATGTACCACATTTTCTTTATCCAGTCTATCATTGATGGGCATTTAGGTTGATTCCATGTCTTAGCATTTAGCATTTTGTTTTCATTTGGTAGGGTCAGAAGCACAACTTTTCAAAACTTTGACACAATGATATCTCACCTCTCCAAAACCAAAGGCTTCACCATCCCATGTGACATTACACTGGTCTACTGTATCCTGCTAAATGAACCTGATAAGCAGGAAGTAGCAGACACCAAGATGCATGCCAACAGATGAAAAACAAATTCTTGAGGAATTGCTACACTGTCTTCCACAATGGTTGAACTAGTTTACACTCCCACCAACAGTGTAAAAGTGTTCCTATTTCTCCACATCTTCTCCAACACCTGTTGTTTCCTGACTTTTTAATGATTGCCATTCTAACTGGTGTGAGATGGTATCTCATTGTGGTTTTGATTTGCATTTCTCTGATGGCGAGTGATGAGCATTTTTTCATGTGTTTGTTGGCTGCATAAATGTCTTCTTTTGAGAAGTGTCTGTTCATATCCTTTGCCCACTTTTTGATGAGGTTGTTTCATTTTTTCTTGCAAATTTGTTTGAGTTTCTGAATTTGTTTGTAGATTCTGGATATTAGCCCTTTGTCAGATGGGTAGATTGTAAAAATAACCATCATTCTGAGCAAACTATGGCAAGGACAGAAAACCAAACACCACATGTTCTCACTCATAGGTGGGAATTGAACAATGAGAGCACTTGGACACAGGGCAGGGAACATCACACACCAGGGCCTGTCATGGAGTGGGGGGATGGGGGGGATAGCATTAGGAGATATACCTAATGTAAATGATGAGTTGAAGGATGCAGCACACCAACATGGCACATGTATATATATGTAACAAACCTGCACGTTGTGCACATATACCCTAGAACTTAAATTTTAAAAAAGAAAAAGAAAAACAAATTCAATGTAGAGGCTGGGTCAGTAAAGTTTCTAAGGAGTCCAATGGTCTGAGTCACACTAGAATATCCCCTTCAACATGAAAGGCAATTTGCTGCACATTAATCTCACCAACGGAGTATTGATCAATTTTTGTGGCCCACTTTAATTTTAAGAGAAACAGGTACCATACTTGGGTGTGACATGCTGACCTATTTATTGAGTATTCTAAAAGACTGTCAAACATGAGTGGGCTCAGAGCAAGAGAAGGCTTGTTGTTCATTGTTCGTTGCAGAGCATGCCACTCTGCCATTTGAACTTATGACCCAGCAAAGTCAGCAGTTCTCAGATTTGCACAATCAGAGTACTGTGTGAAAATTGTAGCAAGCCCCAGTAGAGTCCTCCTAGAGGATTTTGCTGTAATTATTCTTTTGATTAAAACTTTTTGGTGGCTACTGGACCTTGTAGAGAGTCAATGCTTCAGCATGGGCCATCCAATGAACACAAAAGTGGAGTTATCTATCCTGGACTGGGTATTAGCTGATCCTCTTAAGCCATAGTCTAGAGTGCCCAGCAAGACTCCATAATCAAGTGGAAGAGGCATATTATAAAATTGAATTCAAATAGATGTTAAGGCACAAAATATGAGTTTGCTTTCTATTCCCAGTGTGCATACTCCTACTGCAATGTCATGTTGCCAAAAACATGGGGTACACAGTGATATTTTGATACACATAATATCAAAACATAAGGAGGGCCCTACATTAAGTTGATTGAGAAGGAAAATATTATTTCCTGTTTTAGCAGATAACTCTGGATTATACAAGAGTAAATCAGAATTTCCAACAGCATGTTGTTGCCCACTGTATTCAAAAAGAAAAATGGTCTGAGGTGTGACTCTTTCTCATTTATTGGGAAATAGCTAAACTTTGTCCATATATATCTAGATAGATAGATAGATATGTTAAAAAGCTAATAGAGGAATTAATACCTGATTAACACAAAGCAAAAGGACATAAGACAGATAACACAAATAGAAAAATAGCAAAGTGACAGAACTAAGTATAACTGTATCAGTAATTGCATCAAATGTAAATGGTCTAGATATCCCTAAAGACGGATTAATTTTAAAAAGGAAGACCTGTCTACTGTCTACAGGAAACACACTTCAAGCACAAAGGCATAAATAAATTGAATATAAAAGGATAGAATATCATACAAACACTAATCAAAAGAAAGCCAGAATGGCTATATTAATTTCAGAAAAAATCAACTTTAAGACAAGGAATATTATTAGATCCAAAAAGGAAATTTTATAATGATAAAAGGGTTAATAAATCAGGGAGATATAACAAATATAAAGGTATATGCCCCTAAGAGCTTTAATATACATGAAAGGAATAAAGTTAAAAAAAAAGGGATAAATGGAGAATTCAAAACATTATTTTATAATATACCGCTTATAGTAATTGATCAAATGACTAGACAAAATGTCATTAAAGATAAAAAAATATGAAAAACACTATCCACCACTTCAATTTAGTACTATAAATTAAAAGCCTTAAAAGTATACATTTTGATCAAATAATTACATTCCTAAGAATCTAAAGAATCAGAAATATGAACAAACCTGTAACACAAAATATCCGTCTAACTTCATTTCTAATGGTAAGAAATAGATATAACCTAAATTTCTTATTTTTGTTTTTTAGAGATGGGGGTCTCACTATATTGTCCAAGCTGGACCAGAACTCCTGGGCTCAAGTGATGCTCCCAGAGGTATCAGCCTCTCGAGTAGCCGGGTCCACAGGTGTACACCACTGTGCCTGGCTCTAAATTTTTAATAACACTGAATTTTAGGTATTGCAAATGATCATATGTATATACAAACACTAAAAATGTTTACAAAAATATGTTAACCTAAGTATTTTGCCTAACACTATCTGACAAAAAGGTAAACTTTTAGCAACAGTCATAGGCAGGTAGTGGGGAGGTAAGGGAACTTTGACCTTCTGTAGTTTATATTTCTGTATTAAAATTTCAAAATTAAATCTGTATGACTTTTTTAATCAGAAAAAAGGTATTAAGAAAAAGCCAAATGTGAAATTGAATACACAGAAGAATTAACTATGTAAAGCTTAGCTTGAATACATAAAGAATATGACCCCTTCCCTTAAGAAGCTTAGAACTGTGAGGGCAGCTGAGAGATACTCAAGTATACAGTGATTACAGCTGCCATGAAAGTACATGATGTGGCACCTGCCTGAGATTGGGATGGGAGCAGGTGAGCAGTATGTGGGAGGCTTTGGAGAAACAATCTTTACGGAAAAGCTAAGACAGAGAAAGTTACTCATTTGACCCATCTGCGGCATTTAGCTGTTGACAAATTCCTCCTCCTTAATTTCAAACACTCCTGGTTTCATCTTACATGTCTGACTACTTCTCTGTCTCTTTGATTCGCTCATCTTTTTCTACCTACCTTTAAATCTTGAAGTTCCTCAAAACTTGGTGTGGGAGATTCCAAAAACGGCTACAATGCTAAGTAAATACAGAGATGCTGAGGTAACTGAGATGGCATGGGAGGAGCCTAGAAACAGTATACGATTCTTTCCCCTCTTTACAATTTTGAAGTTCTAGTTTATTATTATTATTATTATTATTATTATTATTATTATTATTATTTTGAGATGGAGTCTCATTCTGTTGCCCCAGCTGGAGTGCAATTTGTTATCACAACAATACGCAAACAGGCCGGAAGTGGTGGCTCACGCCTGTAATCCCAGCACTTTGGGAGGCTGAGGCAGGTAGATTACCTCAGGTCAGGAGTTCAAGACCAGCCTGGCCAACATGGTGAAACCCCATCTCTACTAAAAATACAAAAATTAGCCAGGCATGGTGGCGGGCACCTGTGATCTCAGCTACTCAGGAAGCTGAGGCAGGAGAATCGCTTGAACCTGGGAGGCAGAGGTTGCAGTGAGCCAAGATCGTGCCACTGCACTCCAGCCTGGGAGACAGAGCCAGACTCCATCTCAAAAAAAAAAAAAAAGTTTAAGAAATCAAGTAATAGAAAACTAATCATGAAAAGAGGCATCTCTCCTCCACCCGTCTGTACCCCTCTTCTCCTCCACCATCCTCCCGGTGTATTTCTAGCCCAGCTGTAAACTAATCATGATATAGTGTTTCCATCATTAGGAGTGCATTAAGAAAAGTCTTGTAATTACATTTCTTTCTTGTCCCATTTTCTGGGTTTTGGAAAAAATTATTAATGCCTCTTCTTTTTTTTTTTTTTTTTTCCCTAATTAGAAAGTCTCAGGATCTCCCACATGTTTGCAAATCCTTGTCAAAACTATTTTCTGGGTGGGCAAATGCATCAGATAATCATTTCTAAAACCACACCCTCTCCGTTTTAAATTTTCTGTAGTTAGAGAATGATTTCTGACTCCTGAGGCGGGCAAGTGTGGTTGGCTGGCTTCTCAGGTGGGGAGGTGGGCACGGGACATGGCGTTAGAAGTCTAACAGAAACTTTCAGGTAACTCCCTCTGCTGTTAGTCCCAAGACTTAACCTCATCCTCCATGGAGCCTGCTGCTACCAAATCCTGAACAGCTCTCAATTCTCATCAGCAGCATTGGGTTTCTATCTTCCTCTGTTCTGCTTTCAGTCTTAAAAAAATGTATTTTCATCTCCTGTCCATTATTGCCTCTTCTCTTTCTCTAAAATCTTATGGTTTGACTTATTTTACTATCAATTTAGTGAGAATGGGAAGGGCAGAAAGAGGAATGTCTTCAGTCCATCATTGAACAGCACTCCTATCCTTACCTTTTTAATCAACTTGTACCAAAGTTACCTTTTCTTCCATACAATTCCTTTCTCAGCTACCCATGTGCCCGTGTGTGCCCCTCCTAACCCATGTAGTCAAGTTCCCACTTCCCTTCTTCCCTCACCTGGCCGATCTTGATCTCCTATTAACCTTTTCCTGTGGAGTAACGTCCTGGACATCAGACGCAGACAAGAAGAAACAAAGGAAACTTGAGAATATTTTGAATGTGGTGGTTGTTCTCTGAGAAGCCATCTGGCTCCTTTCCTCAAGGAGAGGCCACTTCCCTAACTCAATGTCCTCAGGAAAAAGTCAGCCTTAGTAACTCACCCATCATCCCTTCATCATGCAGGGCTCCCAGGTCACAATGAGGTCCAGCCAACTGACCTGCAATGCATTCTTATTCCTGGAATGTTGACATCTCCCTGGTAACCATTTCCATGGGTTCTCACTTGTTTTTGGGTTGCCATTTAATAGAGAATTGAAGGCTGCAAACTTTTCTGGAATTCTTACTGAAATTACTTTCTTTTGGAGACATTATACTAATCCCATTATATAGCAGGCTCAAATTTCTAAAAGGGTCCACATAGTACAAAATACCCACATGTATGCCTATCTTCTGTACTTATACTCACTCCTTGGGTGCCCTCATCCCATTTATGCTTTTACATGCCACCTCTATGCTGGTGGCTCACACATCTATTTCTAAAGTCCTGGCCTCAACATGTGTATATTTGACTATCTACTCTACATTTCTACTTGGCTGTCGAATACGTATCTCCTAACACAATTAAAACCAAGCTCTCAGTGCAGCAAACTTTAGCTCTGGTAATCTTATCATTATTAGATTATAAAAGATTTTTTAAGTTATTTTATCTGCACATATCACCAGCATCTGACTGAGAAATTGACTGTATTTTGGTTTCTTAGCTGTGGACTCATCAGGTATCTGTCTCATCAAGATATCTATCTTAGGACTGTTTTGGAGGTCTGGGCTTTTATGACCCCATGGTAGATCTCAGGGACTTTAGTTTAAAACAAAAAAACACCAACAATAAAAGCAGGTTTTCTGAGGCATGTTTGAAAATAGAAAAGGCTGCCAGGTATGGTGGCTCATGCCTGTAATCCCAGCACTTTGAGAGGCCGAGGCAGGCAGATTACCTGAGGTCAGGAGTTCAAGACCAGCCTGGCCAACATGGTGAAACCCTGTCTCTACAAAACATACAAAAATTAACTGGGCATGGTGGTGTATGCCTGTAATCCCAGCTACTTGAGAGGCTGAGGCAGGAGAATCACTTGAGCCTGGGAAGTGGAGGCTGCAGTGATCTGAGATCATGCCACTGCACTCCAGCCTAGGCCACAGAGCAAGACTCTGTCTCAAAAAAACAAAAAAGAAAGAAAAGAAAATAAAGAATGCTTAAAGAGTCGACGTGGGATGTGGAGGTGGAAGCATGGGAGGAAAAATGGTGAGTTCCTCAAGGGGTGTACATACCTCCAGCACTTGGAGATAAACAGAATATATTTAACCATTTATCTTAATTCTAAATATATATTTAAATATTAATATAAATTTCACTTAACATTGTTAAACAATAAAAGTTCTTTCTAAGTATAATTTTAAATGGCTGTTCTGTATGACTCTAATACAATTTACCTTCATCATTTCCTGTTCAGTGGATATTTAACTTGTTTCTATTTTTCACAGTTATGAATGATGCTATAATTAATATATTTTGTGGAAATCTGCATTTTGGATTATTTCCTTAGGATAGATTCTGAGAACTGGAAGTGCCAAATCACACAATATTAACAGTTTGAGAGTTTTCAATACATACAATCAAAGTGTAGTACAAGCATGTAATTACAATGTAAAATTTAAACAAGTATGCTCAAGCATTAGACGTTTGCTGTTTGATAATTGCATACTTAAAACAATCTCATTGTTTTATTTTACATTCATCTGATTATTTTTTTGTTGGGGGACAAGGTCTCACTCTAGCACCCAGATTGTAATGCAGTGGTGCAATCAGAGCTCACTGCAGCCTGGACCTCCCAGGTTTAGGCTATTCTGCTGCCTCAGCCTCCTGAGCAGCTCAAACTACAGGCGCGCGTGCCGCCATGCTCGGCTACATTTTTAATTTTTTTGTAGAAATGGGGTCTCGCTATTTTGACTAGGCTGGTCACAAACTCTTGGGCTCAAGTGATCATCCCGCTTCAGCTTCCCAAAGTGCTGGGTTTACAGCGTGAGTCACCATTTGAGAGTAAAATTTTTAATGTTTCTTGGGTAATTCTCTGAATTGTTCACAACTTTTTCTCTTTTACTGAACTTGAGTCTTAATATATTTGTATTGATTTGTGTGATTTATATACTAAACATGATATTCCCTTAGAGAGCTCTTAAAAATACTTTCCTTCTTTGTTATTGGTTTTTTACTTTGTATTTTGTTTTAAATGTTTAAGTCTAAACAAGTTTTTAATTTTCTTTAGGTAAGAAATCACATCACTCTGTCTTCTCTTTCATTGTCTTTGGGCTAAATATCCTGTCCAAACTCTGGATCAGAAGACTATTCATTTTTATTTACATTTTGTTGTTTTTAAATGCAGTCTTTTAATCCATCAGAAAACAGGTGAGCATTTAGTAAAATAATTCTAAACAGACTATTTTCTAATTACTTTATAATCATTAAATAATCCTACCCTTTATTACTCATGTCATTTATCAGATAGTACATTTTATTGGTATCAAATTCTTCTTCTGAATTATCTATGTATCTACTTATCTGCCAGTACTGTGCAGATATAATTGCTCTGCTTTATAATAGGTAATAAACATTTTCAGTACAATCCAGTAAGCTTGTTTCTGCCTCATTATATTTTTTTCAGCATGTCTTAATGTTGTTATATTTCACCTGTTTATTCTTCTAAGCGATACTAAAAAAACTGGCAATTTCCAAAAGCAAAAAGAAATCCAATTTAATTTTTATTGTAATTACATTAAAATTTTAAGTTAATTTGGGAAGAATTGACATTTCCACATTAATCATGCTTTTCTTCAGAAACATTTTACGTGTCTACATCATTCAAATTCTTTTCTGTCTCTCAGATAAATTTCATCATTTTCTCCATAAAGATTCACAGGTTTCATTTTAGTGTTATTCACAGACATTTTCTCTTTTTTGTTGCTATTACAAACAGAATCTTTTTTTTTTTATTGTAACTGCTAACTGGTTACTGCCACAGAAATTAGCCACAATAATTGTAACCACAAAAACTTTTAAAGTAAGTATTAGCAAATGCTCACTCGTGTAAAGGAGAACAAAAATCTCTGTAAAATCCTTATTATGCATCTAACTTCAAGAGTTGTAATTTTCTGGTGAATCCTCTAAAATAAACTTTATATACCCCAATGTAATTAAATAAGTGATTTGTTCAATTATTTAAGCAATAAACTTTTGGATAAAGTATACTACTTACTAAACCAACCATTATTAGTTGGAATGGCTGACCTGGGATCATCATTTTTGCCAATGATCAGATCACAGAGCCAGTTGTGTACTGAGATTTCTCCTAGTCTGTGATAATAAAGCCATGCAATCTGCTTAAGGAAGAAAGCTTAACTTTTTCTCCTCTCTAACGGGGAAATGCAGGGAAGAGGGCAGGTGTTCCCCTTGTTTGAAGGTGGTATAGTCTCTAAGAGACATGTGCCATACAGAAGAAAGGCCAGAATGGGTCCTTTTTTCTAAGGGTACTTTTCCTATGAAAATTAATTAATCTGGGCAGGCTGTCAATGACTGTCAATGGTTACATGTAACAAAATTTCAACTCAACCCAGCTTAAGACAAAAAAAAGCAATTTCTTGACTCGAATCACTGGGAAGCCCAACAGGAGACCAGGCACACTCAGCCTCTTCCTCTCTCTCCCGGCTTCATCTGCCTCCTCATTTTTCCTTCCCTTCTGCTTGTCTATGCTTCTTCCTTATTGGCTTCACTCTCCAATGGAGATAAATACAGTTTATCTCTAACCCTAAAACTCATGTGTCTTCTCATATATTTGCCATGTGTATTAGTCTGTTCTCATGCTGCTGGTAAAGACATACCGGAGACTGGGTAATTTATAAAGGAAAGAGGTTTAATAGACTCAAAGTTCCACATGGCTGGGGAGGCCTCACAATCATGGCAGAGGGCAAAGGAGAAGCAAAGTCACATCTTACACGGGAGCAGGAAAGAGGGCTTGTGCAGGGAAATCCCATTTATAAAACCATCAGATCTTGTGAGACTTATTCACTACCACCAGAATACTATGGGGGAAACTGCCCCCATGATTCCATCATCTCCACCTGGCCCCACCCTCGACACGTGAGGATTATTACAATTCAAGGTGAGATTTGGGTGGGGGACACAGCCAGACTATATTACCATGTACTTCTCATTTTCTCTGGTTAACATCTCATTAATACAATAGACCAATATGAAGTTCTGAACAATGTCCAGATAATCCAAGTCCCTTCAGACTGTATTGCAAAAGAGGGAAAGACAGCATAGTCCAGACGAAAGACCATAAACGCACACTGTTGTTCAATCCACAAAAATTAAAACTGGTTCTCAACTTTCTTCTTGATAATGGAAAGAATACATTCACCATACTGATAGCTATAGACTATTTATCCAACACTCTATTAATGTGTTCTAGCAAAAGTATATCAGGCATTGCAACCACAAATGATGCTACTGTGTGATTACATTTGTGGTAGTCCACCATCATCTACCAGAAATTATTTGGTTTGTGTAAGATTAAAACTGGTGAACTAAATGGAAATATGATGGGAGGACCATTTCTACCCTTTTTAAGTCTTTGCATAGGGGTATTAATCTCTGGAATATACCTAGCTTGCAGTATTTTTTTTTAATTTACTCTCTTGACCAGGAAGTAAGACAGTTTCTAAGGCTTCCAGTTGGCCTCTCCATATAACCTCTCCTCATAACCCAAAGGCCAAGAAACCAATATGAGAATGCTACCAACTTCCATATATGTCCATTCTAAGAAGACTTTTCTTATTTTCTAATATAATCATTGAAAGTTAGAAATTCCACTCTTAGCATTATGTCTTACAATTTTGATGTTGTGGTTTCATTACCATTCCATTTGAAATATTTCCTAACTTGCCTTGCAATTTCATTTGAAACACATGGATTCCTTCTAAGTGTTTCCATTCTAATTAATTATTTTGGAAAAGGGGAAATGACTACTGAGTGGGTTTGTGGATCCTTTCTGAGCTGGACTTGGCCAAGACTCCATTCATTACCTAGATCCCATATGCCGTCATTCTGAGAGACATAATAATGCTTTTGGTCCCCAGATATCAATGTCAACTTGGACCCTGTGTCCGAGAGTCTTCAAAATGTTGAGGTATTCCACTTTACACAGTGTGGGATTTTCCCAGTGCAGCACTACCTGAGTAAACAGCCACCATCTTTTTGGAAAAAAACTTGGAAACTAATTAATGCATACACCTGCCATGGCACTTCTGCATGCTTCCTCACAGGAAAGACTTTCTCCTTCAGTCAGTGTTTGGGAAGTGACTCCATCCAAAAATTGGGCAAGAATAGTGAAATTTTATTGGGTTAACTGCTATTGGACTTCCTGATCATTCATCCTGTTTGGTTTTTTTTTTCTTTTTTTCTTTTTTTTTGGTGAGACAGAGTCTCGCTATGCCACCCAGGCTGGAGTGCAGTGGTGTGATCTCGGCTCACTGCAACCTCTACCTCCTGGGTTCAAGTCATTCTCCGGCCTCAGCCTCCCGAGTAGCTGGGACTACAGGCACACGCCACCGTGCCCAGTTAATTTTTGTATTTTTAATGGAGACGGGATTTTACCATGTTGGCCAGGATGGTCTCAAATTCCTGACATTGTGATCCGCCCATCTTGGCTTTCCAAAGTGCTAGGATTATTGGCATGAGCCACCACGCCTGGTCCCTGATCATTCATCCTGATTTCTTTTGCTTATATATTAACAAATGAAGCAATACTCTTAGCAATGGTCATTTCTCTTTACCCTAGTAACATCATGTGCTATTAAACATTTCCATAGCTCTCTGAAGTTCAAGCCTGCCTGGCTACCATTCCAAGCCTGCTACTTATTGAGAGGTGAAGCCATCTAGACTTCCTGGGTGGAGTGGGGACTTGGAGAACTTTTCTGTCTTACAAGGGGATTGTAAAATGCACCAATCAGTGCTCTGTAGCTAGCAAGAGGTTTGTAAAATGCACCAGTCAGTGCTGTGTAAAAATTCACCAATCAATGCTCTGTAGGTAGAGGTTTGTAAAATGGACCAATCAGCAGGACATGGGTGGGGACAAATAAGGGAATAAAAGCTGGTTACCCCAGCCAGCAGCAGCCACCCCCGCCAGGCAACCAGCTGGGGTTTCCTTCCACACTGTGGAAGTTTTGTTCTTTTGCTCTTCACAATAAATCTTGTTGCTGCTCACTCTCTGGGTCCATGCCATCTTTAAGAGCTGTAACACCGCAAAGGTCTATGGCTCCATTCCTGAAGTCAGTGAGACCACGAACCCACCAGAAGGAACCAACTCTGCACACATTATTGCAATAATTGCACCCATTTCACTTTCAATGGGTAAGCAGTGCCACCCGGCCTCCATCACGAAGGGCAGTTCTGTAACAGTCTCCTGCTATCAGTTCTGACCTACAAAGCTCTCAACAGAGGCCATAGCTGATCCTTTTTTGAATCCTGTGATCTGAACCTTGGATGAGTCTTCAGGGTTGTCCCAGATTGAGGCAAGTTGGCCATGCCTTTGTACCCCTGAATTGACCAGTCATTGACTGCAGACTACACAAACATCCCCAGGAGAAAGTGTAACTTTTGGTGGAGCAGCTCACTTCAGCCCACAATTCCCAAAAAGAGAGGGAGCTGTGAGCTGGAAGCTGGGAGCTGTGACCAGCTAGCACTCCCAGTAGCTGGGAAAATGAGAGCCTATGTACAGAAGCGGGGGATTTGAAAGTGCATGCCAGCATTTACCACAGCAGCATATATTTGAGGAATGGTAAAAAAAATAAAATAAAAAATAAAAAATAAACTATAGTTTTTAGAGGGTAGCAGAAAGAGAAACACCTTTAAAAAAAAAAAAAATTGACCCTGTCTCTACTAAAAATGCAAAAAATTAGCCGGGCGTGGTGGCGGGCGCCTGTAGTTCCAGCTACTCTGGAGGCTGAGGCAGGAGAATGGCGTAAACCCGGGCGGCAGAGCTTGCAGTGAGCTGAGATCCGGCCACTGCACTCCAGCCTGGGCGACTGAGCAAGACTCCGTCTCAAAAAAAAAAAAAAAAAAAAAATTCGAATTACACTCTAGCTCAAGCCAGCTGAAGCCATTTTCATAGAGTTAACAAATAAACAAATTCAAGAGATTAGGGACATAGCTCCGAAGTAGTCACTGAGTAACTCCCAAGGCAGGAAATTTTCTGTGATATTGTGATTTATAACAAGAAATACACATTTGGTCTTCATCTAGGTTCCAAATTTCAGAAGTGATACTTGTCTTTTTATATGTTAATGAGATGACTGATGGTGGGGGTACCCTTGGTAGCCTCGGGATGAGGGCTCATTGCCAGGGGAGCCAACCAAGTGATTGGAGGGTTGGAACTTTCAGCCCCACCCCCTTACCCCCTGGGAGAGGAGAGGGGCTGAAGGATGAGTTGATCACCAATGGCCAATGATTTAATCAACCATGCCTATGCAATGAAGCCTCCATCAAAACCCAAAAGGTCAGTGCCAGGAGAGCTTCTGGGTTGCTGAACATATCCATATTCCGGAAGAGTGGTGCACCCCAGCTCCACAGGGACGGAAGCTCCTGTGTTCTAGACCCTTCTGAACCTCTCCTATGTATCTCATCTGGCTGTCCCTTTGTATTCTTTAATATATCCTTTGTAATAGCTCAGCAATAGTAAGTAGAGTGCTTCCCTGAGTTTTGAGCCACTCTAGCAAATGTAAAACTGAGGAAAGGGTTATGGGAACCTCCAATTTATAGTCAGTTATCAGAATTTGCAATTGGCATGAGAAGTGGGAGGCAGCCTTGTGGGACAGATCCCTTAACCTGTGGGTTCTGACTTTCCAGGTAGATGGTGTCAGAGCTGAATCACACTGTAGGACACTCAGTTTCAGAGAATCAGTTGGTGTGGAAGAAAAACCCCACACATCCAGCTCTGTTTTGAGTGTGAGAGTAGCAAAAACAGTTAGTTTCTCTTATCTCCTAGACCTTTTCTGGATACATTCTTTCACTTCAGCTTTATGAAGAACTAGGGTATCTGGATTGCACACTGGTGCCCTGAAAGTCCAAAGATGTCCACAGATGTATTTTGATTGGCACACAGAGTGTTTTCTAAAAATTGAATTTGTTGCAGTTAAAATCAGTACATCTTACAATAAAATATAATTGTTGATTTCTCTTGAAAAATTGCAGCTCTAGGAAAACTGGTCCAACAAGAGTACATTTTGAGGAGTAGGCTGCCCTCTCCCCAGTGTTATACTAAAAGGCCAGCACCCAGCCAAACTGGTCAGTCCCTGCTGGTGCAAGCTCTTTTGATTGCCCAGGGCATAACAGATCAGAGTTGGCAGAGGTTCAGGCTGCAGTGAGTTTGCACCACTGAGCAGCCAAGAGCCTGGAGTGTATTTTTTTTTTTATTTCCTAGGCTTGCAAAGCATCCCTAGTAGAATTTGCAAACACTTAGATCCATCTAATTCTTTAAAACCTCTAATCTCTAAAGGCCAACCATGTAAACAGACAGAGGCTGAGACAACATGCCAAGGGTTTAAAGAGAACTGATCACATTTTTGGACAGTCCACAATATCCTCCTTTAAATGTAGTAATAAACAGAAATTATGCTATATCCCATAATGCTGGCTTCTGGGCCAGATTTTTTTTTTTAATTTCCCCCAGATTATCTCCCACCCTACCATTTAGTATTAAAAGGTGTTTTTTAAGAACTTTTTCATTTTAAATGTGAGCATCTTTATGAAACGAGGAGTAGGACAATCCTCCTGCTCAAAAGAAGGTTGTCACTGGATGCAAAGCATGCTATGCCATTCAGATTCCTGAGATTCATAACTGTGTTGCATACTATGTATAGTTGACCAACGAATTTTGAGTGACCACGTACTCAAATAGACAGCAAGCATCTTGCCAAAAGGAAATTTAAACGTTAAGAGCAATCATACCTAAATGACGAGGTAGCCAAGTAAGAAATGGCATGCAGAGATTCCCATCATTTAAGACTGGGATTGGGACACAGCCTCCTTAATGTGAACAGGGAAATTTGTGGTTACTTTTATTTTTAACAAAGCGCGTTGGGTTTTCTTCCCTCATCACAGAGAGGGACAAAATTCAAATCCTTGACCATGGTCTGAAACACACATCTCTTGAAATGAATAGCACTCAGAAAACAAACAGTGGCTCAGGCCTGTAATCTCAACACTTCAGGAGGCCAAGGTGGGAGGATCGTTTGAGACCAGGAGTTTGAGATCATCCAGGGAAAAATAATCAGACCCTCGTCTCTACAAAATTTTAAAAAATTAGCGGGGCATGGTGGTGCATGTCTGTAGTCCTAGCTACTGGGGAGACTAATACAGGAGGATCGCTTGAGCCCAGGAGTTCAAGGCTACAGTGAGCTATGACTGCACCACCGCACTCCTGGCTGGGTGACAAAGTGAGACCCTGTCTCTAAAAATAAATAAAAGGCCGGGCGCGGTGGCTCAAGCCTGTAATCCCAGCACTTTGGGAGGCCGAGACGGGCGGATCACGAGGTCAGGAGATCGAGACCATCCTGGCTAACACGGTGAAACCCCGTCTCTACTAAGAAATACAAAAAACTAGCCGGGCGAGGTGGCAGGCGCCTGTGGTCCCAGCTACTCGGGAGGCTGAGGCAGGAGAATGGCATGAACCCGGGAGGCGGAGCTTGCAGTGAGCTGAGATCCGGCCACTGCACTCCAGCCTGGGCGACAGAGCGAGACTCCGTCTCAAAAAAAAAAAATAAAAATAAATAAAAATAAAAATAAATAAAAAGAAACAAATAAAAACAAGCCATCAAGATCTTTATATACAAACCCCAAATGGTGACTAGTAAAGTCCTCATCCTAGGGGTTAGGTAGGTGTTTCCTAATAACCGTGTTTCTTTGGTAATAATGGATTTGGCTGATGCAAGCAGAACAAGGAGAAAGATGATGTGATGCCCTGGGAACACCAGGAAGGATCCCGACATTGGACACTTTCCAATGGTAAGATGAACCCATCTCACTGGAGTCTTGTGGGAATGAGGTAATCAAAATTATGCTATGGCCTATTATGCATAGAAGGATGAACAGATGTTTTTGATCTCCTCGGAGAAGCCAGCACATAGGAAAGGGTGCACACAGCATGCAGTCTCATTTCTGCAGCCTTAATGTGCATCAGTGTCACCCGCCGAGCCAGTCTCTCAGGGTGGGGCCCAGGAATTCACATTTTTTGGCAAACAGCATAGGTGACTCAAATAGAGGTGGTCTATGGACCCTGTTTGCATAAACCTTGCATATAAGTGAACCAGAAGGAAGAACCTTCTAGAAGTTGGGAGCTAAATCTCTAGAGCTTTCCTAGTGACCTACACAGTGTCTGGAAAGCAGAGGAAAGGGATTTGAGACAAAGTGGCTTCTATTTTTTGAGACAGGAGTCTGGCTCTGTTCCTCAGGCTGGACTGCAGTGGCACCATCATGGCTCACCGCAGCCTTGAACTTCCTAGCCAAAGCGATCCTCCTGCCTGGACCTCCCAAAGCAGTGGGATTACGGGGTGAGTCACCACGCCCAGCCTCAAAGTGGCTTTTTTAAGCATAAAACCTAATTGGCTACATCAGCAGGAGGCCCAGGAGTAAAAATTATTGTGGAAAGAGGTCTAGAGTAAGAATAATGTCATTGCAGTTCTTGTCTCCCATCATCTCTGACAGAGTAAACTTCAACAAATCATGTTACTATTTGTGTTTCTTTGGACATGATTTTCTCCATGAATAAAATGAGATTAGCCTACAATTTTTAGGTGCCCGGTATTTTCTATTGCTTCCTAACAAATTACCACAAAATTAATGGCTTGTGTATTAGTCCGTTCTCAGACTTCTAGTAAAGACATACCTAAGACTGGGTAATTTATAAAGAAAAAGAGGTTTAATGGACTCACAGTTCCACATGGCTAGGGAGGCCTCACAATAATGGCAGAAGGCGAAGCAGGAGGAAAAGCATGTCCTACATGGTGGCAGGCAAGAGCGTGTGCAGGGGAACTACCCTTTATAAAACCATCAGATCTCATGAGACTTATTCACTATCACAAGAACAGCACAGGAAAGCCCACCGCCATGATTCAATTACCTCCCACCAGGTCCCTCCCACAACACATGGGTACTATGGAGCTACAATTCAAGATGAGATTTGGGTGGAGACACAGTCAAACCATATCAGCTTGAAACAGCAACAGTATATTATCTCACAGATTCTGGTGGCTAGAAGTCGGGGCTTGGCAAGGCTGGGTTATCTGTTCAGAGTCTCACTGAGCTGAAATCAAGGCATCAGCCTGGGCTGCCAACCTAAATTCTAATCTAGAGTTCAGGGTCTTCTTCTGTTATGGACTGAATTGTGTTCCCCCAAAACTCATACATTGAAACCCAGCTCCCAGGGTGACTTATATTTGGAAGTAGGACCTATAAAGAAAAGGACTGGTGTCCTTATATGAAGAGGCGGCAGCCGAATGTGTTATCCCAGCACTTTGGGAGGTTGAGTCAGGAGGATCACTTGAGACCAGGAGGAATTTGAGGTTACAGTGACCTATGATCGTACCACTACACTCCAGCCTGGGTGACAGAGTGAGACTCTGTCTCTAAATAAAATATAAATATTAATGCTTTTTAGAAATAAAAATAAAAAGAGGAGGGGATACCAAAAATAATCTCTCCCCCTTCACTCTCAAATGCTGCATGCAGAGGAAAGGCTGCAGGAGGGCATAGCGAAATGGTGTCTGACTGCAAGCCAGGAGGAGAAGACTCACCAGAAATCAACACTGCCAGCACCTTGATTTTGTGCTTCCAGCCTCCAGAACTGTGAATAAACAAATGCCTGTTGTCCAGGCCACCCAGTCTATGGTATCTTGTTATGGCATCACAAGAGGACTAATACATCTTTGAAGCTCACATGGTTGTGGCATAATTCAGTTCCTTGTGGTTGTAAGACTGAGGTTGTTTCTGTGCTGGCTGTCAGTCAGAGGCTGCCCTCAACCCCTAGAAGGCACCTACAATCCTCACCAGGGTCCCTTGCATCTTCAAGTCAGCAGTGGAGAAACTCTCACACACTGAATCCTCTTGGTACTTCACAACTTTGTCTTCCTCTGTCTCTGACCTCTAGATCTTGATCTAGATCTAGATTTAAAAAGCTTATGTGGTTAGGTAAGTCTCACCCTGATAATCTGTCCACTTTAAGGTCAGCTGATATGGGACCTTAATTACATCTGGACATCTCTCTCTAAGCAGTCCATACATTTGTGTTTAATTAAACCACAGGGAAGAGGTTTAATTCCTGCACCAGGGTGCAGGAACTTGGGGGCCGTGTTAGAATTCTGCCTACCATATACCTTCCAAAAAAAATCAGCTAAGCTCTCATACTGTATAGTTTTATAATGTAAATAAATTTCTTCATTTTTTTATTTCATTTACAATGTCACATTTCTAGCAAACATAAGATTAGAAACTTTACAATGGTACTGTATAATATGTTTTTCTCAAAAAAATAACATCTGTGGTCATTAGCTTTTTAAAAATTTTTTACTTTGTATTTTCGTGGGTATATAGGTGTATATATGTATGGGGTACAAGATGTATTGATACAGGCATGCAATATGAAATAAACACATCATGGAGAATGGGGCATCCATCCCCTCAAGCATTTATCCTTTGAGTTGCAAATAATCCCATCACACTCTTTAGGTTATTTTTAAATATATAGCTATTATTCACTATAGTCACCCTGATGTGCTATCAGATAGTAGGTCTTATTCATTCTTTCTAATTTTTTGTATCCACCAACCATTCCCACCTCCCCGACATCCCCTACTGTCCTTCCAGTCTCTGGTAACTACCCTTCTACTTTCTATAACCACAAGTTTAATTGTTTTGATTTTTAGATCCCACAAATAAATGAGAACATGCGACATTTGTCTTTCTGTGCCTGACTTATTTAACTTAATGATTTCCAGTTCCATCCATGTTGTTGCAAATGACTGGATCTCATTTGTTTTTCATGCCTGAATAGTACTCCACTGTATATATGTACCACATTTTCTTTATCCACACATCTGTTGATGGACACTTAGGTTGCTTCCAAATCTTAGCTGTTGCTTTTTTTAAAGAGATTAAACAGAGTAGAGATTAAACATTAGTAGGGTTTTTTCCCCAAAACCTCAAAAATAAGCAGAGCAATACATTTGGTCTACTAATTTCTACCTTTAAAAGGATAAAACAGAAGATATTTAAAATCATTTGGTCCACTAGTTTTAAAATATTTCTTTAGCTGAGGTATTCTCTAATCAAGTGAAATCCTACACAGAACCCCAGGTAACAATTAGGCTGAAGTAAAAAATGGAGTCCCACTTGGTCCACAGTAAATATAGAAGCACATCTGTGCATAAAAATGATCTGAAAGTCACCAATTTAATTCTACTCCCCTGCTATACTGAGACTTTCAAGTGTAGAGACAGGATATACCTTGTCAAGAGAAGACTCTATTTTAAAATCAGAGGTAAAGTCAAACCTAGAACTCAGATTTCCCAAGTCTTGATTTCAATCATGTCCTTTGCAGTCACCATGTGTAGTAAACTCTGGTTCTTTCCCTGAATATTTCCCCCTCATCAGCTTTATGTATCCATCATATAATTATCGGAAAGGTAGATTAAGTCCACTTACAGAGAGAGAGAGCCTGATTATTTGAACCTAATCAAGGTAGTCCCTTTACAGTTAACTGGTTAAGGTAAACCAGACCTAAGCCACTGTGTAAATATCATTCCTTGGGCCAACATGATTGTGTCAGAAATTAGCATATGACCCCATACAGGCCATTTAGTCCTGAAAGGAACTTTACTGCCAAAGAAAATCCCTGGCTGAGTGCAGTGGCTCACGCCTGTAACCACAACACTTTGGGAGGCTCAGTCAGGAAGAATTACTTGAGCCCAGGAGTTTGAGACCAGCCCAGGCAACATGGTGAATCTCTATCTCTACAAAAAAATACAAAAAAATTAGCTGGGCATCGTGGCACACACCCACAGCCCCAGTCACCTGAGAGACTGAGGTAGGAGAATCACCTGAACCTGGGTGGTTGAGGCTGCAGTGAGCCATGACTGCACCACTGCACTCCAGCCTGGGCAACAGAAATAGACCCTGTCTAAAAACTGAAAAGAAAAAAAATTCCTCAGTCTCTTGAATCAATAAAAGCCAGTCCTCACGAAGATTGATGCTGAGCTTTGAAACATCTCAGTATCTAATTAGATTAAGGTAATCAGCCAATCCTGCATGTCTTCCAGAAGCAAAAGTAAATCATCATGACCTGAGAAAGACAACATTGCCCAGCCTCAACTTTATTTTAATTTTTCATGCATCACATAGAGCATTCAACCTAAATTTGCTAGACATCAAATAGACAAGAATTGTCTGTAGTTAAGAAATAAACAGACAACAGAAACAGACCCATGGAAAACCCAGATATTTCACTTGTTAGACACAATTTTTTAAATAACTGTGGTTGATATATTCAATTTAATAAGGCACGATGGAAACTCTCACAACTGAAAAATATTTTAAAAATCAAATGAAAATTTTGAAACTGAAAACCACAATTATTTATATGACTCAGCTGAAGATAGAATTAATGACAAAAAGATAATGCATAAGAAAATATTTGGAATGGATTATAGAGAGAAAAAAACTGGAAAATACAAAGAGAGTTTAAGAAACCTAAGGAATATCATCAAAATGTGTAACAAATATAATTGGGCTTCCAGAATATGAGAGAACAATGGGAATTAAGTGATATTTTATGTCATCGTGCTAAGGATTTTCCAAAAATAATGAAAGACATCAATCCACATCAAAAGGAACTACAAACCCTAAGTAGGATAAATACAAAGAAAGTCATATCTAGGTACATCAAAGTAAAACTGCTGAAAATCAAAGGAGAAAATTTTTAAAGAAACTAAAGTTTAAAAAAAATTTTCTGGGCGCAGTGGCTCATGCCTGTAATCCCAGCACTTTGGGAGGCCGAGGTGGGCAGATCATGGGATCAGGAGATTGAGACCATCCTGGCTAACACGGTGAAACCCTGTCTCTACTAAAAATACAAAAAAAATTAGCCAGGTATGGTGGCATGCACCTGTAGTCCTAGCTACTCGGGAGGCTGAGGCAGGAGAATCTCTTGAACCCATGAGGTGGAGCTTACAGTGAGCCAAGATCGCACCACTGCACTCCAGCCTGGGTGACAGAGTGAGACTCCATCTCAAAAAAAAAAAAAAAAAAAAAAATTACCTTCAAAGGAAAAAGCCTGGACTAACTTTTCAAAAGAAAGAATGGAAGTCAAAAGATGATGGAATATCTTCAAGGTGCTCTAACATAACATTTTATACACAATAAAAATACCTTTTAAAAGTGAAATTCAGTAAACTTATGTTTAAACAAATGAGAATTGAGAAATTTCACTACCAGCAGACCCATAAAACAGGAAAATAGAGAGGGAGAAAGAATGAATTGGAAAAATATAAAACAAGATGATAGATTTTAACACAAATATTTAAGTAGTTATACTAAATTCACGCTGACTAAATATCCAACTACGAGACAAACATTAGACATATAAACATATAGATTTAAAAAACAAAATAAAACTTTTCTCTATACTCCTTATAAGAGACACATACTAAGTATAAAGACATAGAAAGGCTTAAAATTCATGCTGACTAAATACTCCAACTGGGAGACAAGCATTAGACATATAAACATATAGATTTAAAAAACAAAATAAAACTTATCTCTATACTCCTTATAAGAGACACATCTGAAGTATAAAGACATAGAAAGGCTTAAAGCAAATGCTGTAATTAGATGCACTATGCAAATACTAACCAAAGGAGAGTTCGTATACCTATAGAAATACCATACGAAGGTGACATTCTAGCAACAAGCATAATTACAAGTGAAGCATAATTACAGGCATATAATAACAAAAAGACCATTTTAGCAGGAAGTTGTAACAATTTTAAATGTGTACACACCTATTGATATAACTTAAAAATAGATACATAAAACCTTGACAGAACTAAAAGGAAGTAGACAAATACACAATCATGATGAGATTAACATACCTTGCTGAATCATTGATAGGACAAGCAAACAAAAAATAATCCAAGATAGAAAAATGTGAACACAATTACATGTATCTACTAATATAGAACACTGACCTTAGCAACTACAGAAAACTCATGGAGGACTTCCCAAAATTAAACATAAGCTGGGTCATAGAGCAAGTCTCAAAAATTTCGAAGGATTAAAATCAATCAATATGTTCTCTGATCATAATGAAATTAAACTAGGACTCAATAACAGAAATGCAACTGGAAATTACTCAGTTTTTTCAAATTGAATAACACATTTCGAAATTACCCATGAGTCAAAGAAGAAATAACAAAGTTAGAAAATACTTTTAGCTAAATTAATTATGTTTACAAAGATGCAAACATAATAAAAATTGTGACAAACAGCTAAAACCATACTTACAAATAAATTTTTAGCCTTAAATAAATATCAGAAAATAAAAGAGACCAAAAAATCAATTATCTTATCCATACAAGGACTCCAGCCATAGAACTTTGGGTCCACCCACATTTGATGTAACCTCATTTTGACTTAATTATATCTGCAAAGAACCTATTTCAACTAAGGTAATATTCACAGGTACGGGGGTTAAAACTTCCACTTATCATTTGGGGAAACATCATTCAACTCACAATACTTAATTGAAAATACAGCCTTTTTGTCACATTTGCGTATAGATTTAATGCTCTCTCAATCAAAATTGGGCCAGATTTGCTGTGGAAATCGACAAGATGATTCGAAGATTATATGGAAATAAAAGGGCCAAGAATAATCAAGGCAATTTGAAAGAAGAAAAAGTCAAAGAGCTTACACACATTCTACAATGTCTAAAATAAAAATATTGACATGGACAAGCATTAGCAAGAATGGAAGCAAGTGGAGCCCTCATACGCTGCTGTTGGAAGGATAAATAGGAACTATCACTGTGGAAGATTGTTTGGTAATGAGATAACACAAAGAATTGAAAATCACACTTCAAAGATTCAGAGATCTTACCCCACCATCAACAAATAATCACAAGGATACAGGTAATTGTGAGACACAGGAAAAGCAAGGCAAGATGGTTGATTACCAACGCCACTCTCCAGGTTCTTACTTGTCATGGTAGGGGGCCTATAAGTAATGTGTATGTGGCATCGTGTTTACAAATGGAAGCTCTTTTGGTTATGAAACATCTATACTTTATATTCTAATAATTACATTGCTTGGTTGACATTTTCCTGGAATCTATGTTCTGTAAAGACATGCATTCCAGGTACATTCACAAAAAGCAACATAAACTGTTCTAGTATATCCTGCTAAAAAGCATTCCCTAGATAAGGACTCTGCCACTAGTAATTGCCATTAAGGTATTTGCCAGGAGGTCTTTCATTAGTGCATTTACTAGATGATTTACCTGAGTCACTTTTCCTTTTTTCCCAGGCATCCTCAATACAGGGAGAAAATTGATTGCAGAATTGCTGCCAACTCTTTCCTTCCCAGATAGAATTTACAAAAGCTGAACATATGCACAACCTAAATGCTCAGTATGTCCACTCCTATATTCTATTCAACAGTAATTTATTATATGGGCACCAAAACACATGTAGCATGCTTTACACAACAATCCCACTTGTGGTAGGCTAAACTGGAAGCAACACAAATGTCTATAAACAATAAAAAAGAAAAATAAATTGTGGTATATTCATAGATGGAACACTAAATAGCAATGCAAATTAATGAATTATTTCTATACCTAACAACATGGATGAATCTTGAAAACACAATCTTGAGTAAAAGAAAAGAAGCATCAAGGAGTGCATACTATATTATACCGTTCAAATAAAGCACCCATGAAAGGCCAAATTAAACTATGGTGTTTTAAGTCAGGTGATGGTTACCTTTAAAGAGTATTAGCAACTTGTTAGGGGAATGGGGGAATGGTAAGAGTTTCCAGGATGCTCGTAATATTCCATTTCTTTATATGAGTGGTAGTTACATGAGTGGAATTTCACTTTGTAACAATTTATTGATCAGTATAGATATGATTTGTGTGTTTTTCTAATTAGGCTACCTAATTAGTCCAGGCTCACTCAGAACAATCTCCTTTTTGATTAACTCAAAGTCAACTGATTAGGAACCTCAATTACATCTCCAAAATTCTTCTACCTTTTCCACACAACGTAACATAATCAAAGGAGTGATATTGCATCATATTCGTAGATTTCCCTGCACTCAAGAGGAGGAGATTATACAAGATCATGGGTCACTGGGGATCACCTTGGAATCCTGCCAACCACAAGGGCCATGACTGGGAAAGGCCTCCAAGGGAATGAATTTTTTATGGGGAACTTGTAGAATGAATACAAGATTTCACCAGTATGATGGTTAATTTATGTGTCAGGTTGGCTGGGCTGCAGTGTCCAGTTAAATGGCCAAACATTATTCTGGATGTTTCTGTGGCCGTGTTTTTTTTTTTTTTTTTTTTTTGAAGCAATTAATGTGTAAATCAGTGGACACTGAGTAAAGGAGATTACCCTCCCTAATGTGGATGGGCATTATCCAATCAGCTGAAGGCCTGAATAGAACAAGACTAACTCCCTCAAACAAGAGGGAATTCTGCAGCAGATGGCCTTCAGATGGCAAAATCAACTCTTCCTTGGATCTCCAGCCTGTGCTGTAGATTTTGGACTTGTAAACCTTCATAATCACATGAGCCAATTCCTTAAAATACAACTTTCTATATACACATGTTGCTATAGCCTGATTGCTTCCTCCCAAAATGCAGAAGTTGAAACTTAATCACCAATATGATAGTATTAAGAGGTGGGACAGAGCCCTCAGGAATGAGATTAATGATCTTATAGAAGAGATGCAAGGGAGCTGTTTGGTCCTTGTGCTCTCCTGTCCTTTCCACCATGTGATGACATGGCATTCATCCCTTCCGGAGGAGGCAGCAACAAGGCATCATTTTGAGAGCAGAGAGCAGCCCTCACAAGACATCAAATCTGTTGGTGCCTTGATCTTGGTCTTCCCAGCCTCCAGAACTGTGAGAAATAAATGTCTGTTTTTTATGAATTACCCAGTCTTAGGTATTTTGTTATGCAGCACAAATGTGCTAAGACACACACCCTATTGGTTCTGTTTCTCTGGAGAAACGTAATACAATCAGAAAACAAGTCAAGGGAAGGATTGTGGATGGACAGAACAGCAAATTCAGACACTAGAAGGTAAAAAGAAATATGGTTCTATTGCTTATAAAACAGCAGCGTTCAGTGTAGATGAAAAATAAGCATTCTATGGGGAGCCATGCTGTTATAAGATAGAAAGGTAGAGATAGGTTTTTGTCCACAGTTCCTGGTTCATAACTCCCATATCCCTTGCTACAGTCTTTTGTTATTATGTTGAGTGTATTAGGTCTCAGGGGCAGACCTCAGGAATCTCTTGGGCCTTCTTCTACCTTCTTTTCACCTGCCCCAAGGCAGGACTCTAATCTTCCCCCAGCTTTGATTGTGGGTCTTAAGACCCTTCCCAAAGAGGGTCCTTCCTCATACTCTAAGGGAAAGAATGCTGACACCATGAAGCTTCCATAAAACTCCATGAGGGCTGGGTTTGGAGAGCTTCTAGACAGCTGAACACATGTAGATTCCTGGAGGGTAGTGACCAGGGAGGGCATGGAAGCTCCAACGTTCCTTTCCCCATACCTCACCCCAGGCATCTCTTCATCTATATCCTTTGTCCTATTAATAAATCGGTAAACCTACGTAAGTGTTTCCCTGAGTTCTGTGAGCCACATCAGCAGATTAATTGAACCCAAAGAAGGGTCATGGGAACCCCAACTTTAAGCTGGTTGGTCAGAAGTTCCGGAGGCCTGGACTTGTAACTGGTACCTGGGAGGTGGTGGGGGGCAGTCTTGGGGACTGAGTTTCCAACCAGTGAGCTCCAATCTGTGCTGAATTGGAGGACGCCTAGCTGTGTCCACCGTGTGATGTGTGGGGGAAAAACTCCCCTATATTTGGGTCACAGAAGTCTTCTTCTATTTTGATGATTGTGGTGGTGGCGTGAGAGCAAAGGAAGACAAAGTTTGAGAAGGGTCTTCCCTACACCTTTCTCAAACAGCAGCAAAAAGATGGGCAACATGGAGAAAACACGACTCTAGTAAAAATACAAAAATTGGATGGGCATGGTGGCGCATGCCTGTAGTCCCAACTACTTAGGAGCCTGAGGCAGGAGAATTGCTTGAACCCAGGAAGCAGAGATTACAGTGAACAGAGATTGCACCACTGCACTCCAGCCTGGGCAACACCGTGAGACTGCCAGGGAAGGGAAATGAAGGGAAGGAGAGGGGAGGGGAGGGGGAGGGGAGGAGAGGGGAGGAGAGGGGAGGAGAGGGGAGGAGAGGGGAGGAGAGGGGAGGAGAGGGGAGGAGAGGGGAGGGGAGGGGAGGCTACACAATTTAACCAGAGCTGAGTTATGGGGGATTTTGCCTCCAGACCAAAGAGCTTGGGCTTCGTTATTTAGACCAGTGTTCCCCACCATTTGTCTCATCGTGAAAAATACAGAAAATAATATTTGAATAACAGAATGGAGAAAGCTGCTCCAGCTTCCCCAGAACCCACTCAGTTGCTCAGTTTGCTGAGAGTATCATTTTCTTTCCACCCGTAAGAGCCACCAGAAGTCCCAAAGTGCCTTGTACAGGGCTGGGAAGTCATGCCTTCAGCAACGACTAGCCTTTGGATGGGAAACGTTCCCCTTAAGGCAATGCCCAGGGAGTGGGGAATGGGCAGGGGGGCAGGGAATCAAACTCTAGAAAAGAATGTGAGGGATTGTTTTAAAAATATGTTCATCAAAAGGAGTCACGGGTTTGGAAAAATTGAGAAAGGTTACATTCAATAATTTTGCAGAAATACATAAATGCTTACTCAAATCTAAACGAGGGGGGATAGCATCAAAGAAAGAGCAGAGGATTGAGCTCAGGAGAGCTCCTGCAGCCACCCATCCACCGCTTCCTCCCCAAAGCCAAGCAGTGTCCCGGGCATAACGGGAGATAGTATCAGCTACTGGTTATGGAGCTCCTACTAAGCAGTCTGCACTGGGCTTAGAGCTTGATGCAAGCTGTCCTAGTCTCCCAGCAACAACAGGAGGTAAATTATGATCGGTAGCAGCTTGTAGATGAGGAAACTCGTAAAGTAAGTTGTCCAAAAATACCAGCTAATGAGTGACTTTGCTGGATTGAGGCTGCATTTGTCTGACCCCAGAGGTTGCATTCTTAAATCTGATGCCAAATCCCCACCAAATAATCCCAAGCACCAGCTGTGTGCCTCACAAGTCTAAAGGCTTGATGGCATCATTTCATTCATGCCTCCAGATAACTCCATGCGTAGACAGCAGGGCTACATTACAGTTAAGAAGATAGAAAGCACCTTCCCCAAAGATGTAAGTGCCAAAATCAGACCTCAAATTCTGATCTCCCAAAAGTCAAAGTCTGAATTATTTCCATATTTAGAGTCTTCCTTTTTCAAGTGAGGAAAAAAATAAAAACCCAAATCTGGAGGCTACTAAGCAGACCTGGACTTGCTAATTACGAAGACAGAGTTCGTCCTATGTCTCCCTCCTTTCTCCACATCCTTCCTCACCTTTAGCCTTTTATCTTTCCCCACCCTAGACTCATTTCCTTGAAGCACCTATATGCAAAACAATTCATCTAATCCCAGCTACTGGGAAAGCTGAGGCAAGATCACTTGAGCCCAGGAGTCCAAGGCTGCAGTGAGCTATGATCACACCACTGCACTCTAGCCTGGGCAACAGAGTGAGACCCCCACCTCTAAAATAATAAAATTTAAAATTTTTAAAAATCCATCTTTTACACCTTGGTATACACTTAAAACCGTTCTAGGGATATTCCTTTTTTTTTTTTTTTTTTTTTTGAGACGGAGTCTTGCTCTGCCGCCCAGGCTGGAGTGCAGTGGCCGGATCTCAGCTCACTGCAAGCTCCGCCTCCCGGGTTCATGCCATTCTCCTGCCTCAGCCTCCCGAGCAGCTGGGACTACAGGCGCCCGCCACCTCGCCCGGCTGGGTTTTTGTATTTCTTTTAGTAGAGACGGGGTTTCACCGTGTTAGCCAAGATGGTCTCGATTTCCTGACCTCGTGATCCGCCCGTCTCGGCCTCCCGGGATATTCAATTTTAAGCCTCATTCCAAACTGTGGAATAAACGGCCTCTTCCCTAGTTAGTTAGAGAATTTTAGGCAAAGATAGGTAGAAATCGACAGGAAAGACTCCAGAAGTTTTGCCATTGATTGTCAACTCAGGTTTCTCTGGCTCTCTGCAATTGGCTAATAATTTTCTAAATAAAAATATTTAATATACATTCATGACAGAAGTTTTGCTTTTTCATTATTTGTTTTCAGGACAATTGGGAATAATGAGAAAAAAATATATTATCTAGTCTTCTGTGTTAGGGCTTCAACTCCCCCAATATCATTGAAATAGTCCTGAAACATTCACCAAAACAAAACCCTGTTATTCTGCGCTTGGACACAACTTAGGCCTGTGCTGTTTTCTACACTGGTACAAATTCTAGAAATTCTTCTAAACAGAGAAATGTTGGGTGTTCCCAGCTACCGTGGGAAAGATCAGCCTTCCAGAATGCTGGAATCTTTTCTTCTTGTTCTGCTTTAGAGACAATGTCATCATTGCCTTCAGCATGACTTGCCCTTACTGAGAGTCAGGCATTCAATGCACACAACCTTTCATCCTCACACGCCAGAGCAACCTCAGGAATTACGAATTCGCTCATTTTATAACAAGGAATCTGAGACTCCTGCATCGAGAACCTGCCCCCTCTTCCACCTCACTCCAGACTAAGGGGCACATTAGATACAGGGCCCTCAGGGGAAAAAGCAACTTGCCTAATTAAGGAACAAAATTTGATCACTGTAGTTATCTGGCACCTGGTTGTCTAAATGAAGCTTTATTGACTGCTATCTCAAATCAAGTGTCCTGGAGGAGGAGGGCATAAAAAGGCACTAAGCTTGGGTAAGACACACATCACGCAGTAAATGCCCAAACTGACTCTTCAAAACAAAGGGTAATTCTTTTTACGTTTCCATCCTCTCATGTATGCATAGAAGCTAATCTTTGCTTCTATTTCCTCCTTTTTATAATCTATTATATATTTACATGTCTTTATAGAATATATTTTTCCATTCTGTTTCCTTGTTACATCGCTTCCTTTTGATAACAATGTCAGAGAAGGAATCGTCTGGTGAGTTGGTTTGCGCATTTGTGAATTGAGCCTGCCCTCCAGTGGTGAACATAGAAACTGCAGACACACACAGGGCATGGTACGAGCTTAGGACATGATAGATTACGCATGATTTTCCCACAGTCATTTCTCCTTGTCTCTGCTAATTGCAACTTCCAGCTCCAAGAGAAGAAACCATTTCTGGAAAACAGTTCCTTTAATCCCAAAGTGCACTTACCTTTGACTTTGTTGAGAGGAAGAGAAAGCAAATGGAGAGTGGGGTTTAATGGGTAGAGATGTCGGTGGAGAGAGAGTCAGTGCCAAGTTTTAGGTTCCCCTTTCTGCCCTAAACCCTCCTGATATGGTTTGCCTGTGACCCACCCAGATCTCATCTCCAGTTGTAGCTCCCATAATTCCCACGTGTTGTGGGAGGAGCCCAGTGGGAGATAATTGCATCGTGACGGTGGTTTCCCCCATACTGTTCTCGTGATAGTGAATAACTCTCACGAGATCTGATTTTTATAAGGTGAAACCCCTTTCACTTTGTTCTCATTCTTTCTTGTCTGCTGCCATATAAGATGTGCCTTTCCCCTTCTGCCCTGATTGTGAGGCCCCCCCTGCCATGTGGAGTTATGAGTCCATTAAACCTTTTTACTTTATAAATTACCCAGTCTCAGGTATGTCTTTATTAGCAGCATCAGAACCGACTAATAATACACCTCCTTTACTTCTGCTATCTCCACGCACCGAGGGTGTCAGCAGATGCCTGTCTGTCAAAACTTCCACCTACTGCCAAACTTTTCCCACAGCCAACCTCCACCCACCACTGCCAGTGCTGCCCGAACAGTCATTCCCTCACTCAATTCCTTGTGAGCACACAGAACTCAAATTCGCCAAACTCTATCTTTTCCCAAAAACTCATTCCTTCGCTGGGGCTTGCTCTCTCAGTAAATGGTACCATCTAGTCAGCCCATGACCTAGATATCTCACTGTCCCTGGGCACTCCCATCTGACCAGCACGAGTCCAGCCCAGGAACCACGTGACTGTCCCCAGTTTCCCCATACCTCTCTTTTGCCACTATCAGTAAAGCCCTAAATGATCTTTCTGTCCCTATTCCTCTCCCATATGCATCCTTCATTCTGTTCTCTAGGTTGCTATCCAATCGACTTTGTGCAAATCTGTGTTCCTTCTTGACTTTTTTGGTGAACCATATTAGACAATGCAGCTAGGCATAATTTAAGGGGGGGGACAAAATATTTCTCACAATATGTATGAGATCAACCAAAAAAGTGAAAATGTAGGTGATAAATGTTTGTATGACATAGATGCATGTGTGTATGTGCTGTACATATGCACACACAGGCTCACACATAGGTGCCTCAGAGTGGAAAAGACCTTTCTTAAGATAATACAAATACAGAAGCCATAAGGAGAAGATCAATAAACTTGACTACAGACCAATTTTAAAATTTCATAAAGAAAAATTATATAATAAAGGTATGTGAGGGATTTCTTGGCCAAATATCAGAAGATATGCCCTTTCCTTTGGTACATTTTAACATAAATATATCAATTTAAAAAAACAGAATTCTAAAAGGCATCAGTCAAAATCTAGTATTCAAATGATTACTATCTACGCAAATTATTATTAAGCAATAATCAGGTGTCACAAAAGCTGCTTTCTCAAACTTCTGCTCAGAGGGGCTCTTTTCATAGATATGTCTGAATGATGGAGACCTCCTTGCCCCCATCTTAAGACCAACAGAGAGGTTTGTCCACCACCCAAGCCCCAAGGATGAGAATTGGTTTCTTCTTACCCAACAGTGAAGTTACCCAACCCCCTTTTAGATTCAAGTAGATAAGGAAGATTAGATGAAATTATAGCTCTTCTTACTAGGCTCACTTAAACTTGAGCTTTGTTTATTTTCTAACAGTGATATTACAGAGTAATAATTCCTCAACGAGCAAAAGACTTCAGAAATTTGGAGTATATCTTTTTCTTCTGTTATTTTCTCTTCTTATAACTTGAGTAAATTTATTTTTCAGAATGAAATTGTTCAAGTTTTACTCTAAGAACGAAAAATGACAGTCTATGAAGACTCTGTCTCTCCAGGGAAAAAAAGACTGTCAAATGTATAATAAGGCAAAGAAATGTAAAAGGCCAATCCCGCATGCCCTGGCCATTCAGGATTTTTCCATAAAGAGTCTCCTCTCACAAATCTCAAATTGTCAGCTTGAATAACAACCTCTCCATGAGCCCTGAAGGCCCCAGGAGAGGTCTGACCTGACTTAACTACCCACAGACATAACACTGAGAAGTTAAAACACAAGAGAGCCCAGAACAGGGAAACCTTTGACACCAAACTCAAAGGACAAAGCTTAGTAAAAAGCTCTGTAGGAGCCGGGGACAGGAAACTATGCCACGCTTGAGCAGTGACCTTTGGGTAACTTAACCTCTCCTGACAGAAACACTTGATCCCAACAAGATGAGCCCCTCCATGAAAGCAGGAATGGTGGAGGAGAAATTCCCCTCATAACAGCAAAAATTACAATGGAGAAGGCTTCCCTTCACCACTGCCACCAGTAGCACCTCCCAGTTCTCTCACACATACACACACACACAGCCTTTCCTCTTTTACCTCAGCACCATAACAACCAAATTCAACATGGCTGCCTCTCTTAGGGGAGGAAGCCCACAGCATGTCAGGGAACTCTTGCTTCCTCTTTCAACCAACCTCTCCATCCATACCTAATCCTGATTCCTTGGGCTCATGTTGTTGAGATTTGTATACCTAAATGCTCTGAAGCGACCTAAATTGAATGTTTACTAAATTAACTTCAAGGCCAAACTGCACACTGAGCCAAAACTCACCCTAGCTCTTTCCCATCTCAAATCATGCCCTGCTGCATGGTCTAATCTACCTCACCAAAAAGTTTGCAAGGAACACAAAGAACATTTTTAAACCCCCAAATCCTTCAGCAACTATATAACAAAATATACCAAATTGAAACAGTATGAAGCCCTCCAAGTCGTAAGTGGATAGAGAGAAATCAGGCTTCAGAAATAAGTCTTCTTACATATTATAGCTGAAAAAAAAATTAATCCCCAAACTTTTCCCCCTCTCCAAAATTCTTATTCTGCTTAGCCTTAGACAGGGGGTCTCACACTGATGCCTTGGAGGGTCAGGCCTCTGTTTCAGGAGACACAGCCTGAAATGTCACAAAACAAGTGCCTTCATCACTTCCCAAGCTGAATTAACCAAACTCAAGTCTCTCCCTTAAACTATCCAAAGAATCAAAGTAAATAGAAAAATAAGACAGCAAGCCCTACCACCCCAGGCACAAACTGTAGAGAACACAAACAAGTAACCAAACCACACCGTAGTTACTCCAAACAAATTATCTTCCCAAAATCTATTTAACACAATCCAGAATCACATTAGGAGAAATATACCATAAAAAGCTAACAGTGGCCAGGCACAGTGGCTCACACCTGTAATGCTAGCACTTTGGGAGGCTGAGGCAGGAAGATGACTTGAGCCCAGGAGTTCAAGACCAGTCTAGACAAGATGCAGAGATCCTAACTCTACAAAAAAAAAAAAAAAAGTTTAAAGCTAATTGTGATGGGATGCACATCTTTTGCGAGGAAGAATAATTCCCCTGTACATACTGCATCCTCTCCCAGAAGGACATTTGAAACACCTCTGCCTTCTAACAAAATACAGTTTTTTTTTAAGGTGGTGCCTCCAAGTCTCCAGGTCCTCTCTGAAACTTCCCTGTCCCAGCAATGCCCACCTTATCTATTTTAAAGCTTTTTTTTGGGTTTTTTTTTTTTTGAGACAGATCCTTGCTGTATCATCTAGGATGGAGTGCAGTGGCGCAATCTCGGCTCACTGCAACCTCCGCCTCCCAGGTTCAATCAATTCTCCCTGCCTCAGCCTCTGGAGTAGCTGGGATTAGTTACCCACCACCACGCCCAGCTAATTTTTGCACTTTTTAGTAGAGATGGCGTTTTGCCATGTTGGCCAGGCTGGCCTTGAACTCCTACCCTCAGGTAATCCTCACACCTCGGCATACCAAAGTGCTGGGATTAGAGGTATGAGCCACCAGGCTAGGCCTATTTTAAAGTCTTTTAATGTCCAGTTTCCCTTTCCCTTTGAGCCTTGTGTTCATGCCACCTTCATACCTAACTGGTTCAGAATTCAGACAGGGAACAGTGACATTGATAAATGGGATGGCCTTCAAACAACAATCTATTAGCCATGATAAGATCCCCCTTCCCAAGCCCCATCTGTAAAGAAACACAGAGATGATATATTTCATATCTGTCTGACCTGCCTTATAAGATCTCAACTTGTCTACTAAGAAAATTCTTTCCTTCCTCCAGCTCAATTAACAACCTTTCCTTAGTTTTCCTTTCGCTTCCCAAGTATTTCCATTCTAAAGTCAAACCCAAAGCCTGATTTTTAAACCGTTCTATTTCTCCTGCAGTTTCAAGACAAACCTGATTCTTCCATTTCCTTTCATTTCCTTCTAAGTTTTAGAGTTTAGAGTAATTCCAATGAATTTATTCTCGGCAGGGCATCGTGGCTCATGCCTGTAATACCAGCACTTTGGGAGGCTGAGGAGAAAAGATTGCTTGAAGCCAGGAGTTCAAGACCAGCCTGGGCATCACAACAAGATGTTCTCTATACAAAAAATAAAAACATTAGCCAGGCATGGTGGCAAGCACCTGTAGTCGTAGCTACTTGAGAGGCTGAGGTGGGAGGATCACTTGAGTCCAAGAGTTTGAGGCAGCAGTGAGATATGATGGCACCACTGCACTCCAGCCTGGGCAACAGAGCAAGACTCTGCCTCTTAAAACAAAAAAGCTTAATTTTAATTTAAAAAAATTTACCCTCAACTTCAGCATAAAAAGATGAGGTAACCCCTACACTTCGATGACCTTCAGTGACCCTTGAGTTTATAACATTTGACACAAAACAATTGTAAAATGCAATGGTAACAGTAATTAAAGGAAATATGTGGGTTGTATGAGACCCAGCATCTCAAGGGGTAGTTCTTTGCTCCATAAATCAGTTTGTGCATAGGTTTTTCCTCTAGAACTGATGGATCTCTTAAGCATATTTATGGTGTCTCCCCTTAAAGAAAAGACCAATATCTTCCCTTTTTTTATTTCCACCGTTAAGCATAATATCCTACATGTCGAAAAGGCTGTGTGGGGTCAAGCGCGGTGGCTCATGCCTATAATCCCAGCACTTTGGGGAGGCTGAGGCAGGTAGATCACTTGAGTTCAGGAGTTCAAGACCAGCCTGGCCAACATGGCAAAACCTTGTCTCTACTAAAAATACAAAAATTAGCCAGGTATGGTGGCAGGTACCTGTAATCCCAGCTACTCGGGAGGCTGAGACAGGAGAATTGCTTGAACCCAGAAGGCAGGTTGCAGTGAGCCAAGGCCATGGCCACTGCACTCCAGACTGGGTGACAGACTGAGACGAAATCTAAAAAAAAACAAACAATTAACATCCCACAAAAAAAAAAGGCTCTGTGGACCAGGCATGGCAGCTCAAAGCAGGACTACAGGTGTGAGCCGCCACACCAAGTCCACAGCACTTTGGGAGGCTGAGGGAGGAGGATCACTTGAGTACAGGAGGTTGAGGCTGAAGTGAGCTATGATAGTGCCACTGTGCTTCAGCCAGGGTGACAGAGCAAGGCCCTGTCTCAAAAAAATAAAACGGGAAGAAGAAAGGGCTCCGTGACTTGGGAGGCACCCCTATGCCTCCTAACAACAACTGAAATCTGAGCCCTATATTCTGTTGTAACCAATTCTCCCTGCACTTGTCTCTGAGCCGAGAACAGGGTCTGGTTTCCGCCCAGACAGTAAGTGGTTGCATAACTCGGGAGGGTGCTTTCACCTCAGCAGGACTCGCTTGCCTCAGGTGTAAAATGAGTGGATGGAACTTGAGCTATCTCCAACATCTCTTCCAGCTCTGTGTTGTCAGAAGAATTACTCTTCCATCTTTTAAAGAAGTGCGTTTTTTGTTTTGTTTTGTTTTGAAGAGTCTCGCTCTGTCACCAGGCTAGAGTGCAGTGGTGAGATCTCAGTTCACTGCAACCTCTGCCTCCCGGGTTCAAGCGATTCTCCTGCCTCACCATCCCGAGTAGCTGGGACTATAGGCGTTCACCACCAGACCCGCCTAATTTTTCTATTTTTAGTAGAGACAGGGTTTCACCATATTGGCCAGGCTGGTCTTGAACTCCTGACCTCAAGTGATCCACCTGCCTCGGCCTCCCAAAGTGCTAGGATTATAGGCATGAGCCACCGTACCCGACCAGAAGTGTGCATTTTGACAGTTAAGATATTATACCTGTGGGAAGAATATAAGTCATTGTGCAACTCACATAAGAACTAACTTATTGATTGTTCACGTAGAGCAGTTAGCAGAGCTTCAAAAAGTACGTATGTCATTAGACAGGGAAATATTGAGTTTAAAGTAGGAAAAAGTGGTTCATGAATCTACCCTTCACTAGAAGTGTGGGCAGGCAGCAGGCAGCCTGAGGCGCCCAGTGCTTCAGAAGACTTAGCCAAAGAGGCAGAGGCCCTCAGGGGAAGGTGACATGGAGACCTGGGCCATCCTCATGCTTGGCACAAGTCTACCAAGGGGCAGCCTTAGTTCAGCAAAGAAGAGGGAGTCGAACTATTTACCTCTGACATGACCCAGGAAACTAGCATTTGCAGATTCCCTTCCTTTTTTCTGTAGGTAGGTCAATAATTCTTTCATAACTGTGCCTTTCTGTCTTGGGTTCCTGCACTTTATTGGATCTGACTGTTGCCTTTAATAATTCAGCCCACAGTGGCATCCTCACACAGCTGGGTTCTCTCTAAGTGTTCTATAAATGGACATACTAATATCTATGAGGCTTCTCAGAGCACATCTGCTTCCCTGGACCTTCAAACACCCCACCTTGGCGAGAATGCCCTCTCTTCCAATAAAGGACTAGGTGTCATGGCATTTCAAAATACAAGTCCTGGACACACACAGCACACTGTTGGTTCAGGATATCAAAGGGGCTACTGGGGAGAAAAGCTATTAGGGACAGCTGGCGGGCCTGATTCTATAAAAGCAGGGTTAATGGCACATTTATCCAACAGCTAAGATCAGGAATTAAACCTTAATACTCTATAAGAAGAGCAAACAGAAACTCGATCAGGCTTAAAGAAAAATTGTGTTTCACTCAGAAGTGAAAAATAAATCAATTCTTCAATCACATTCACAAAGTTTCCCAGGGAGAAACTCCAGTGGTTTTTTTCTCCTATAGGCCCAAATTGTACTCACTGTACTCAACATGCACAAACACACAGACATGGACACACACATTCACATACACACACACCTACAAAATATTTAAATCCCACCAATTTCATTTACATACTTAATTATACCACTCAACACTTTAGCTGCTGATAAATGCACAAAGTTGTGTTTCAAATTTTTTTTTATTCTCTTTCTTCTTGCAACATTTCTTCTTGAGCACACTGAATGGTGTTTTTGGTTCGGTTTGGTTTGGTTTTTGGAGACAGTCTCTCTCTGTCACTCAGGCTGGAATACAGTGAAGTGATCACGGCTCACTGCAGCCTCAACCTCTTGGCTCAAGTGATCCTCCCACCTCAGCCTCCTAAGTAGCTGGGACTACTAGTGCACTACCATACCCAGCTAATTTTTATATTTTTATACAGATTAGGCCTCATTCTGCTCCCCTGGCTGGTCTGGAACTCCTGGGCTCAACAAACCTCCTACCTCAGACTTCCAAAGTGCTAAGATGACAGGCGTGAGCCACTGTGCCCAGCTGAGTGGTGTTTTTTTAACCTCACTGAATACTCAAGTAATAGGTCCCTCAACTTCATCAATAAATCAGACCACATTTTTTCCATATAACCAATATGTCTCAATGTAGTGTCCTAGATTACTTCTTACAACCAAAAACTTCTCTCCAGAAGAGGTTTTCCATTAGCTTTAGACTCCATGTAGGGTTTTCCTAAAACTCTGATGGAAACTCCAAGACAAATATAGAAAGTGTCTTTCTCCATGTAGGAGATGGAGTCACTTGGAAGAGATACCTGTTCGATGAGAATCTTCATATGGAGGCTTTTACTGTGAGACGGGGAAAGGGAAAATGCTAAATACAACACTCTAAGAGCCCCTCAAAGCAATAAACCCTCTAAACATAAAAAGTCACACAACCGGGCTGGACACAGTGGCTCACACCTGTAATCCCAGCACTTTGGGAGGCTGAAGCAGGCAGATCATGAGGTCAGGAGTTCGAGACCAGCCTGACCAACATGGTGAAACCCCATCTCTACTAAAAATACAAAAATTAGTCAGGCGTGGTGGCCATCACCTGTAATCCCAGCTACTCAGGAGGCTGAGGCAGGAGAATCACTTGATGCCAGGAGGCGGAGGTTGCAGTGAGCTAAGATCTCGCCACTGCACTCCAGCCTGGGTGACAGAGCAAGACTGTCTCAAACAAAGGTCACACGACCATGTGCAAATAACCAGAACACACACAGGAATAATCCTACACCAACTCTTACCCAATCGCACATCCATCCACCACCTCAACTCCTTCCTCATGTCCCATCCAGTTGCAAAGACGTGACTGCCATCTGGTATGAAAAGACAATTATGATCTTGATTCCTCCTGATACCTTCATACAGCTGAGTTCCTTACATGTTTTCCATGAGTAACACAGAGATATCCATGGGCCTCTGCCAGTCACTCACAGGCAACTCCCTCAACCATTGCACATCAGTGCAAAACACTCAGGACTTGACTTCACTCACTTCCTAGTAAGCCAATCACATGCTAGAGGTAGGATCTTTAAGCCTGCTTATGAAAATAACACCACGGTTTGAACTATTCTTGGCTGAGGAGCCCAGGAAAAGTAACCTCCTTTATAACTTATTAACTAGTTAACATAAAACTTGCATTTTAGGTATCATAGGATTAGGTATAAAACAATGAAGTTAATATTTAAACATTGACGCTCTTACAATCATAAGTAGTCTGACCACCTTTTTTTAAAAAAAAAAAAAAGTCCCTCAGGCTTGAACGCAGTGGCGCCATCATAGCTCACCACAGCCTTGAACCCCTGTCCTCAAGGAATCTTCCCACTCATACCCTGAACTAGCTTGGAGTACAGGTACATGCCACCATGCCTAACCACAGGGATTCACTACATTGTCCAGGCTGGTCTCAAATGCCTGGGCTCACGTGACCCACCCTCCTCAGCTTCCCGAAGTGCTCGAACTACAGGTATGAGCCACCACGCCCAGCCATTTCTTTTCTTTTGGCTTGTAAGTACACACCTTATCTTTTTACAAAATGAGTAGCAGACAAGAAGTAACTCTTAAGCTATATGTTAGTTATATCTGCATGCATGTAAATCAAGTTTCAAATAATGAAATCATTTTAGGTGATCTCACAAGGTTTTTTTTAAAAGCCAACACCTATAATTTGTGATACAATGATGCCCCTAAATTTATACCATTGATAAATTGCTATCTTTATTTGCTAAGATGTTATTTTAAAGTGAAACCTGCTTGTATCAACTAAAAAATAAGAACTAATCACGAACTAGGACCTCTGACAACAAAAGAAAATTCATCTCTCTTATCCTCCACTGCTGGCGGTCATCTCAGAGAAAATGTTTTTGGATTTTAGGTGTAAGAAAATATAGGAAGATCAAAGCAGGAGGATCGCTTGAGACCAGGAGTTCCAGACCAGCCTGGGCAACATAGCAAGACCTTGTTTCCACAAAGAAAAACTTTTTAATTAGCTAGGTGTGGTGGCGTCCAACTGTAATCCCAGCTACTGAGGAGGCTACAGCAGGAGGATCACTTGACCTAAGAAGTTCAAGGATGCAATGAGTTAGGATCACACCACTGCACTCCAGCCTGGGCAACACAGCAAGACCCTGTCTCAAAAAAAAAAAGAAAAAAGAAAAGAAAAGAAAGAAAGAAACTATAGGTAACTCTACTTTTTGCAACTAAAGATACAACAGGAACTTCCCCTGGAGAGCTTCATCATAGCAACACTCCACCAGTAGAAACACCCACCATTCTGAGCCTCAAGGAAACTGAGAAAGACCTGAAAGATAGTTCCCTCCTTGTTGCTGCAAAAGGCTAAAAAAAATAAAAATAGGCCGGGCACGGTGGCTCATGCCTGTAATCCCAGCACTTTGGGAGGCCGAGGCAGGCGGATCACAAGGTCAGGAGATCGAGACCACCCTGGCTAACACAGTGAAACCCCGTCTCTACTAAAAATACAAAATATTAGCCAGGCGTGGTGGCGGGCGCCTGTAGTCCCAGCTACTTGGGAGGCTGAGGCAGGAGAATGGTGTGAACCCAGGAGGCGGAGGTTGCAGTGAGCCGAGATCGCGCCCCTGCACTCCAGCCTGGGTGACAGAGCCAGACTTTGTCTCAAAAAAAAAAAAAAAAAAAAATTAATAAATAAAAAAATAAAAATATAAAGCAAAGTTCTGGATCACCCATCCTCACTTCTTTCTAAGGCCTCTTAAAAATAAGCTTCTTAAGACATTTGCCCAGTTTAAAACTTTTAATAGTAAATGTTATTTAAAGCTATTTTAGGCCAGGTGCAGTGACTCACACCTGTAATACTGGCACTTTGTGGGGCTAAGGCGATCATATTGCTTGAGCTGAAGAGTTCAAGACTAGCCTGGGCAGCATGGCAAAACCCCGTATCTATAGAATATACAAAAACTAGCCAGGTGTGGTGGCACATGCCTGTAGTCCCAGCTGCTTGGGAGGCTAAAGTGAGAGGATCACTTTGAGCCCAGAAGGTCAAGGCTGAGTGAGCCATGGTTGTGTCGCTGTACCCCAGCCTTGGCAACAGAGTAAGACCCTACTTCAAAAAATAGTAATAAAATAAAAATAAAGCTATTTTAGAGCACTGTCAGAAGGAATAAAGCTACTGTTTTCACTGCTGCAACTGTCAGAGGCATTTGAACCAGAGTGACTCCATTTTGAGTGAGGACTGGGAAAATGAGACTGAGATTTGCTGGGCTGCGTTCCCAGAAAATCAGGTATTCCTAGTCTCTAGATGTTTATGATTAAGGGAACAAATGTATAATGTTTACTAAAACAGACCCAGACTTGGGAGTGTCCATATATTTTGATATCTGGAGAACAAAGGCATTCCTAATTTTGCTTTAAAGATAATAATATTGATTCTTATACAATACAGCAATTAAGAAAATTAATCCTTTATCACATCACCCTTGCATCAGAACACATCTCCCCATATATACGAGTATTGTACCTAAGGTAGACGCGTCCCTCCTCTTACTTTTAGGAACGTCCTACTCCGTCTATGGAGTAGCTGTCCTTTCATCACCTTACTTCCTTAATAAACTTGCTTTTACTTTGCACTGCAGACTCACCTTGAATTCTTTCTTGTGTGAGATCCAAGAACCCCCTCTTGGGGTCTGGATCAGGTCCCCTTTCCTGTAACACAACTGCTGTTCTGAAGCAACAAGCAGGGGTAGCTGAAGGTGACCGCAAACCGTGTGTTGCTCGAGATCACAGGTTCTGGCTTTGTAAGGCATGGCATGTTAAACCTTACAGCAGATGGCCCGGGCAGTGTCACATCTGCTGAAGACTTTTCCAGTCATCAGTTCCGAGACCAAAGTATCCATCCAAGAAATGTAAGTTCCAACGCTCTTGGGAAGTGAACCTTCTGGTGACCCTCAGCAGGTGCCAAAATGCACGTTTGTTCTGCAGACAGATTCTCTTCTCATTGCTTTCCTCATGACCTTACCAGGAGAGAGTTTTGAGTTTGGATTGATACATACAAGCTATTGAACAATCGGTGGATTTCAAAGACGTGGAGGTTGGTGACTTACTACTCTCTGAGAGAACATTAGTCTATGCTACATAAACACCCTGGAAAATAGGAGACATCCACAAAGAACCCCAAGAAACAAGCATTAAAAGGCAGAAGCCTGCTTCTCCCCAAGAAGTGGGTACTTGTTTGAAAGACAGTGAGTCGTTCAGAAATAAAGATGACTTTCAGATGGAGCCTGAGGGGTTCCCCTGGAATCTGCTTAAAAAAGTGAGTGGGCCGGGCGCGGTGGCTCACACCTGTAATCCCAGCACTTGGGAGGCCGAGGCGGAAGGATCACAAGGTCAGGAGATCAAGACCATCCTGGCTAACACGGTGAAACCCTCGTCTCTACTAAAAATACAAAAAAAATTAGCCAGGTGTAGTGGTGGGCGCCTGTAGTCCCAGCTACTCCGGAGGCTGAGGCAGGAGAATGGCCTGAAGCCGGGAGGCAGAGCTTGCAGTGAGCCGAGATCGCACCACTGCACTCCAGCCTGGGCAACCGAGCAAGACTCCATCTCAAAAAAAAAAAAAAAGAAAGCAAGCTTGAGAAGCTTGAAGGCCTTAAAAGTGGCCCCAGAAAGGGGAGTGAGTCACTCATTTTCTCATAGATTAAGCACAAGGAAAGCCCTGGCAGGCACCATTTATCATGACAAAAGGCAAGAAAGCCTCTGCTAATTACAGCCCTAGGAGGGAGGCAGCACTCCCAGCCTCTACACTGGGCTGTCACACAAGTGAATCAGCCTCTGCTGTAGCCACCGTGGGAGGCAGCTCAGGACCCCTGGAAACAGCACTATCTGGAATAGCCTAAGATCAAACGGTGACCAAAGTATGCCCCTCGTATCCCCACAAAGTGCCCTTTCCCTCCTGCTTTTGGCTCCTGAGCAGAAGCAGAACAGTAGCTCCTCTCACCTGAGATATAGGGATTTTCTAGTTTGCCCTATTGCTAGGACATTTCTGGGGAAGAAAAAAAAATCACCTAACTTCCACCTCTATACACTTCACAAGAACAGCTCCAATCCCAATCCACTTCTCTAGCCTGGAACTCACTCCTGAATTCCCAGTTCTCTCTCCTGTTTCCAAAGGCAGTCTCTTCTACATTGCTATCTGGATATCTTTTGGTGGGGGAGGGTTGTTGAGGTTTGTTTGTTTTGTTTTGTTTTTGTAGAGACAGGGTCTCCCTATGTTGCCCAGGCTGGCCTCGAACTCCCAGGCTCAAGTGATTGTCCGCCTCGGCCTCCCAAAGTGCTGAGACTACAGGCTTGAGCCACTGCACGTGCAGTCAAAAATCCACATGTAATTTTTGACTCTCCAAAAACCTAACTACTAGTAGTCTTACTAGAAGCCTTGCCAGTAACACGAACAGTCCATTAACATATTTTGTATGTTGTATGTATTATATACCATGTTCTTACAATAAAGTAAGCTAGAAAAAAGAAAATGTTACTAAGAAAATCCTGAGAAAGAGAACATGTATTAGTATTCATTAAGTGGAAGTAATCATCCTAAAGGTCTTCATCCTCATCGTCTTCACACTGAGTATGCAGAAGAGGAACAGGAAGAGGGGTTGGTTTTGCTGTCTCCGGGTGACAGAGGCAGAAGGAAACTCAAGCAGGAGTGGACCCTCACAGCTCAAGCTTGTGTTGTTCAAGGGTCAAACCACTTATCATAAATCTGGAAGAAATTTGACACTGATTTCTACCAGGCAGGCCAGCACTTGACACCATGTTGCAGTTAGGGTCTAGGCTGGTTTTCTTCCACTTGTTCTATTATATTTACTCTCAGTCTTTCCCCATACCAATTGAGCTCAGGAGATTGACCCCCGTGAGACAACATCAATGGGATCCTTTGCCTTCTGGCTTGTGAGAGGACGTGACCAATGGAAGGCACTGGGGAGTAATAGGGGAGAGGAATAAAGTTAACGGGTTTGTCACATGTTCTCACTCATAAGTGGGAGTTAAACTATGAAAACACATGGACACATGGAGGGGAACATCACATACGGGGCCTGTCGGGGGATGGAGGGCAAGGGGAGGGAGAGCATTAGGATAAATACCTAATGCATGCGGGGCTTAAAACCTAGATGATGGGTTGATAGGTGCAGCAAACCACCATGGCACATGTATACCTATGTAACAAGCCTGCATATTCAGCACATGTATCCCAGAACTTAAAGTAAAATTAAATAAAATGTAAAAAAGAAAGATGGACAAAGGGCCCTAGGCAGTTAATTAGCACAAATAAAATACACACTGCCAATAAACAGAAAGAAAGAAAGAAAGAAAGAAAGAAAGAAAGAAAGAAAGAAAGAAAGAAAGAAAGAAAGAAAGAAAAGGAAGGATGGAAGGAAGGAAGGAAGGAAGGAAGGAAGGAAGGAAGGAAGGAAGGAAGGAAGGAAGGAAGGAAGGAAAAAGAAAAGAAAGAAAGAGAAAGAAAAAAGGGAGGGGAGGCAGAAAGGAAGGAAGGAAAAGAGGAGAGGAAAAAACAAAAACGAGAAAAGTCAGAGGGTTTATTTTCCCTGCTCCCTCCTTTGAGTAGCTTCCTCCTCCTCCCAAAGGCTAGTCTTTGACAGGCAGGTGTCTGCCCAGAGCTTCCCTCTCCAGATCCAGGACCATCCTCCCCTTGCCTTTTCTAGCTGGTACTGTCAACTCCCCACAGTTACTAACCCGCAGTCCCATATTAGCATCAGCTAGCTTCCTCAAACCTTACCTGCACCTCTAGACATCGTCCCCTATTAAATCCTCTTCCAAATAACTAGTTTGGACATGCCATTTATCTCTTGACAGGACCCTGACTGATAGAGTTATTGTTGCCTGGAGTGAAACCAGGAAAAAGACTTTCAAAACGGGATTCTGGGTTGAGCTTATCATACAGATTTGAGAAGCTTGCAAATAACCTCCTTGTTAACCTCCTAGTTAAAAGGAAGTGGGGTTCTAGTAACCCATGGCATGTGTTGTCATCACCATTACTCAGATTATCACAGGTAGGGATGGGATGAACTGCAGGCAGGAGGCAAGTTGCTGAAAAATAAACTGTCTGGGATATATCATTGCTATGGCAACAATAGTACTTATAAAACATCTAGGGCTCATTATAAAGATTATGGGGGCCAGCTGGCTTTTTCTGATTTCCCTAGAGAGGATATCTAGGGGAAAGAAGAAGCTGGAGTTGGTAATCACTCAACTCAAAACAAACAGATAACCAGGCCAGGCACGGTGACTCACACCTGTAATCCCAACACCTTGGGAAGGCAGGACGTTCACTTGATCCCAGGAGTTCAAAACCAGCCTAGGCAACATAGACCCTGGCTCTACAAAAAAATAAAAATAAAAATGTTTTTAATTAGTCAGGTGTGGTGGTGCACACCTGTGGTCCCAGCTATTCAGGAGGCTGAAGCGGGAGGATTGTTTGAGCCCAAGAATTTGAGGCTGCAGTGAGCCATGATTGTACCACTGAACTCCAGCCTGGGTGACAGAGCAAGACTGTCTCGGAAGGAAGGAAGGAAGGAAGGAAGGAAGGAAGGAAGGAAGGAAGGAAGGAAGGAAGGAAGGAACGAGCGAACGAACGAACGAACGAACGAACGGAGGGAGGAAGGAAGGAAAGGAGGAAGGGAGGAAGGGAGGGATGGATGGATGGATGTTGGTTAAGAGTCCTTTGTCTTACCCTGTAACAGAATGAATAGCTGAGGCCTGAGAACAAGCCTATTTTTAGGAGATGTAGAGTTGAAAAACCCACTAAGTGCTTAGCACTATAATGTCTGTTCACCAAGATAAGGGTATTGGCTGGTGATGAAGGAGGGGGAGCCTGAGATAGGGAGGAGGTCGTCTGAGCAATCAGAAATGAGATTGAGTGCTTTGAACTCCCAGATCTTTCTGAAACTTTCTTAAAAGTGGAATCAATCCCTCCCCACTCTGAGTTTCGCTGCCTTTTTCCTGGGAGAGAAAAAAAAAATTCAATGATAGTACCAGGGGTAGTTGCTTCAAAAATGAATGTTTCTTATGCTCAGGACCTGGCCAGACCCTCAACCATGCTTGTCTTCAAGTTCGTGATGAGAGTTTGATCCTAACAGAGACAAGACAAAGAAGTGCAATGTCTCCTACAGGATTCTGAAGGGTACGTATGGGAGTGATTTGAAGGGCATGGCACCAAGAAACTGAAATATATAAAGCTGGTCGGACTGCATGTATTGGTATGGGTACGTGTAACCCAGAATTAGAATTGAATAAACTGGCTTCAGTGCCAGGGAGTACTGTTACCAATCTACTGGATTGGTTAACTGAAGCCTGGACTCAACAGTGAGAAGCAGTCAGTGAGGTTAACATGCTAAAAATCCTCTGGTTTACTGTAGAAGAAGGAATCCAAAATCTCAGCGAGGTGGAGATGTTGAAACAGATCTACTATGAGCAACCTACATAGCCCCTCCTACCCTTACCCACTAGAAGGACCTGAGGACACTGCCTTCACCAAGATATTAGGAAATTAAATAATTCATTGATGAGAGGAAGACATTTGTTGGTGGGAAAGGCAGTAATCAGCATCTTTTAAAGGTCTGCAGCAGCTCTTCTCCATAAGCCGATGATGATAGAGGGAAACGCTGCAGAAGAACCAATGCTCCCTGGCTTTGGTGGAGAAAATGGGACCCCAGTGTACTGGAGGACAGGCGGCAACCCTGACCACCACAGGCGAGGGGGGCACAATGATCACTAAAGCCACAAGAACTAAGTTCTTTTCGGAGGATTTAGACTCGCAGGATTCTGGGGTTGTCTAATAGATCGTGGAATCCCTGTCAACGAAAGGGGTGGACAGACTACAAGGATGCTGCTTGGTAATTATAAATGGAAAAATTCCAGGTCTGCTGGGCAGAAACCTCACTCTAGCTGCTGCAGAAAGGAATTCACGGCCTCTTAACCAGTTTCCACACCTAAGCAAGTTCACCTGGCTGGCCCAATGGCTCACACTTGTAATCTCTGTGTTTTGGGAGGCCGAGGGGCAGGAGGATCAGTTGGGCCCAGGAGTTTGAGGCTGCAGTGAGCTTTGATTACATCACTGCACTCCAGCCTGGGCAAGAGAGGGAGACCCTGACTCTAAAAAACAAATACATAGTATATACACCCAAAACTCTTTGACTGAGCAAGAACTTTGAGGAAGGATCCTGCAATGCAGCCACAGAAGTTCACCCTAAATCATCCCCCAGGGCTTTCCCAGAGGGTCCTACTGCCATTTAAGAGAATATCTGGATATTGCGGAGAGTGAAATACCTGACCTTCTGCGTTGTTAGATACTGGCTGTGAAGACCAGAGACCCATTCTATCTACGGTCACTTCCCTAACCCCAGAATGTAGACTGGGAATAGATATATTTAGCAATTGGTAGACTCCCTACTTTGCTCCTCTGGTCTGCAAAGTGAGGGCTATTTTAGTAGGAAGGGCAGATGGAAACTTCTGGAACTGCTTCAGCCTTTACTGAGATAATAAACCAAACACAATGCTACATCCTCATAACTGCAGCAATAATTGCTGCCATCAAATATTTGAGAAATACAGTGATAATTATTTCATTGTTGTTTTGCTTTTTAAAAAATTACAAAAAACACATACCATAATTTACCATCTTACCCAATTTCAAGCACAGTTAAGTCATGTTATGTAGATTCACATTGTGTGACGGATCTCCAGAACATTTTCATCTTGCAAAACTCAAAGTCTATACCCATAAACAACAACTCCCTATTTCCCCCTTTTCCCAGTCCCTGGAAACCACCATTCTACTTTGTTTCTGTGAACTTGACTACTTTAGACACCCAGGGTGATAATTTTCAACACAACACCATTAAATGCATCTGTTTTCCCAATGCCAAAGCCAGCAAGGGCACAAAGATGACTACAGACTGTCACAAACAGCAGCAGATGGTGACGCAAACCACTGCTGCAATCCAAATGTGGTATCTTCACTAGAGAAAAGTTACACAGCTCCTGGAAATTAGCGTGCACTTAGCAATTTTTTCCATCCTTATTAGCAATATAATCAGAGGTAGTTGCCTTCATATAGTAGAAAGAACAGTATACCTTTACTATCTAGCCTCAGGGCTGTATCTATTTATAGATAGATATAGATACCAACATTCAATAGACAGACAGGGAATAAAAAGACAGAAATTAAATGTGGAAAATACAATTTAGTAAAAAAAGAAAGGATCAATCAGGAGATCTAAATCAGAAAAATAGAAATTCTTTGTAAAAAAGGAAATAGAAAATAAATTATCTAGAAGTATTTTTTCAGATTAAAGAGCATGAATTTCTCAATTTAAAATATCCACAATTTTTCATCGACACCATGAATTTTTTTAGGAAAACATACACTAAAGCGCATCATCATGAAATTTCAGAAGCCTGGGGATAAAGAGAAGATCTTAAAAGCCTCCAGAAGGACAAAACAGTTCTGTACACAGGATCAGTAATGAGGATGGTCTCAGACTTCTCAAAATCACTGAATGCTAGAAGGTAATGGAAACTTGTCTTCAAAATTTTAAGGAAAAAATAATTCTCATCCCTAGCCCCCAGTGTGGCTATGTTTGGGGATGCAGCCTCTAAGAAAGTAATTGAGGTTAAATAAGGTCATTTAGATAGAGCACTGATGTGACAGGATTAGTGTACTTCTAAGAAGAGACACCAGAGAGCTCACTCTTGCTATCTCTGTCCCTGTGTCCACTCATGGAAGAAAGGCTATGTGAGGACACAGCAAGAAGGCAGCCATCTGCAAGACAGTAAGAGAGCCCTCACCAGAAACAGAATCAGCTGGAACTTTGACCTTGGACTTCCAGCCTCCAGAACTGTGAGAAAATAAATAAATGTCTGTTGTTTAAAACACCCAGTCTGTGGTATTCTGTTAAGGCAGCCCGAGCTGACTAATCCAGAGTTCAAACTCATTCAAGTGTAAAAGTAGAATGAAAATATGTTCAAACATGCAAAATCTCAAATTAACCTGTGATATGCCCTTTTACAAAAAGTTTCAGGGGGATGTGCTTGACCAAGTATAGCAGTAAAGCAAGAAAGGGGAAGGCATGGAATCCAATTCAGGAAGAGGCAAAGGAAATTTCCACTGTGACAGTAGAAGGAAAACCAGTACTCAGATATCTTCTTGGAGAGAACTCATCCAGGTTGGGGCAGGGGAATCTGGGGCTACAGAATGAATGTCACCAGTGGGGGAAATGAAAAAAGAGAGAGAAGGGAGAGAGGAAAAAGGGAGGGTACGCGGGAAGGAGGGAGGGCAGGCAGGCAGGCTGGCCCACTACATTTTAATGTATTGTGGGGAAATTTATATTTTAACAGATACAGTTTGGGACTAAATTAAGTAGGTAAGGTCAAGCATGGTGGCTCACACCTGTAATCCCAGCACTTCGGGAGGCTGAGGTGGGCAGATCACTTGAGGTCAGGAGTTCAAGACCAGCCTGGCCAACATGGTGAAAGCCCCTCTCTACTAAAAATACAAAAATTAGCTGGGGGTTTTCGTGGATGACTGTAATCCCAGCTATTCAGGAGGCTGAGGCAGGAGAATCTCTCGAACCCGGGAGGCAGAAGTTGCAGTGAGCCAAGATCATGCCACTGCACTCCTGGGTGACAGAGCGAGACTCCACCTCAAAATAATAATAATAATAATAAATTAAATAGGTAAATAGAAAGGTTAAAAATGTAAAACAAATAGTATACTTAATCTATAGAAAGCAAAAAGTTGAATAAAAGTAAATGGAATTATAATACACTACAAGGTACAGCAAGGCAAAGCAATGGATACTATTTACATGGTCATCATGACAAATATTGATTTATCAAACGCGTAGTAATATTGGTAGAATAGGGTGTTACATGTGTGGGGGGGTGGGGGAAAGTGTAAAAGTATGAAATCCTACCTTCTATCATGGAAATTTGTGGGAAGATAGGAAGAAGAAATAGTGATGTCTATGCATTATTTAGAAATATGGGGTTAAATAGCAAAAAGAATAGCTAAAAGAGTGAAAAAGAGAAGGTAAGGTGGAAAGCAGTCGGACCTTGCCAAATGTTTTAATTTACATACTCTAAGCTTTTTTGTTTTTAAATGTAAAAATAATTATAACAGGGCACCAAAGAAAGAGAATCTTCCTTAAGAATTATCAAACAACAATTTTTAATGGTAGAATCTAATCCTTCCTCTTTAAGTTCTAACAGGAACAATGTAGTTGATGGCAATTTTCTAAAAAGAGTAACTCTTTGAGTCCCGATGATTCTTTTACTTAAATAAGCAAGAAGTTTAGCTTTTAGGATTTTTTATTTCAGATATTAAAACATCAGCACAAACACTTGTATTTTTTTTAAATGGGAAAAAAAGAAAAAGGAATTCCCTCTGGTGAATTGTATGGGTTTAAGGCCACAGATCGGGGGCGACAATAATATACACTTGGCCCTGCTATATATTGCTATCAGAAGGTGTTACTCAAGATCACCTATTCCAACACAAAATCTGAGGTTTTGGTTCCATGTCTAAAAATTCCACATTGCGAGACAACTTGGTTACTGAGGGGTATTTAATACAATCACTTTACCTTGAAGGATTCATCAAAAGCTGATATTACTTTAATTTAGATGTCTTCTATTTCCCATTTATATTGGAAAGACTAAGGATATCATGATCATACTATACTGTATAGAAACATGGAACTCATGGTCCCATTTGTTTCTGTATTGGAAAAACACCTGCATTTTTTAATGTTATAAATACAAAGAATAAAATTACATCAAACTAGAATAAACAGTGTGCTTCATCCATGAAAACAACTTTTCTAAATTTGACATCTGGCTATGCCCACTGCAACTATCTAATAAAATCTATGTATCTTCCCCAAATTGGAAACCTAGAACACCATCCATCGACAATTTGTTAGAGTGTAATCTCACTATTCTGCCACCCGGAATATTGATCACAAGCTCAGTATCAAAGCATGATTTCATGGGTAATTGCTTGGTGATAAAAAGATCATTATTTCCTGATGATCAGAGAACTAGATGCCAGGACCACATCACCTTTAATCCTCATAGAACGACAAACACTGAATTGTGCGGTGGCATTGTGCCAACCGCTTGCTTGGAAAGCTATAATAAGCAGCTACACAGAAGTCTTTATAATATCCATTTAACAAATTATTGATCAGCACATATTTGTTATAAACCTGATTCTGAAATATTTTTCTAAAAAATGTAAAAACAACTTGCTCTGGGATACCATTCATGTATTTTCCCAATGTTCTGCATGCTATGATAAATTCTTAGGCAGTAAGAGTTGGCCCAACTCACGGTACCATCCACTCTCAGCCAGTGAGCAATAGCACACACCACATTGCACCACTGAGCCAATGAGAGTGCTATCTGTGTCGTTATTCCATCTACTTTGTGTTCTAACAGTTTTGACTCATGACAAAAATTGTGCAAGAGGCAGTGCTCAACACTTCTGAAAGAAACAAAGGGAGACTATCATGGTGGATGTTAAAGAGGCAATTTCAGGCCAAGCATGGTGGCTTCTTCCTGTAATCCCAGTGCTGTGGGAGGATCTCGAGCCCAGGAGTTTAAGACCAGCCTGGGCAACATAGTAAGACTCCCATGTCTTCCAAAAATATGTATCTATGTATATATATCCGGATGCAGTGGTGTGTGCCTGTAGTCCCAGTTACTCAGGAGGCTGAGGTGAAAGAATCCCTTGAGCCCAGGAATTTGAGACTGCAGTGAGCTATGTTCACACCACTGCACTACAGCCTGTGCAACAGAGAAAGGCATTGTCTATGGCGTGAAAAAAAAAGAAAAATAAGAAACTTCATTGCATCTTAAGTGCTTTCAAAGAAACAACAATGACAAAAAATAGAAAAATTGATATATAATCAGAAGTTGCTGAATGCCCTTTTACATTTGCAATGAATTATAATCATGACCATAGACTGACCAAAAATCATCAGCAGAGAATCAAGACTTGTCATGGCTTCATGGTTTCCAGAAAATTTGAAGCAGCCCGATGAGCTATTGCCAGTGAATGATGGAGGGAAAAATGCATCTCCACAGAGACCATGTTATAATAATCCTGTCTGCCACTGACCAGGTTAGTGCTACCAAATTCAAAACATTAATTTCCCACTACTCTCCAAAAGACAGATACCCAGACAGCAGTGTGAAAAGTGGATAAAGGGCGGCAAGAACTGGAGGCACGATTAACAGTTTGGCTGATTTTTAAAATGGATTTACAATAGGGCTTTTATTAATCAGGAGAGATGAAGGTATGCTGCAGTAATAAACTCCAAAATCTCTGATTGAACAAGATAAGGATTAATTTCTCGCTCATGAAAAAGCCAAAGTGTGTTGAAGGTCACACCACTTAAAACTGATGCCTTCCAAGATCTATGCAAAGGGGAAAGAAGAGCTGGAAGAGTGAAGTAGATTACATCACATCCATGACATTCCAATAGCCCGTGCCCCACTGGCCTAACCAAAAGAGAGACTGGAAAATATAGTCCTCCTGTGAACACAGGAAGGAAAAATGGGGTTCATGAGCCTCCATCAGTCTGTATCACATTGATGTTGTTGAGGACATTATTCACTAAGTCAATGCACTGCTCTCTTTGTACATCTCAGTATCAGGAATGGGCAACTCATGTTTAGTAAGGGGACTTGCATTTTCCTTGAGAAGGAATCTAGGTCTGTCACCCAGGCTGGAGCACAGTGGCACGATCTTGGCTCACTGCCACCTCCGCCTCCCAGGTTCAAGCAATTCTCATGCCTCAGCCTCCAGAGTAGCTGGGACTATAGGCACCCACCAGCATGCCTGGCTAATTTTTTGTATTTTAGCAGAGACAACGTTTCACCATGTTGCCCAGGCTGGTGTCAAACTCCTGACCTCGAGTGATCTGTCTGCCTCGGCCTCTCAAAGTGCTGGGATTATAGGCCTGAGCCACCACGCCTGGCCTGGGACATGCATTTTAGCATATAATTTTACCCCAAGATTCCTCTTTCTCTCCCTGCCTACCCCCAATTTCTTCATAAAATGCTTTGTTCTCTTGCTCTTTATTTTTACAAACTATTTTAAGTTATTTGGGAATGAGGTTAAATATCAATGATTTTTTTTTTTTAAATATGCCAAACTGTTAATCCTGCCTCCATTCCTGTCACCCTTAATCCACTCTTCATACCGCTGTTTGGGTGACATTTTCTAAGAAGCACATTTTCTAGTAAGCTGTTCAACGGATGGCTCCCTACATAGTACAGGATCAAGTGTCAAGTCCTCAGCATGGCATTCCCAGTCCCAGTGATCCAGCATCAGCCTCCCCTTTCTACCCTTATCAACTGTCATTCCCAATTTTGAACCCTGTGCTTCATCCACACATGCACACAAATCTTCCCATGTTGTCTAGAGGTTGGAGTAAAAAAATCTTGCATTTTTTTAATTTTTAAGTTCCAGGGTACATGTGCAGGATGTGCATGTTTGTTACATAAACGTGTGCCATGGTGGTTTGCTGCACCATTAACCCATCACCTAGGTATTACACCCCTCCATGCATTAGCTACTTTTTCTAATGCTCTTCCTCCCCCCACCCCAGCCTCCAACAGGCCCCGGTGTGTGTTGTTCCCTTCCCTGTGTCCATGTGTTCTCATTGTTCAGCTCCCACTTACAAGTAAGAACATGCAGTGTTTGGTTTTCTGTTCCTGCAAGGGTTTGCTGAGGATGATGGCTTCCAGCTCTATCCATGTCCCGGCAAAGGACATGATCTCTTTCCTTTTTATGGCTGCATAGTATTTCATGGTGGATATGTACCACATTTTCTTTATCCAGTCTATCAATGATGGGCATTGGGGTTGATTCCACGTCTTTGCTATTATGAATAGTGCTGCAATGAACAACGTGTGGATGTATCTTTGTGACAGAATAAATCTTGCAGTTCCTAATCATGACATGCAGTCATACCTCCATATTTGCCCATCATAATCTCTCTCCCTGGAGTACCCCCTTCTGCTTTTTTCCAACTTCAAGACTCATATCTCTACAAAGATTTTTTTTTCCAATGACTCTTCGCACTTTTACTACACCTCTAAGGTAGCCGCTAGCACACTCTACTTGCTATTATTTGTCTAATAGACTTTTCTCCCATGCTAGACAGTGAGCTGCAAAGTCAATGGACAATATTGTACCCATCTTAGAGCCTAGCACAAAGAAACTTTAATAAATGTCTGGGGAATGAATGAATGAATGAAATATAAATGAAGGGAATATATTTATAAAACCTTGAGGATAAAGTACCTGACCCGAGAATAAACCTTGAAGTAGTTGAGATTCAACCACTTGAGGTACCATTTTGTTATTTATAATAAACCCAAAAATATAAGAGAACCATTAGGGAGTTGTTACAAGTCGGTTAATCACAATGCTTTCAATGTATGTTCTGTTCAGCGCATTAATCTTGGTATTATTATTAGAAGAAAGCCGGCGTGTGTGTGATATGTCTCCAAGGGCGGGAAGGTGGCAAAGGGAGGTGAATCCGAGTGGGTGGAGGGAGGGGAAGAGTGGGAGGAGAAAAAGGTGGGAGGAGGACCAGGTGGGAGGGTGGCAGCTCACTCAGGACCCAGCGGGGCAGCACAATGAGGCGGGTGGCCCTGTTTCTGAACAGCAGCCCCAAGAACGGAAATACTCTAAGAAATACTCTCTTCAGGAGACAGATTCTAAGCCTCCTGAAGGATTGTTAGGATTCCACACAGACTGGCTGACATTAAATGTTGGAGAGCGGTACTTTACAACTACATGGAGCACTTTAGTGAATAAAGAACCTGACAGTATGCTGGTCCATATGTTTAAGGACAGAGGTGTCTGGGGGAAATAAGCAAGATCACAGAGGAGCTTTCTTAATTGACCGAAGTCCTGAGTGCTTTGAACCCATTTTGAACTACTTGCATCATGGACAGCTCATTGTAAATGATGGCATTAATTTATTGGGTGTGTTAGAAGAAGCAAGATTTTTTGGTATTTACTCATTGATTGAACACCTAGAAGTGGCAATAAAGAATTCTCAGCCACTGGAGGATCATTCACCAATATCCCGAAAGGAATTTGTCCAATTTTTGCTAGCAACTCCAACCAAGTCAGAACTGTGATGCCAGGGTTTGAACTTCAGTGGTGCTGATCTTTCTCGTTTGGACCTTCGATACATTAACTTCAAAATGGCCAATTTAAGCCACTGCAATCTTGCACATGCAATTCTTTGCTGTGCAAATCTTGAATGAGCTGATCTCTCTGGATCCGTGCTTGAGTGTGCAAATCTCCAGGGAGTCAAGATGCTCTGTTCTAATGCAGAAGGAGCATCCCTGAAACTGTAATTTTGAGGATCCTTCTGGTCTTAAAGCCAATTTAGAAGGTGCTAATCTGAAAGGTGTGGATATGGAGGGAAGTCAGATGACAGGAATTAACCTGAGAGTGGCTACCTTAAAAAATGCAAAGTTGAAGAACTGTAACCTCAGAGGAGCAACTCTGGCAGGAACTAACTTAGAGAAGTGTGATCTCTCTGGGTGTGATCTTCAAGAAGCCAACCTGAGAAGGTCCAACGTGAAGGGAGCTAGATTTGAAGAGATGCTGGCACCACTACACATGTCACAAAGTATCAGATGAGAATTTTAGGGGCTGGAGGAAGATGTACAAGATGAAAATGTTTTCCTTATCACTTTTCTTTCTCCACCCACTCAGTTGTCTTGAAGAAATAACACCGTAAGGAAATTTAAAAAAAAAAAAAAAAAAGAAAAGAAAAAAAGAAAACATTTAGAGGATTATGCTTGTTCTCAGCGGTGCATAAGGGAAAAAGCTGACTTTTTTTTTTCATATTCTGATTTTCAACACAAAAGCACGCATTTAATAGATGTAGGGAAACTAGATATTGCTGCCTTTTGAACGGGGTAGGGGGGTTTATCTGGTTTTATGACCAGGAATAGTATCCATTATATTTGCTTTTAAATAGGCATGATGTGGAAATACCATCTTGGTTTGAGATGCATTTGAGGATTTTAATTTATGGAAAGCACTACATATGCAATTATAGTTATTGAATACCTAGATGCAGTATCATTATTTAAATTGTTAAAACTTTATGAAAACTTGGAAAAGGTTGTTTAGGTTTATAAATAGCTTTAGTGATCCCTCCCCTCTTTAAATACCTGTCACACCACATGAATATGGTGAGATCAGACTCCCTAAGACTCTTTTCAGGTTCATTTTTAAAATGTTTACTTTTTAGGACAAAACAGTAGCTAAATTAAAGTAATATCCAGTTCTTACTGATTGAGACAGAGTGGAAAGAAAGACGTCGTTGTACATCACTGCCATTCCAAAGGTACAGTGGGACTCCGGATGGAGGAAGAACTTACCTATCACTACAACACTTATAAGTGAGAATTTCTCAATTTCATTCTAGGCAAGTTCCACTCAACACCAGACCAAGCAATTCTACCTATTTACACTGTTAGCCTATTTTTCTCATACAATCATCACAAGCAGAGGAAGATACTTCAAAACCAAAAAACCAAAGTACATCATTAATATTCATTTAATTCAAATACCAAATAGTTTATATAGGGCCAGCTTAGAAATAGATACTAAATCCAGAGCTACTGCAATCAAAGCTTATATGAATGAAGATGGTAGAATTGCCTGCTAAAAGACAACGTAATATAATTGCAGCTAGAACCCTACAGTGGGGAATGAGGAATTTTAAACACACATTTGATTACAGCCACCAAAAAATATATATAAAGTAAAAATAAAGGCATTTGGCTGGTCCAGGATGTAATACCAATCAGTCAGCACCTGTGATTCTTTTACTAATATATTTTTTTAAACAAATTTTGGCCCAATTTTCTTGAGTCATTACCTCTCTGCAGCAGCAGAGGAAGGGCCTGTACCTCCCTACCAATGACCTGGTGTCCTTATTTCTACCCAAAGAGCAGGGATATTAGCTGTGTCCAAATGGATTCTGAACTCTACAGACTCATCAATATGAGGCAAGCAATCACTGAAAACCACCTGTGTCTCCCTTGGGAGAATGACATATCTTTAGTATTTACATATCATTATTCTTCTATATCTACATATGCAAAGCTTTCCTTAACAGTAAAGGGTACATAAGCATGGTGGGAGGAGATCAGACCTTTAAAAGTGAAGGAAAGCAACTTCAGAAATGAATTATTTTCTTTGCTTTTTATTTTTACCAAGACAGAGAAGTATTGTATTGAGAGATAATCTATTTTCATAGTCAATATGTGCCTAAATTATATTTAAATCATTTCACTCACTCTATACTATATTTTCAGGAATTACAGAATGTGTTAGTCATTCACTTAAAGGTACCTCTGTAGAAATAACCTAAAACTGCAGAAGGATCTGAAAGATCTAAACATAGTGTGCTTAGAAACTGCAGATTTTAGATCTAATGGATACTGCATTAATAAACGAAAGAAGAAGAAGAAGAAGAAGAAGAAGAAGAAGAAGAAGAAGAAGAAGAAGAAGAAGAAGAAGAAGAAGAAGAAGAAGAAGAAGCAGCAGCAGCAGCAGCAGCAGCAGCAGCAGCAGCAGCAGAAGAGGAGGAGGAGGAGGAGGAGGAGGAGGAGGAAGAAGAAGGAAGGAGGAGGAGGAGGAGGAAAGAAAAGAAGGAAAAGAAGAAGAGAAAGAAGAAGGACGAAGGAAGAAGAAGGAAGAAGGACGAAGGAAGAAGAAGAAGGACGAAGGACGAAGGAAGAAGAAGGACGAAGGAAGAAGAAGAAGAAGAAGGAAGAAGAAGGAGAAGGAGGAGGAGGAGGAGAAGGAAGAAGAAGAAGAAGAAAGAAGAAGAAAGCCAGCACCTGTTCACAGGAATACTAGGTGATTGTAGCTGGTCTTGAATTCCCTAAAAAGCAGAAATCTGATTCCCAGGGCTGACCATGAAGAATGTTCCAAGGGGCAAAATGATTGTTGTCAGCATCAGACACACTCCTGCCTTCTCACTCCTTTGAGGGATGATGCTAAATGATGCTAAGTGTTGGAGAAGGAACGCACTTGACCACCCAAGTCAACCCAGCACTGCATTCTAGTCTCTGCCTTTCTCCAGCAACTGGCTGTGTGGGATCAAGGACGTCACTTCTCCCTGGGCCTATTTTTCTCCCCTTAGAATGAAAGGTGCACTAGAGATCTAATTCAAAATGCCAATTTTTATAGCCACACACCCAAATCTTTCTTTGTATTCTCGTTGACAGCAGACTCCTTCCTTGTGTCTCTCTGGAGGGCATTCATTTCATACTGATTTCTTGCCTTCTTAGGTTTCTGGCCAGGTGGAGTTGAGCACATGGTTGCAATGCCTCTCTGCTTTCTGTCCGCCTCCCCCAAACCCTGAGTCCCTAACTTACTCCCTTATTTAAAATCCCTTTTCACTGAATACCATGATAATCTTAGTGATCAGTTTCCATGATGAAAACAATTGCATTCTGTTTCTTAAAGGCTTGGTCCCATTCATTTTAAAATTTGAGTCAATATTTGATCAGATCTCTTTCTCTCCTTTGTGGCTCCAGTGGCTGAGGGTGAGAAGGTGAGGGATGCTATAGGGGACACAGTCCAGGGTCTGTTCTCATGCACCTCCCCTTCCCTCTTTCTCTTCCTTGTATCTGGTCCTTTGGTCTTGGGGTAAAAAGAGGAGCAAGAGTGAACTTGGCATTCCCTCCCAAGGCCATTAACTGCCCCTATAGATCTCTGGTCTTTAGTGTAAGGTAGGGGGGTAGATACTCCACAGGCCCCTTGGAGAGAGGGCTCATTCCCAAATAGATGGGCTCTTAGAGTAACTGGGCCAGTTGCTGCTGGCTTTAATGTGCATTAATTTAACCCATAATGTAGCAGCCCAGGGCCTCTGTAGCCCCAATCTCTTCTTCCCTCATGGCCAATTCTTCAGCCAGTAGGCCCTTGTAGTATCCAACTTCCATAGTTGGCGATAACCTGAAGCTTGAGGCAGGGAAACATTGACTTCCTTCCCACCTGCCACAGATCTCTCCCCAGAAAGCCTTTGTCCTGTTCCAATAACACAGCAGCAGCCCAGCAAGTCTACTAGATGAGCAGATGCCTGCTTAGAGACCCTACTGTATGTTACTTCACTTGTTATTAACTGAACTGTTTGTAAGAATGTAAGGCAGCTCCTTCACTAATGGTTCTCTTGGGGGCTTGCCTGCCTTGGCTTTGGAAAGAAAAAATCCACACTTTCCCTCCAGCTTGAGGAGGAGAAGGACAAGAATAGCTTCACATCTCAAACACTGCTGTCCTCCAACAGGCAGCATTCCTCTTCCCCCTCCAGGTCCTCTTCTCATATCCAGAGGACGGGGGTCAGGTGTTGTGGGAGGCAGTTGGGTCTGTTCTCTGAGTGCTTCCCAGGAAGCCCTGAATGGTGTGGCTGGTCCAGAGCACTAATTTTCCCTCCAACTTACAGTACAGAATGCCTGCTGTAGTTTTTCCTCAATGGGAGCCTTAGTAATCAAATTGAGAAAACAGGATCACGTTCAGCACCCTACAGCATCTTGTTACATATTCGTGTATGTTAATACTGCATTAATATCTGGCCAGGCCCACACTGATAATCCCAACACTTTGAGAGGCCAAGGCAGGAGGATCACTTGAGGCCAGGAGTTGGAGACCAGCCTGGGTAACATAGCAAAACCCTGTCTCTACAAACAAATTTAAAATAGTGGTCCCAGCAGTAGTCCCAGCTACCCAGGAGGCTGAGGCAGGAGCACCCCTTGAGGCCAGGAGTTCAAGACTGCAGTAAACTATGACCACACCACTGCACTCCAGCCTGGGTGACAGAGTGGGACCCTATCTCTAATAAATAATTTTTACAATATTTCATTAATATCTGTCTTCCCTGCTATACTATAAGGCCATGACAACAAGACCCATGTATGTATGCTTTGCTCAAGATTGAACTCCAGCTGCTTAGAATACCTAGCCAAAACAAAATTTTTTAATGTCCAATATTTATTGAATGAATGAGTGAATAAAACTCCTCTTATAGTCATTTTGCCCCCATTACCATAGCTGATTGGACCAGAGCTGGGGACATGACCAAAGAAGAACCAATACATGCCAATACCAATACTATGAGCCAAGCAAATGATATCATGAGAGAACTGGATCCAAAAGACAGGAGAACTAGACAGCCTGTATTGAGTCATTATTGAGTATCTAGAAGGCTGCATGCAGCTCAGATGGGACAGCCATGTGCATGCTAAAATAGAAAATGCTGATCTAGGGCCAGGCACGGTGATTTATGCCTATAATTTCAGCACTTTGGGAAGCCAAGGCAGGAGGATCACTTGAGGCCAGGAGTTCTAGACCAGGCTAGGCAACATTACAAGACCCTGACTCTATAAAAAAAAAAAAAAAGAAAACAAAAGGTCCGGGCATGGTGGTTCACGCCTGTAATCTCAGCACTTTCAGAGGCCGAGGCAGGCAGATCATCTGAGGTCAGGAGTTCAAGACCAGCCTGGCCAACATGACAAAACCCCACCTCTACTAAAAATACAAAAATTAGCCCGGCACAGTGGCATCTGCTTGTAATCCCAGCCACTTGAGAGGCTGAGGCAGAAGAATCGCTTGAACCCAGGAGGTGGAGGTTGCAGTGAGCCCAGATTGCACCACTGCACTCCAGCCTGGACAACAGAGTGAGACTCTGTCTCAAAAAAAAAAAAAAAAAAAAAAATCAGCCAGGTGTGGTAGCACATGCCTGAGTAGTAGTTTCAGCTCCTCAGGGGGCTAAGCCAGGAAGATCACTTTAGTCCATGCATTCTAGGTAACAGTGAGCTATGATCATGCCACTTCACTCCAGCCTGGATGACAGAACAAGACTCTGTCTCAAAAAAAAAAAAAAAATGCCAATCATGAAACAGGGAGATTAGGAAAAGCAAAGGAAATAGACTACCTGGCCTCAGAGAAGAAAAGAGAATTCTCTTTCCTGACCCTCTAGTTGTTGGTTTTTAGCATCTATGAGGCCCATATCTACTTTCTCATTCCCTGAGAGAGTCCAGTATCCTTCCAGTGATTTCTCTTTCAACAGAGTTGGATCCAACTATGGTCCTTGCAACAGACCATGACACTGAGAAATGGTGCTCCATGCCAGTGAATTCTCTAGGTTACTGAACTTGTCATTACTTGAATTGTTTGTAATAATCTTGTCTTTGTAAATGCACCCTACAGATGTATTCTCAGAATTTGCAGAACATAATTTAATATTTTTCTTAATGACTGAGTCACCTGTTATATTAAAGAGATAGTCCTTCAGTCTCCAAATTTGCTGCCAGCTGTCACCAGCAGAGCACCTTTTCTCTTAAAATGGTCCTTCTAATTCATTGCAAAGCTTTTCTTTTGAGGAACCAGCTCTTCAAACTGATTCTACATGGGTGGAGACTCCAACAGGCCACTCTGAGGAAGGGTTTGCTTCCAAATGGATGGTGGTTCTTGGCAACATTGGGCTACTAGCTGCACGCTACAGCTTTAAAGCCACACTATCACTGTTCTAAACCATGTCTAATTACCTCCTTCTAGTCCTTCTTCCATTACAAACTTGTTACCTACATGCTCTTTTGCTTTGACTATTAAGAATTCACGTACTGGCTGGGCACAGTGGCTCATGGCTGTAATACCAGCACTTTGGGAGGTCGAGGCAGGAAGATCACTTGAGGTCAGAAGTTTGAGACTAGCCTGGCCAACATGGTGAAACCCCTCATCTACCAAAAATAATTAGCTGGGTGGGGTGGCGCATGCCTGTAATCCCAGCTACTTGGGAGGCTGAGGCAAGAGAATCGCTTGAATCTAGGAGGAGGAGGTTGCTGTGAGCTGAGATCACACCACTGCACTCCAGCCTGAGTGACAGAGTGAGAATCCATCTCAAAAAAAAAAAAAAGTATTCACATACTATTAAAGTTCTTTTCTTCAATATCAACCTCCTTTCAATGAAGAGTTGATCTCACTTTCCCAAGGGGCCACCTGGTTGTCTACAGAGAATGAAGCCCAAACCCTAATGCTTCCCTTTCGGAGTCCAAGCTTGATGCCAGCTGGCCTGCCATTAGGCTGCTCAAGTCAGAGATTAATTTTCCCTCCAACCAGCATGCAACTAAGTCCACTAGACATGCTTGCTTTTTTTTTTAAACAAAAAACAACCTTAATAGAGATGCCAAATCCAAACAAATCCTCAAGCTTCTAGGGGCAAAATTAAGCCAAGCTCATTAGCAATGAACCAGGCTCATCCCAACAAGGCTCCTGTTTTCTGATGGGTAGCTTGAGAAAATAAGCTCAAGGACAGCTCAGGACCACCAGGGCTAATCTGAAGGCCAGACCAGGATGCTGACCTCTAGTGTGGTCCTAAAGTCTACCCTCCTTGAAGATCTGGGATATCAGTTATCAGAACCAAGGGCTCCAGGACCCAGGGAAATTAGGAGAACACCAGTGGCCCATCTTAAAACCCTCCAGAAACACTTTTACCAGTGTCCACATTCCATAGGATCCACGATAATGTGAAAACAGGGCTGGTCTCCTAAAGTCCCGAATCAGCCACCATTTTTAGCAGTGTCTGTGCACAAGCTTGTATTTCTAGCTGAGCTGCATTTTCTGCTATTTTCTGCTATCTAGACCATAGGGGAAAAAGTCAGGAACTCATTTCTTCCAATATCACAGCACAATCTGGCCACATCAAGTGAAAGAAAATTCAGAGCCACTAATTGGAACTAAACTGGAATTCATACATATTCCTGTAAACCCCTGAGTCACCAGTCTTAAATCCCATACTGTCACCCTCCAGGTCAGAACTGGCTCTGTATAAGTGGCTGGTACAGACAACCAAAAGCAAAGGAATAAGCCTCAACGCGCTCAGGACACCAGAAGACCCGGGACAATCTGAAACCTAGACATGCCAGTTTTCTGAAGTAAAATTTTGAGCTTCCTCAAGGCCAAGGACAAGGCCTCATTTTGCCCCTAAGTCCCAGTCTGGAACACTGAAACAGATCAAGAGTAACTCGATGGACCAAGAGCCAAAGTTTCTGCCTGCTGTAATCTTGAAGTAGAAGCCAGAGTTGCAAATTTCTCTACATATCTAGGTATTTTATAGGATAATTCTTGTAGACTAATAGATCAGAGATATACACGGGCATATATAGAATTTTATTGGCATATGTAGAATTTCCTGGAGGAATTTTCCCATCAGACAAGGCTGAAAAGGATAGGGTAACTGACATGTGAACATGGCATCATGATGGATGCCAAGTAGATTATGGGATCCACAAAATAGTGCAACATGGGAAGACAGCCTTCCAGAATCAAGGGTCTTGGGCCCAGAAGACAGAATCAAAGGCATCAACAGGACACTTGAGAAATTAACACCAGAACCTACAGAGATGGGGTGTTGAAAAAGCTCTCCCAGAAGCCATCTGGAGCAAAGGAAGGGACACCTGTGTCAGGCTTGGTGTCTGCTATAGAACCTTCTACCGACTATGTAGGTAGATTTCTCCACTTAAGAACTTCTGAAAATCAGGAGCCCTCATATATAAAAGTGGATTAGGGCCAGGCATGATGGCTCATGCCTGTAATCCCAACAATTTGAGAGGCCAAAGCAGGTGGATCACCTGAGGTCAGGAGTTTGAGACCAGCCTGGCCAACATGGTGAAACCCCGTCTCTACTAAAAATATAAAATTAGCCAGGCATGGTGGTGTGCACCTGTAATCCAAGCTACTCGGGAGACTGAGGCAGGAGAATTGCTTGAACTCAGGAGGCAGAGGTTGCAATAAGCCAAGATCGTGCCACTGCACTCCAGCCTGAGCAACAGAGCTAGACTCCATCTCAAAAAATAATAATAATAATAAAGTGGATTAGTATAATAAAAAGATACAGTATTAAACAAAACATATGAGGAAATTATTAAGTCTGGGCATCACCTCTAAACCATGAACTGCTACTTATTTTACTTTAAAGTATTATATAGCATTATGTGCCAGGCACCGTTTCCAAGTGGTTTACAAATGTTAACCCATTTACTCCTCATAACTGTGGAAACAAACAAGACCACCCAAATGAGAAAGCAAATGTGATTCCTGGGATTTGAATGTCACCTCCAAAACTCACGTTGAAATTGTATTGCCATCGTAACAGTGTTATGAGGTGACACCTTTAAGAGGTTATTAAGTCATGAGGGCTCTGCCCTCCTGAACGGATTAATGCCGTTATGGTGGGAATGGGTTAGTTATCGCAGGAGTTTGGCCCCTTTTTCTGTCTCACCCTCTTTTGTCCTCCTTTGCCATGTGCTGCTTTCCACTATGTTATGATGCAACAAAAAGGTCTGTCCAAGATGCAGCCCTTCAAACCTGGGCTTCCCAGCCTCCAGGACTGTGAGCCAAATAAACTTCTATTCTTTATAAATTACACAGTCTGTGCTATTCTGTTATAACAGCAGAAAGTGGACAAAGACATCTACTTATTCAAAGCTTGCTATAGCAAAGGAGTCAACCACTATCACTTGTGTTTTGGCAGAGACTCAAAGGCATGCAGAAAAATGGCAAAGCTTCATAGTAAAAAGAAGGGACAGCTTCTGGTATGCTCTGATTGGAGGACATTGGGATGGGGAAGCTATGGGTGGGCTGACTAGGAGCAGAGCATCCTGTGGGGAGCATATTTAACTTTCCTTGGTTGGTTGCATATTGGAAGCAGGAACAAAACCTGGGGAAACTGTCAGTCATTTATCAAGTCCTGGTCACTTGGGGCCAATTGTTACAGGGGTTATTGTTTGACTTCCTGGACTGTCTGTTAAGAGATTGTGGTCTGATTTCACACAAAGCTGACTTGCTTCATGGACCTAATTGGTTGGTTTTTGGGCTGGTTGCTGCAGACTGTAAGGGTGCTATTTCTGCATGTGGTCTGGCCATTGTCTATTTGTACCTTCAGTCTCTCATAACCTTGTAGAGGAAGTACTACTACTGTGCTCATTTTACAAATGAGGGGAGTGTGGCACGGAGACACAGTAAATAGCAGAGCCAGAATACAAACTAAGGCATTCTGTCCACAGAGTCTACCCCCTTACCCCCTGCATGAAGGTGCCTCCAATGTGACTTGGTACTGAGTCAGTTCCAGAAATTTATTTTCTATGAGAAAGCTGAGTCTCTGTTCTTCTACCCAGTTGTTTGGGGTTCTACCCACCCATTTTTGTAGCCCAGCCAAAGAGAATCAGAACTTGCCCTTGGCATGCTAAAGCACCATCCTGTGTAATGTATTGTAATGCCAGTAATTTATGAGACTTTTTCTGTTTAGGGGTTTTTAGTTTTGTGTATGATTGACTTCCCTGGCAAGATTAAGAAAAAATAATTTTCACAGGTTGGGTTCCCTGGAGAGACTCTGAAACAGGGATTCATATGCAGTACGTTTATTAGAGAATGCTCGTGGGATTAAGCCCTGTGAAAGGAAGGAGAAGGGACCAGGACTTAGAGAGAAGCTGAGCAGCGATGCAGCCTCAACAAAGGCTTCAGCCCACTCCATGTGTTACCGGTGGAGGGTGTCCAGGTTCTTGGCATTTTGAACAAAGAATTGGACAAAACGCACAAAGCAAGGAAAGAATGAAGCAACAAAAGCAGTGATGTACTGAAAATGAAAGTACACTCCACTGAGTAGGAGCCAGCCCAAGCATAGAGGCTCAAGAGTTCTCTTCACAGAATTTTCTGGGGTTTAAATACCCTCTAAAGGTTTCCCATTGGTTACTTGTTGTATGTCCTAAGTAAATGAAGTAGTGGTTTGCAATCAGTCTGATTGGTTGCAGAAAGCAACCAATCAAAGGCTGAAATGAAGTTACAAAGGTTACACCGTAAACAAGAGGCTGATTGGTTGTAGAAAGCAACTAATCAGAGGCTGAAAAGTTACAACGTTGCAATCCTAAGCAACCAATTAAAGATACTTTCAATTTTCCATCTGCCATGCAGAAAAAGGGGTGGGGGGGTGGCAGGGGTTGCGAAGGAAGTAGCCTCTGGTCCTTTTGTTACTTAGATGTGGAAAATTGGGGCTTTTCTTTTGATTTATTTCTAGGAAGTTGGCGTGAATTGGTCTTGGTTTCTGTGCCTCCAGACCCTATTGTCCTGCCTCACGTGGAAGTACAATAAAGCCAAAATGGACCTTCAGAACTGTCCTGCGTGGCAGCAGGAGCACCTGGCCTTAGATTCCTCCTAAATTAGTCACTAATGCAGGCTGCCCGCACCGAGAACAGCCATGGGCAATTTCCAGAGGGAGCTGCCAGCTGAGGGTTGTCTTCTGACAACGCTACAGAAAACAGGTGTGGAGTATGTTTATGTGCTGAAAATATCATTCTCAGAAAGGAAAAGCTTTAATTACTCCTCAGAAACTACAACTAATAAAAAAGAAAGTGCCAATTCCTAGTGGTGTGATTTGGCAGCACTAAGACAGAGAGAATCTTTGAGTGCTGTTGTGGTAACCTTTGGGGTTGAGTGAACCAAGAGAAGTATGAGCCCCAAAATGTCAGGGGTGGTGGAGCAGCCAGTTGGCTTCTTGCCCCAGCCTGTTCCAAAGATGCCTTGGGTACCAGTTTAATCCTCATTCACACCACAAACATGGTGATTTCCTTACCACCAGTACAAGTGCATGAGACTTAGTTCCTAAACTGGAATTAGACCAGAGCATGAGCCAATCAATAATTTTTTGTAATTTGTGTCTCTTATCTGTGATCACATTGAAGAGCCACTTTTCCACCTGCTCTGGGTTTAAATTTGTGATCTTTGAGCCAGGGTCGTCTCCTTTGAACTCTGGCCAACTCAGGGGCAATCTGAAAAGAGGATGAGAAATTTCCCTGAGAGGCAGGAGGAAGGACAAGGAAATGGCAGAAGAAGGATGGAGTGGGGGGACTGAGAGGAGAAAAGGAGAACAGAAGGAAAATAAGACATTAAAAGACGATGCTTATGCAATGTTCTGCCTGAACACAGGGGCAGATTAGAAGACATTTCAAGATTCTTTCCTCCTAGTAAGTCTAACAGTGAGTAGGCTTTGCAAATAATTTCCAGTAGAGACCATATACCTCTCTCTCCATCTACCAAGGCTGGTTGTGTATTTGGGAAACAAAGTATGTTTCTACCCACCAGTGTCCTCCCACTAGAGAACACAGAAAAGCTTTATAATACTTGCTTCCTGTCCCTTTTAGCAGCTAATCTGCAGAAAAATACAAATTACACACTGATAACAAACCCTCTCCACATATAATAAAGAAAATGGGCCAGGTGCGGTGGTTCGCGTCTGTAATCCGGGCATTTTGAGAGGCCGAGGCAGGCAGATCGCCTGAGGTCAGGAGTTCAAGACCAGCCTAGCCAGCATGGTGAAACCCTGTCTGTACTAAAAACACAAAAAAATTAGCTAGGCGTGGTGGTGCACGCCTGTAATCCTAGCTACTCAGGAAGATGAGGCATGAGAATCCCTTGAACTTTGGAGCCAGAGGTTGCAGTGGTGCAGAGCCAAGATCGCACCACTGCACTCCAGCCTGGGCAACAGAAGGAGACTTCATGTCAAAAAAAAAAAAAAAGAAGAAGAAGAAGAAAAAAAAAAGTAAAAGAATAAGAAAACGGCTGGGAGACAAACCAGAAAGAGTGATACCCCATAACAACTGAGTACTGAAAACTGAAAGTATTTTTCAACTCATACTGCAAGTAAAACTATGAAAAAGAATCCCCTTTTCAAGTGATCTGCTCTTTATAACAAAGTGTTAAACACACACATAAAATGCTTAACAGATCAGAAAATAGCTTTGAAAGTTCATATAGGAGTATTTTCATTTTCTCAAAACATTATCTATAAAAAAAACTGTATACCATTTGTTGGAGAAAACAGGCTATTTTCAAAAGTTGCAGAGCCTGACATATACATCTCACTTTCTAAGTATCCTGATAGAAAATCCTTCTATTTTCTGACAGATCCTTTCAGAATGTTAAGCATATGTTTCTTCCAAAAGCACATTACTTTGAAATTGGAATTTTTCCAATCTCACGGGTCTTTTAGCAAAACATTCAGGTCCTCTCGGCCTCCTGCTGACGTAGACAGCTGAAGCCTATAGGCTAAGGCAGGTTTTAGAAATTTGCTTTTTGCACTTACGAGACAGTTAATCCCATATTAATTTGTAATATGTCATTCTTACACAGATTTAGCTAAAACTCAGGAAACCTGAAATTCACACACTGGAAGGATGTTATAAAGTATAGAAGAACCATTTATAACTATAACTCGTTTTATGCAACAGGATAATTTCTTCCTCTTAGTTTTATTGTTTGGAGTTCAGCTTATAAAAGCTTAGAATATATGATGAATCCCTACAACGATTAAAAATAACTCAGATGTGTCAAAGATTTGGCAACCAATTAAATATTACTTACTTATACCAAGTTGTTCATTGTGGTCACCTCTGGAGAGAAGGTTTTTCATTTTCCTTTATTTTGGTGTTAGAAGTCTATTTGTTCATTTTCACCTTGCTATAAAGATACTACCCAAGACTGGGTAATTAATAAAGGAAAAAGTTTTAATTTACTCACAGTTCCATATGGTTGGGGAGGCCTCAGGAAACTTACACTCACGGCAGAAGGCGAAGAAGAAACACGTACCTTCTTCACAAGGCGACGAGAGAGCGTGACGGGGAAAGAGCCCCTTATAAAACCATCAGATCTCGTGAGAACTCACTCGCTATCACGAGAACAGCATGGGGGAACCACCCCTATGATCCAATTACCTCCCACCAGGACCCTCCCTCCACATGTGGGGATTATGGGGATTATAATTTGAAATGAGATTTGAGTGGGGACACAGAGCCAAACCGTGTCAAGACCCTCTTTCCTTTTTGCAGGGGAACTTGGATTTTTCTTATTAAGCCATTGAAGTGTTCTTTACATACATGAACTGGAAATTTCACTAAAGAAATTTGTAAGGTTAAAGCATTTAGCTAAGAATATGCTCTAAGTTTTCACTGAAGGGGAAAAATATCAACAATTCATAATCCCCTTTTCTTTTAACACTATACTTTTTTTTTTCTTTTTTTCCTTGAAACAGAGTCTTGCTTTGCCGCCCAGGCTGCAGTGCAGTGGTGCAATCACTTCTCACTGCAACCTCTGCCTCCTGGGCTCAGGTGACCCTCCCACCTCAGCCTCCTCAGTAGCTGGGACTACAGGCACATGCCACCATGCCCAGCTAATTTTTGTATTTTTTGTAGAGATGGGGTTTCGCCATGTTGCCCAGACTGGTCTCAAACTCCTGAGCTCATGTAATCCACCTGCCTCAGCCTCGCACCATCCTTTATTTCTAACACCATCACTAAGTCAGCCTCAGCTGGGGATAATACCATTACTTTCCAAATGTAGCACATTTTGCTTCTCTTTATTTAGAGTTAGATGAGAGTTATGTTGCTATTCCCCTAGACATAAAAAATGAGTTCACTTAGGCAACTCCATTTCCCAGACACCGTAAAATATTACATAAGAAAAACACACTCGTTCCATCAATATTCTGGGACCCTGGGATTTCACAGCCTGGTGTCTCCAATTTAGCAACTTCTCCATCTCAACAAGGTCCTGAAATTTTATATGCCCTATAACTTGTTCCATTTTGTGCAGTATTATGGATCCCCTGCCAGATATCCCCTGGCAGGAAGGGGCCCTCAGAATAAAATGAAGTACTGTCTCACCAGGAAGGCAAGCTCTGCAGAAAACGCAGGGATAATCAGCGCATGCAGTCTGTCACAGACAGGGAGGGTAGAAAGAACCGTGGTTTCAACTGTGGTCCTGTTTTCTAAATGCCAGTCTCACAGAGGTGTGCACCCTTGCTGGGTGGTTTGTGATTTTAGTTCCTGAGGATAAGACTTTAATTTTCTTTTTCATCAAGTTTTGAAATGGTATTGGTCCACTTTTCCCAAGAGCACAGAGACTAATATAGATGCAAAAGAGAGAACGGGGCTGGGTGTGGTGGCTCACACCTGTAATCCCAGCACTTTGAAAGGCCAAGGTGGGAGGATCACTTGAGGTCAACAGTTCAAGACCAGCCTGGACAACAGAGAAAAACTCTGCCACTACATAAAAATTTAAAAACTAAGCCAGGCATGGTTATGCACACCTGTAGTCCCAGCTACTCAAGAAGCTGAGGAAGGAGGATTGTTTGAGCCCAGGAGGTTGAGGCTGCAGTGAACCTTGATCGTGCCAAAGTTCCAAAACTTAATTTAACCTTAGATTTTTCTCCATCCCTCAACTTTTACTGGCTTCTGTTTGGAGGTAGGGAAGGGAGTGTGTGGTTCCTCTGTCCCCTTCTCTCTCCCAGCCTACTTCCTCCCCCACTGGGAAGCTACAGTTCTAGACCTCTCCATGGTCAGAACCACATGGTGGCGAGTGAGGAAGTAAGGGATTCTTGCTGGCCTAGAATTCCCACGTGGGTTTGGCTGTTCATTGCACGTAGATTATGGTGGTGCTTTCCATGGGAACTTCAGAAGTTCCCATGACCTAAAGAATCTCTTACCCACTCCTCCTTCAACCCTTGGGCATCCTCTCTCTGCTGGTCAACCCTGCCCAACAGGACCCAAGAGGATTCCATACCAGACCTCTCCCCTACTTGGCTTAAATGTGTCCACAGGAAATGACCCCACATCCCTTTCCCTGACATTCTCTAGGAAGGCAGGCTGCACCCAGCATGGCAGCAACCCTCCCTGCTCTGTCACCAGAGCAGCTCATTGGCCCTTCTCTGACCCTCTGGAGTTCCCACACAGGTGTGAGACCCCAGTCTTCTGGGTCTCCCTGCTGTGGTAAACACATTTCAAAATGATTCCATTGGCCTCATGGAAGCCCTCACAGGTTGGTGTTAGAAAACAATACCCTCTCAACCCTTCACCGAAGGGGCCATTTATCTGTGCACATGTGTCCACTGATGGATGAATAGATACAGATGATAGATGGATAGGTAAAAGAAATGATATTTACTTAAATGGGATCACATCATTTTTAACAAAACATACTTATTTAATTTCACTTGAATTTCACAGAAGGAAAATGAACTGGAATTGTGAACATCAACTCAATGTTCTTTAGATATTATTTCTTAAAATAGCCTTCAAAGGATGAGAAAAAAGATTGAGGAAAACTTAGTTTTCAGTCATTAGGGTCTTTTTTCTTACATGTTTCCATTTTAAAGATAATTAACTAACTCCCTTCTATGAAAGAACACATCCTCCCATATCCTCTCTCCAAACTCCTTAGGCTTTTTTTAGATATATTGTTATTTACATTGTTTAGATTTATGTCACTTACTCCATATTCTCTAATCATGACTCTTAGTGATTTTAGTAAGAGATATATACTTAAATGGACTCAATGAACCTCCAAGTCATTTTATTATAGCTTCCCTATTCTTTGTTTTGAATCAATTCTTACTTTTCTAGATTCATTGGGAAAAAATTTTCATGGAGGTTGTATTTTCTTCATGCTTTTATATTTATATTTTTAAGGTAACATATGCCAGAAGTCTTTAGTTAAAGGACATCTTTGCGATGGCTCAAGCCTGTAATCCCAGCACTTTGGGAGGCCGAGACGGGCGGATCACAAGGTCAGGAGATCGAGACTATCCTGGCTAACACGGTGAAACCCCGTCTCTACTAAAAAATACAAAAAACTAGCTGGGCGACGTGGCGGGCGCCTGTAGTCCCAGCTACAGGGGAGGCTGAGGCAGGAGAATGGCGTAAACCCGGGAGGCGGAGCTTGCAGTGAGCTGAGATCCGTCCACTACACTCCAGCCCGGGCGACAGAGCAAGACTCCGTCTCAAAAAAAAAAAAAAAAAAAGGACATCTTTGGCCAGACGTGGTGGCTCATGCCTGTAATCCCAACACTTTGGGTGGCCGAAGCAGGTGGATCACCCCAGGTCTGAGGTTTGAGACCAGCCTGGCCAACATGGTGAAACCCCATCTTTACCAAAAAGAAAGAAAAAATTAGCCAGGTGTGATGGTGAGTACCTGTAATCCTAGCTACTCAGGAGGCTGAGGCAGGAGAATCACTTGAACCCAGGAGGCAGAGGTTGCAGTGAGCCAAGATCGCACCACTGCACTCCAGCCTGGGAGACAGAGGGAGACTCTATCTCAAAAAAAAATTATTTTAATAAATAAATAAAGGACACCTTCACTGAGTATATATTCTTGAGTCAAAATGTCTTCCCTCAGAATTTCATGGACACTGGAATTTCATTCCATTGTCTTATGGCATTCAATATTGGGGGCAATGGGGATGTGGGGAGAGCAGCGGGGACCAGTCTGACTTTCCCTTTGTAGGTGATTGGCTTGTTCTGTTAGGATGCAAAATAGAGATAAAGAAACAGGCATAAAGTTTGTCTGAAAAGAATAATTTGAAAGTTATCACAGGAGTTGGGAAAGACAAGGGTCTTCACACAACAGCATCACCAGGGAATGGCTGTTGGTCTAGGCAGGCACGAAGCATCCTCCACCTCTGTTCTAGGCTGTCTTCCTACAGAGGAGCAAAGGCCTGTGGAAGTATCACCCCAGGGCAAGGCAGTGCCTCTCAGACCTTCTGGCTGGTGGGGACAGCCCAGATAGAAATCTGTCCCTTTCTGAAAGTTCTAACACATGCAACTACTCTAAATAGAATTTAAAAAGAAAATGAAGAACATTTCAATCAAGGCCTATTGGATATCTCTCAGTGGGAATATCCAATTCATCAGAATAATACAGTCTTTAAACATTTGGGACAAATATCACTAAAACTAAAGCAGAAGTTTCTTTGATTCAGGCTTGATTTGAAGAAAATAATGCATATATACCCTCACGAGCCTAAAATTTACCAGTACATTTTATTTAAGGAAAAAAAAAAACAAGGCCAGGTGCAGTGGCTCATGCCTGAAATCCCAGCACTTTAGGAGGCTGAGGCGGGAGGATTGCTTGAGGCCAGGAGTTCAAGACCAGTCTGGGCAACAGAGTGAGACCTTGGCTCTACAAAAAATAAACAAAATTAGCCAGACATGGGTGGTGTGTACCTATAGTCCCACCTACTTGGGAGGCTGAGGTGGGAGGATCATTTGAGCCCAGGAGTTGGAGGCTGCAGTGAGTTATAATCGTCCCACTGCACTCCTGGGTGACAGAGCAAGACCACGTCTCAAAAAAGAAAAAAGAAAAGAAAACCATGAGATCTAGGTAGTAGTAATTTTTAGTAAGATTTATAAATTGAAATATTGTAATGGATTTCTAATGCAGCTCAAGAAAAAAAATCAAGATTAAATAAAAATTGATTCAATATCTACAGTGACAAATTATTATAAAAGTAAGTCTAAGTTGGCTGGGCACAACTTAGGCTTATAACCTCAGCACTTTGGGAGGCCGAGGTGAGTGGATCATTTGAGGTCAGGAGTTCAAGACCAGTCTGGCCAACATGGTCAATGTTTTCCATGTACTTGTTTTAACCACTCAATGCTTGTTTTAACCACTCAAGCTGATCCTCTCTGGAGTTACCTGTAATTCCTAGTTGTGGGTTTTCTGTTATCAGGCCACCCTTGCCCAGTCATTTGGCCAGGAGGAGCAGGCTTTTCTTGGAGCTTTTTTCTTCTATGCCTGTTGGTGACTGCAGGTTGGAGCGTCCTGCAGCTCTGTGTCCAGGATATAAGGGAGGTGATAAAGAAATCCAGGGAATTCCCCACTGTGTTGTTTTCCAAGTCCTGAGGTCCCTAAGCAGTCCACCTTCTTCTTTCACCTTTCAGAGCCTCCCACAACTTTCTGTGTTTTGTTCAGAGTTTTTTAGTCATGAGGAAGAGGACCTGAGGAGAATAGGGTCATTCCTTCTTTGGAGCAACCAGAAGTCTGAAAATTTTTGATGTGTAAAATTTGGTTGTTGATATGGCTTTTATATAAATAAACATTGGTGAGAAAAAAAAAATCCTGTGAGTGAAGATGTATAAAGTTAGGGAATAGCATATCCTCTGCAAAATATTCCAAACAATGAATTCAAGGAATTATAAGTGAATGGAATACTACTCAGCACTATAAAGAAATTATTTATCAAGCCATGAAAAGAAATGGAAGAATCATATTACTAAGTGAAAGAAGTCAATTTTGAAAGGCTACCTATTTTATTATTCCATCTCTATGACATCCTGGAAAAAGCAAAACAATGGAGGCAGTAAGAATCTCAGTGATTGCCAGGGCTTACACAGGAAGGAGCTGTGTTGACATAGGTTCATCGATTGTAACAAACATACCCATCTGGTGGGGGATGTTCATAGGGAGTGTATTAGTCCATTCTCACACTGCTAATAAAGACATACCTGGGACTGGGTAATTTATACAGAAAAGGAGGTTTAATGGTCTTACAGTTCCACATGGCTGGGGAGACCTCACAATCATAATGGAAGATGAAGGAAGAGCAAAGGGACTTCTTATCTGGCACCAGGCAAGAGAAGACTTGTGCAGGGGAACCCCTCTTTATAAAACCATCAGATCTCATGAGACTTATTCACTATCATGAGAACAGCATGGGAAAGATTTGCCCCCATAATCCAATTACCTCACACCGGGTCCCACCCACAACACGTGGGAATTGTGGGAGCTACCATTCAAGATGAGATTTGGTGGGGGACACAGCCAAACATTATCAGGGAGGTACTGCATAGGGGTACTGTTTTTCCAGGAGCACTCTTTACTTTCTTCTCAATTTTGCTGTGAACTTGAAACTGCTATAAAAAATAAAGTCTAGGTGTTTTTTATTTTTTATTTTTAAGTGAGCAATAAACAGATGTCAACACTAAGATGAATTAGATACCGGAATTATCTGACAAGTAATTTAAACAGATATTATAAAAGTGCTTCAGCAAGTAATTACAAATTCTCTTGAAGTGCAGATTTCAGCAAAAATGGAAGTTATTGAAAAATAACCAAATGGAAATTATAGAACTGAGAAATACAATAATCAAAATTAAAACTGTGTGGTTGGGCTCAATAATAGAGATGATAGAGGATAGAATCAGTGGACTTGAGGGTAGGTCTATGGAATTTACCCAGTCTGAACAACAGAGAAAAGAAAGACTGAAATAAAATGAACAGAGAGTCTCAAAGACCAGTGGGACCGTAACAAAAGAGAACATGATATCATTGGAATACTTCAGGAAGAGGAGCAAGACCACAGAACTGAAGAAATTCAGTAAAATTTGGTGGAAGACATAAACCTACAGTTTTAAAAAGCTGCGTGAACTATCATAAGCAGGATAAACTCAAAGAAATTCACACCAAGACATATCATAATTAAACTTGTAAAAACTGAAGACAAAGTCTTGAAGGCAACTAGACAGAAAGCATCCATTACTTATAGGGAAATGTCAGTTTGAATGAAAGTGGATTTATCTTCCGAAACCATAAAAGACAGCAGAAAGTGGCATAACAGTTTTCAAGTACTTAGAGAAAAAAGAACTATCACTCACAAATTCCATATTCAGTGAAAATATCCTTCAGGAATGAAGGGGAAATAAAGATATTCTCAGATGAAGAAAAACTGAGAATCTGTTGCTAGCAAATCTTTCCTTAAAGAATGACTAAAGGAAGTTCTTTAAACAGAAAGGAAATGATAACAGAAGAATAATAGATGATCCTATTCTCCTGAGTGTCTTAAATTATATTCGAAGGTTAAAGACAAAATAACACTATCGGTGTGATGATCAATGAATGTAGAGGAAATAGTTGAGACACGTGTTTTTAAAATGGGAAGGGTAAAGGAATGTAAATGGAGGTAAGTGTTTCCACACTTGCCTTCAACTGGAAAAACACTGACGCCAGCAGAACGTGACTCTTGACATGTGTATATGGTAACACCTAGAGCAACCACTAAGAAAACTGTACAAAGAGATGTACCCAAAATGCTATAAATAAATCAAGATGAAACCTTAAAAAATTTTAAATAATCCACCCAAAGTGAGAATAGAGGAATAAGAAGCAGAGAAAATAAACAGAAAACAAATAATAAAATGGCAGACAAGCTTTAACACATACGAAAAGACAAGCTACAAACTAGGAGAAGATATTTACAAACCATGTATTCAACAAAATACTAGTATCTAGAACATATTTTTTAAATTCTCAAAACTGAACAGTGTTTCAGAAATCCCAGGTCTTCTTTAAAGACACGAAGTATTTCACCAAGTGGATATACAGATGGCAAGTAAGTATATGAAAGATGTCGAACATCGTTAGCACTAGTGAACTAAAAATTAAGACCACAGTGATATTGCACTGCATACATATTGCATTAGCTAAAATTAAAAAAAAAAAAACTGAGGACATCAAATGCTGGTGAGGATGTAAAGAAACTAGATTATTCATACGCTGCTAGTAGGAATACAAAACCATATAGCCACTCTGGAAAACAGTTTGGCAGTTTCTTATAAAACTAAACATACCGTTGCATTCTTTGGCATTGATTCCTCTCAGAGAAATGAATAATAGGTTCACACAAAAACCTGTACACAAACGTTCATAGCAGCTTTATTCGTGATAGTTAGAAACTGGGAACAACCCTGATGTTTTTCACCAGGTGACTGATGAAACAAGCAATGAGGCATTCATACCATTGAAAACTAGGTGACAATGAAAAGAAACAAGCTATTGATACGTGCAACAACTTGGATGAAATCTCCAGGGAATTATGCTGAGTGAAAGAGCCAGTCTCAGCTGGGTGTGGTGGCTCATGCCTATAATCCCAGCAATTTGGGAGGCCGAGGCAGGTGGATCACCTGAGGTCAGGAGTTCGAGACCAGCCTGGCCAACATGGTGAAACCTTGTCTCTACTAAAAACACAAAAAAATTAGCCAAGCGTGGTCGCAGGCACCTGTAATCCCAGCTACTTGGGAGGCTGAGGCAGGAGAATTGCTTCAACCGGTGATTGGAGGCGGAGGTTGCAGTGAGCTGAGATCACACCACTGCACTCCAGCCTGGGCGACAGAGTGAGACTCCATCTCAAAAACACACACAAAAAAACAAAAACAAACAAAACAAGAAAAAGCCAATCTCAAAGATGAGAAACCATATGATTCTGTTTATATAACATTTTTGAAATGACAAAATTGTAGAAATGGAGAACAGATTAGTGGTTGCCGGGGTGAGGGATGGGGGTGGGGAGAAAGAGGCAGGTATAGCTATAAAAAAGTAACACCAGGATCTCTGTGGTGATGAAAATGTAACTTGACTGTATCAAATGTATCAGTGTCAATATCCTGGTTATTATACTTGTAAAATGCCTCCATTGGAGGAAACTGTGTAAGGGAGAACACAGGATTTGAATCTACAATTGTCTTAAAAGTAAAAGTTCAGGCTGGGAGTGGTGGCTCACACCTGTAATCCCAGCACTTTGGGAGGCTGAGGCGGGTGGATCACAAGGTCAAAAGATTGAGACCATCCTGGCCAACATGGTGAAACCTCGTCTCTAGTAAAAATACAACAATAAACTGGGTGTGGTGGCACACACCTATAGTCCCAGCTACTCAGGAGGCTGAGGCAGGAGAATCGCTTGAACCTGGGAGGCAGAGGTTGCAGTGAGCCAAGATCACGCCACTGCACTCCAGCCTGGCAACAGAGCAAGACTCCGTCTCAAAAAAAAAAAAAAAAAGTAGGTGGGGCATGGTGGCTCATGCCTATAATTTCAGCACTTTGGAAGGCCAAGGCAGGCGGATCACGACGTCAGGAGATCGAGACCATCCTGGCTAACATGGTGAAATCCCATCTCTACTAAAAATAAAAAAAATTAGCCAGGTGTGGTGGCGGGCGCCTGTAGTCCCAGCTACTCAGGAGGCTGAGGCAGGAGAATGGCATGAACCCAGGAGGCAGAGCTTGCAGTGAGCCAAAATCATGCTGGGGCACTCCAGCCTGGGCGACAGAGCAAGACTCCATAAAAAAAAAAAAAAGAAAGAAAGAAGAAAGAAAGAGAGAGAGAGAGAGAAAGAGAGGAAGGAAGGAAGGAAGGAAGGAAGGAAGGAAGGAAGGAAGGAAGGAAGGAAGGAAGGAAGGAAGGAAGGAGGGAAGGAGGGAAGGAGGGAAGGAAGGAAGAGTAAAATTTCAATAAAACATTTTTTCTGAGGGATGGGTTACCCATTCCTATTTATTGGCCTATAGAAAAATTAATGATTAGTTTCTAACCTGGGCACACTGAAATTCCAACGAGGCTGTTATTCGGTCCCAGTGAAGGACAGTCAACTTGTTTCAACTCCACAATTGCCAAAATGAATATATATTATAAGTAAGTTTTATGTAATGCTTCCTAATCCTAATGGAGCCCCATGAAACCACCACCAATCATGAAAAGACTGGGAGGCTCATAGCTTGTTTTCATCCTCTCTTACTAAGGTCAGGAAGAGTAACACCCTATAAAAAAACATCATTAGTGTGCAAGAAGACAGCATCCTGCTCTCGGCTGGGTGGCACTTTCGGCAGCACTCAGCTGATGGCTTCTCCTGAAGCTGTTCCTGCCTGGCATCGTTCTCTCGTGGTTTTTGTGTGCCGCACTGGTGCTCTTCCCAGTGTCTTTTACAGGCTCTTCCTCTTCTGCCCAGCATCTCCATTATGGAAATCTCAGAGCCCACTTCTGTATACAGAGCTCTTCTCTACACATAGTCTCTGCCTGAGTGAGCCCATCTATATCTCAGTATGTAGATACCACCCTTATGTTGATGGCCTTCAAATTTTCTATATCCTGCCCATACACCTCTAGCCTGAAGTCCATACTCATATCTCCAGCTTTCTACTCAATTATTTCACAGGCATCTCAACTTTCACATGTCTAAAACTGAAGACGTAATTTACACACACAGAGACACATACACAAACCAGCCTGACCAACACGGCACAACCCTGTCTCTACTAAAAATACAAAAATTACCTGGGCATGGTGGTAGGTGCCTGTAGCCCCAGCTACTCAGGAGGGTGAGGCACAAGAATCGCTTGAACCCAGGAGGCAGAGGTTGCAGTGAGCCAAGATCGCACCACTGCACTCCAGCCTGGGTGACAGAGCAAGACTCCGTCTCAAAAAAAAAAAAAACAAGGAAAAGAAAAAGCATGAGGGCCCATTCTGCTTAGGGGAAGAACGTAAAGTTCCAAGAAGAAGTGAGGAAAGGACACTTAAAGCAGAGCACAGCATACACACACACCCCTGGGAATGTGATGGCCTGAGGAGACTCTGGGGAAAACAGGAATAGCAAGGAGATGGGATTACTTGACGAGGAGCGTGCAGTGGAAACGTCTACACGTGAATACACACCTCCCTGTGGAAATCTTTAGAAAAGTCCACACGGCTCTTACATTCTTACTGTGCGAATACATTCTCTTGAGGGATGATAAGTTCTCTATTCAAACTAATGTGTGGGGCAGGTGGTGGACAGAAGATTCATGCCTTTTTTTTTTTTTTTTTTTTGAGACAAAGTCTTGTTCTGTCACCCAGGCTGGACTGGACTGCAGTGGCACCATCATAGCTTATTGCAGCCTGGAATTCCTTGTCTCAGGCAATCCTCCCACTTCAGACTCCCAAGCAGCTGGGAATACAGATGTGCACCGCCATGCCTGGTTTGTTTATTTATTTATTTATTTATTTATTTAGAGACAGAGTCTCGTTCTGTCTTCCAGGCTGCAGTGCAATGGTACCATCTGGACTCACTGCAACCTCCGCCTCCTGGGTTCAAGCGATTCTCCTGCCTCAGCCTCCCGAGTAGCTGGGATGACAGGCACACACCACCATGCCTGGCTAATTTTTGTATTTTTAGTAGTGACAGGGTCTCACCATGTCGGCCAAGCTGATCTCAAACTCCTGACCTCAAATGATCCACCTGCCTCGGTCTCCCAAAGTGCTGGGATTACAGGAGTGAGTCACGGCAACCAAGCTGAGGATTGGTGTCAGAAACAAAGTATATCATAAGAACCTGGGATTCATAAAAATAAAAATAAAAACGAAGTCATGGGGAAATTTCTCCAGTTTTCCAGCACGCACTCAGCAGGGAGTACAAGTTAATTACATTGAGATTACTGAGGGAAGGCAGGAGATAGTGATCCACCAACATGTGGGATACACTGTGTGAAGGGAGGAATTTGAAAAACATCAAAAAAAACCTTTCCATCTTCAGGATTAAATTAAAAGAATTTAATCATATTTAGCAGTATCCACATATTTAACACTGTTTGTTGATAGTAAAGTAAAAATTCAAATTATCTGAGACCCAGCTGAAGTCCTAGCATTCACACAGAGCAAGAAATGACCCAATACACTTCAGCACAACAGAGAGGACCATTCTTCCTGAGAGCAGAGCCACAGTCCTGCTAATAAGAGAAATATTTTTTCTTTATATAGGATTCGACTGTGACGTTTATTTAAAAATTGCCTTATAGGCTGGGCACAGTGGCTCAGGCCTGTAATGCCAGCACTTTGGGAGGCCGAGGCCGGCGGATCACCTGAGGTCCGGAGTTCATGACCAGCCTGGCCAACTTGGCGAAACCCCATCTCTACTAAAAATACAAAAAGTACCCGGGCGTGGTGGCACATGCCTGTAATCTCAGCTACTCGGGAGTCTGCGGCAGGAGAATTGCTTGAACCCAGGAGGCGGAGGTTGCAGTGAGCCGAGACCGCGCCATTGCACTCCAGCCTGGGTGGCAGAGTGAGACTCCGTCTCAAAAACAGAAAAAAAAACCTGCCTTATATACAGTTGATTTGTTGATTGCCTAGCAGCTCTCCACACAGAAAAACTACACTGCAAGTGAATCATTGTTCACCTTCCCTGGACTCCAGCCGGAAAACTTCCGCAGAAGCAAACATACTTTTTCCCTAGGCTCAGGGACATGAAAGATGTACTCAGGTAGAAACCAGGAAAGATCTCTTCCTGTGGAATGGGTATGGGTTTCGTGAGGGAAGACAGGGTGTTACTCAAATAAGAATCATAAAGAAGGCAGTATATAAGGCCCAGGGTAGGTCAGGCATTGGCGGCTCATGCCTGTAATCCCAGCACTTTGGGAGGCCAAGGTGGGAGGACTGCTTGAGGCCACGAGTTTGAGACCACACTGGGAAACAAAGTGAGACCCCTGGCCGGGCGCGGTGGCTCACACCTGTAATTCCAGCACTTTGGGAGGCTGAGGTGGGTGGATCACCTGAGGTTGGGAGTTTGAGACCAAGCTGGCCAACATGGCGAAACCCCATCTCTACTAAAAATATAAAAATTAGCCAGACGTGGTGGCATGCACCTGTAATCCCAGCTACTCGGGAGGCTGAGGCAAAAGAATCGCTTGAACCCAGGAGACAGAGGTTGCAGTGAGCCAAGATCACACCACTGCACTCTAGCCTGGGTGACAGAGCCAGACCCCGTCTCAAAAAACAAACAAACAAAAAAACACAATAAACAAAGTGAGACCCCGTCTCTATAAAAAAGACCCACGGTAGGAGTCCAAGGGCAGGAGAGGCAAGAGACAGGAAGACCCAATCTTTGTACTGCCTGTAGGACAGCACAGGTCAACCTTTGGGAAGCAAAAAGGAAGGGGATCAAAAATAACAAAAAAGAGAGAAAAAAAAAAAGAAGGAAAAGAAAGAGGATCAGCAACATCTGGAAAACACTTGACACCACATTAGAGTTTTCCATTTTGTGTCTGCCTTTGGCACTCGCTTCTGCCAACAGGCTCTAATCAAACACAAACAAAATCCTCCAATTCAGAGAGGCCGGAGCTTAAGCTGATGGAACAAGGACTCAAAGCTTGACCCTACAAGCAACTTAGAAAACAAAATGTACAAAGAGAGAGACACAGTGCCAACCTCACCTATCATGAGCCAAGTAGAGTCGTTGCTGTGGGAGGCTCCTAATGGGGGTGATCCAGGCACTTAGAGCAAGAGGCACGGCCTCTGCTGACCTTGGCTGCCACAATAAACATGGAAAAGAAGTCACTTGGCTCAGCTGTGAAGTTCTGGGCCATGCAACTGCCTTGAGCTATAGCTCTCTTGATGCTTGTCACAGTCACCTAGAAATTAAACTGGCAAAATAAAACCACAGAAAAGACAGGCAGCCCTATTTCTCCTTTTCCTAGGACTGAAAGATTAAAACAGAGACTCATAGCTCTCTGAATCTCAAATTCTAACACTGGAAATACTGAAAATTATATACCTGTAAGATTAAACTAACAAGGGAAAGTGCCATACTTGTGGCTTAAAAGAAGTAGACCACTGGGAAATGGAAGTATATATCCCTCTATGAGATAACTTTTCCACAGGAAACATACAGAAACCTTCAAAATACCCTATTGCATTATCACTATAATTCAGAGGATGTTGCATCTTAGATATAGGAGCGATTGGTTTTAGATATAAGCGAAATTGCAGGTGATAGGAAATATAATGGAAGCAGTAAATGAAAGAGTTAGGTATCACAGGAAAATCCTGTAGAAAATTGGCAGTTCAACTTGAGAAACTTCCCTGGAACTCAGAGGAGAAAGATATCATGATGATGGATGAAAGAAGAGATGTGAAAGGCCATATCACAGTGGCGTGGACTAGTCTAGGAGTCACTCACGTCTGGGTTTGAATCCTGGCTCTGCCGCTTGCTAAATAAGCAATCTAGGAAATTAGGTAGCCTTCCTAAGCCTTGTTTTCCTCATCTGTAAATTTGAATCAATAATCATAGGACAGGGGGTAGTGGTCACACCTGTAATCCCAGCAGTTTGGGAGACTGGAGCAGGAAGACCACCTGAGCCCAGGAGTTTGAGGCTGCAGTGAGCTATGATCACACCACTGCACTCCAGCCTGGGCAACAGAGCAAGATCCTGTCCCTAAAAAAAAATAAAATAATTTTAAAAAAGAATAGTATCTGAGCAATAGAGACTAGTATAAGATTTCAATGAGAAAAACAGGGTCTGGCACTTAAAAACACCCAATAAATGTTACTGGTAATGCTGTTGTTGGTGCTGACGAAAATGATGATGTGAATGACAATGAGCTTGTAAATATACTTGTAATAAGGATAGCAGAATGAGAGAATGAAGTAGATGGTGCCATAATAAATAAGATGTTTTGGCTACAAGTAATAGCAGACTCACTAAAGCAACTTAACAATAAGGAAACTTGTTAACTCACACACAAAAAAAGAAGTCCCAAGGTAGGGCAGCCTCTCAACCATATCAAGATCTAAATTCTTTCCATTTCTGTATTCTACCAGCTCAGAGAGTCAGCTGCTCCCCTCAAGTTTGCCAGATGGCTTCAACAGCTACAGGCTTTGTATACATCCCCCCACACCAAAATCCACACCAAGACGGACTTTTTCCTCGCATTCCTCTTTTAGAAGCAAAGAAACCTTGTCCAGAAGCACTCCTAACCCAGTGGACTTCCCGCATTGTCTCATAGGTCAAAATTAAGCTCCATGCCTACCCCTAAACAAAGAGAACAGAGAACTGGACTGCCGTGATGTACATTTTGCAGTCTAGGTGCTATAGCACTTGGCATATCATGATTTTCTTCCTTCCTTCCTTCCTTTCTTCCTTCCTTCCTTCCTTCCTTTCTTTCTTCCTTCCTTTCTTCCTTTCTTTCTTCCTTCCTTTCTTTTTTGAGACAGAGTCTTACTCTGTTGCCCAGGCTGGAGTGCAATGGCATAGTCTCTGCTCACTGCAACCTCCTCCTCCTGTGTTCAGGAGATTCTCCTGCCTCAGCCTCCTGAGTAGCTGGAACTAAAGGCAGGAGCCACCACACCCAGCTAATTTTTGTATTTTTAGTAGAGATGGGGTTTTGCCATGTTGGTCAAGCTGGTCTCGAACTCCTGACCTCAAGTGATCCGCCTTCCTCGGCCTCCCCAAATGCTGGGATTACAGCTGTGAGCCACTCCATTTGGCCAGCGTATCATGATTAATATACAAAAGTAGACTTTTGGCAAGCCATATTCTCTGGCTGCAAGGTAATGTGTATATTAGCAATGCATTCAGCTGCAAATAACAAAAAACACAGCCAACAGCAGCTGGGCATTCATTTGACTTACATCATCATCAGTCTTGCTGGTACAATGATGCTATCAGGGACACAGATCCTTTCTGTCTTTCTGCCCTGTCATTCTTAGCCTGTTAGATTTTATCCTTATGCTTTCCTTTTCTCGTACCTCCAGATGTAACACTTGGATGTCAGTGAGGAGGAGGGGGAAAGGGCAAAAACGGGTTTTCTGCTGGTAACTCTTTGCCTTTTTAAGAGGGGACTCTGTCTCCAAGGACCTGCATCTCCGTCTCTCTAGATAGAGCCAGGTAACATGCCCTAACTAGCTGCAAGGAATACTTGAGCAATTTTAGCAGGAAAACATTGAGAAGTTTTAGCTAGGTAGTTTGCTGCCTTCAACAAAACCCAAGTTCAGTTACTAAAGAAAAACAGAAGAAATGGGTGAGACTCGACGTCAAAAAGGAGCCTAGCACTTTTAGAAGTCAAACCTCTTGCAAATTTAAAATCAGTCTCCTTAGTAATCCCTGGATGTAAGAGGGAGTAAGAACTGTAATACCGTCTATACCGATTGCAATAGTCATACTACATGCCCAAGTACACAGAAAGAATCCCACAGTCCTCAGAAAAAGATTTGGGACTTTAAGTATTTTTATTGTTACGTTTTTTAAAAATGAAAATAAATAAATTAATTGAAGAAACTAGAAAAAGAACACAAAATTAATCTATGAAAGCAGTGGTGGGAATCAGTCATGGTAAAAGCAGAAAACAATTAATTGTGAAATTAAAAAGAAATCAAATTGATAAATAAATACCAAGGCTATTCTTTGAAAAGAACAGTAAAAGACACAAATCATAGAAAAGGCAAACCAAGGAAAACTGGAATGAAACGAAAATATGATGAATGAGAAATGGAATATAGTCACAGAGCTAAAGGAAAATTTTTAATTAGGAGAAATATCATTATACAATTTTTAATAATGAAATGATTTTGATCAAACTAGTAATCTCTGTACAGGTATAAATTATCACAACTGACTCAAGGATAAATTATTTTTGAAAACAAAAAAAAAAGCAGGAAATATCAATAAAGAAGAAAAACATCTCAATTTTTTAATAGAACTGTGATAGCCATATCCCAGTTTCTTTGGTTTGTACATATGTGCATACACATAAATATGTATGGTTTATTTGGTTTGTACATATGTATAAATATGTACATATGGACAATGATCATTACAAAATATATCAAAATCTCACATAAATATAATTTCAAAAAATATAAATATAAATATTCACGTGATATTTTGATACAAGCATAAAAGTTGTAATGATCAAATCAGGGCAATTAGGATAACCATTATCTCAAGCATTTATCATTTCTTTGTGTGAGGAACTTCCAATTCCACTCTTTTCATTGTTTTGAAATATACAGTAACCAGGCACAGTGGCTCCTACCTGTAATCCCAGCGACTCAGGAGGCTGAGGTGGGAGGATTGCTTGAGCTTCAGAGTTCACGATTAGCTTGGGCAAAGTAGTGAGATCTTGTATCTTAAAAAATAATAATAATAATAATTAGCTGGGCCCACCTAGAGTCCCAGCTACTTGGGAGGCTGAGGCAGGAGGATTGCTGGAGCCCAGGAGTTCAAGGCTGCAGTGAGCTATGATTGCACCACTGCACTCCTACCTGGGGGACAGAACCAGACCCTGTCTAAATAAATAAATAAATAAATAAATAAATTTAATTCAATTACATACAATAGTAAGAGACACTTTTTTACCTCAGTTTGGCAAAATGCAAAAAGGTGATAACACCCAAAACTGATGAGGGTGAAGAAAAGACCACTTTTTGGAGGACAATTTGGTAGTACATTTCAATAGTCTTCAAATGGGAAGGCTTGACCTTGCAAGTCTATAAACAGGTACTTATATCAAGAGGGTTTTGTTTTTTTGTTTGTTTGTTTTCTTTTTTTGAGACAGAGTCTCGCTCTGTCGCCCAGGCTGGAATGCAGTGGCCGGATCTCAGCTCACTGCAAGCTCCGCCTCCCGGGTTTACGCCATTCTCCTGCCTCAGCCTCCGGAGTAGCTGGGACTACAGGCGCCCGCCACCTCGCCCGGCTAGTTTTTTAAATTTTTTTAGTAGAGACGGGGTTTCACCATGTTAGCCAGGATGGTCTCGATCTCCTGACCTCGTGATCCGCCCGTCTTGGCCTCCCAAAGTGCTGGGATTACAGGCTTGAGCCACCGTGCCCGGCCCGGGTTTTTGTTTTTTAAAAGCGTTTAAAAGGATGTTCATTGCAGCATTGCTTATAATAGTGAAAAGAAATAGAAAAATTCTAACTATCCAAAAACAGGACATGAGTTGGATAAGGCATGGTACATCATACAACAGAATGCTGTGTGACCATTACGAATGGCGTTGGGGACATGATGAGATATCAAAACATTTTTCAAAGTTGATTTCAAAACAAAACAGCTAACGGGTGCAGTGACTCATGCCTGTAATCGTGAGGCTGCCTGTAATTGGGAGGCTGAAGAGGGCAGATCAACCCACCTATACTAAAAATACAAAATTAGCCACGTGTGGTGGTGCTTGCCTGTAATCCCAGCTGCTCGGGAGGCTGAGGCGGGAGAATCACTTGAAACCGGGAGGTGGAGATTGCAGTGAGCCAAGATCACCCCATTGCACTCCAGCCTGAGAGACAAGAGCAAAACTTTGTATCAAAACAAAACAAAACAAAACAAAAAACCACCAGCAAAACTCCTATTTGAAACCATGGTTAATTCTGAGTAGGATGATTATAGAAACTCATTTTTCTAATTGAACTTTTAATTTTTTATATTGTATTTGCAACTTTTCATTTAAGGAAAATTAATGAGTACATGAACAGAAAATCCTGCTCAGAAAAAGCCTGTTGAGTCAGTTTTACAGGATGATTTGAACAATGAGAGACTCAGGGTGTATTCATCTGTTAGGGCTACCACAACGAAATACCACAGGCTGAGTGACTTAGACAGCAGACATTTATTTTCTCACAGATGCTGGAAGCCCAAGCTAAGGATGTCAGTAGGGTTGGTTTCTTCTGAGGCCTCTCTCCTTGGCTTGCAGATGGCTGTCTTCTCCCTGCGTCCTCACTCAGCCTTTCCTCTGTGCCTCTGTCTCTGTCCTAATCCCTTCCTCTAATAAGAACACCAGGCTGGGCACAGGGGCTCACACCTGTAATCCCAGCACTTTGGGAGGCTAAGGCAGGTCAATCACTTGAGGTCAGGAGTTGGAGACCAGCCTGGGCAACACAGTAAAACCCTATCTCTATTAAAAATACAAAAAAATATATATATATTAGTTGAATGTGGTGGCACGTGCCTGTAATCCCAGCTACTCAGGAGGCTGAGGCAGGAGAATCACTTGAACCCAGGAGGCGGAGGTTGCAGTGAGCCGAGATTGTGTCACTGCACTCCAGCCTGGGCAACAGTGAGACTCCATCTCAAAACAAAACCAAAAACACAAAAACACTAGTCATACTGGATTAGGACCCACTGTAAGGACCTGGTTTTATTTATTTAATTTGTACACATTGATGGAGTACATGTGCAATTTTGCTGCATGCATAGATTGTGTAAGTGGTCAGGTCTAGGCTTTTAGTAATGAACTCATCTTAATTCACTCTTTCAAGAATCTACAGTTACATCCTGAGGCACTGGGGGCTAGGCCTTCAAGATCTGAAATGGGGGGAGACACAAGTCCACCCGTAACTCAGGAGTTATCCTGGGAGTTCTGTTATCCCACCTAGGGATGGGTGATCTGGTTCCATTCTAGGATGGTAAGCAGCATGGCACTTACCCTGAGCTTCGGAGGCGCTCTCTGCAGAAGTGCAATTCTATCTTCAAGGCGCTTTTAAAAAATATTATTATTATTTGAGACAGAGCGGATTACAGTAATGCAATCTCCACTCATTGCAACCTCCACCTCCCAGGTTCAAGTGATTCTCCTCCCTCAGCCTCTGGAGTATCTGGGATTTCAGGCATGCACCACCACGACTGGCTAATTTTTGTATGTTTTGTAGAATTAGGGTTTCGCCATGTTGGCCAGGCTAGTCTTGAACTCCTGACCTCAAGTGATCCACTCTTGCCTCAGCCTCTCAAAGTGTTGGGATTACAGGCAAGAGCCACTGTACCTGGCTCTTCAAGGCACTTGGAATCCAAGTTTGCAGACTAGAGGAGGCCATGAGATTCATTGAACAAGAATTAAGCATTGCTTTCATTCTGTCTGTGAGGCTGTGGGCTGAGCTCCCTACGTTGGTTAGGGGACAAGGGAGTAGGGAGGAAAGTTAAAATGACAACAACAACAACAACAACAACAACAAAACCCTTTTTAGACTAGAGGGAGCCATAGAATTTTCTCACTACAGGTCAAAGGAAGATTTCCAGTTGAGAGCAGAGAAGTCACTTCAATTACACCCCTCACATAGGGACTGACAGACAGACTTTGATTCCAATTCCTGTTCTTCTAATAAATGAATTGAACAAATTCCAGCTTCTCAGTGGCTGGTAGAAACTGGCCCACAGTGGACACCCCTCCCATTCCCTGCAACTCTCAACACATCAGACACATGCCCGAAGCCCAGAGCCTTCTAAAGCTCTGGGTCCTAGACTTGCCTCTGTTGCCTTGAAAAGACACTGTTTCCTTCTATATGATGCAAAGTAGTCATTTCAAGCAAAAATATCATCCTTAATTGCATACTGCTTTCAAGGCTTTGAAATGTACTCTCAAAAACAAAATCAATTATTGACAAGGCGAAGCCAGTCCTAGAACAGGAAACATTCACTTACTGTCTGTTTCCCCACAAATCAATACATTTTCTCTTTCCCCCCAAAACAATGAATTTTCTCTTTCTCTGCAAATCAACGAATTATCCTTATTGCATTCTGGGCTTTTTCCTGAGCGTGAGCAACACAATGAATGAAGTCTGCGACGTGAGAGTCAGGATTCTCTTTAACATAATAAAGGTAGAGACAGGCATCTACGAATATGATTTCCCCAAAGCCTGGAGTGTGTTTGTCTGTGTGTGTATACATCTGTGCACATGCAGGTACACACACAGACACACACACACACAAATGCCGATAACTGGAAAATGCTGCAACAGGGTGAGTTTGAACAATAAGTCCTGTTATCCTGGTCCTGCAGTTATTCAGGACAGCATTTTGTTCAAGAGTGAAAAGAAGCCACTACCCTAAAGCAAGGAGATGCTAATTCTGTCCAGATTCCCAAACCGCCACTCATCTTTCTTTATCTTGCTATAATGATAACCTCACTCTGATTCACTTTCCTGTTCTTAGGAGGCAGCTCTCCTCCAGTGCGGGAGGAGATCCTACGGCTGCCACCAGGAGCATCGCATTCCCTCCTCTCCATCTTGAGGCCGAGTCTTCCCGGGTGTGATCTGCTTATCAGGTGTCTCCTCTAACAGCTCTGAGACCAGCTTCCTCAACTTGCACTGTAATACCAGTGGCTGGTCTGTTTCCGTTGAGTGGGGGCCCTCTTGACCGACAGTTCCTTGGCCCATTCTTTCCCCTTCCCTTGAGAAGTCTACCGTCTAGGGCAGGCATCCCCAGCCTCCGGGCCATGGACCAGTACCAGTCCATGGCCTGTTAGGAACCAGCCGCACAGCAAGAGGTGAGCGGCTTCAACTGTATTTATGGCAGCTCCCCATCCATCACATTACCGCTTGAGCTCCGCCTCCTGTCAGATCAGCAGCAGCTTTAGATTCTTATAGGAGCACGAACCCTATTGTGAACTGCGTATGCAAGGGATCTAGGTTGCGTGCTCCTTATGAGAATCTAATGCCTGATGATCTGTCACTGTCTCCCATCACACTCAAATGGGATCGTCTAGTTGCAGGAAAACAAGCTCAGAGCTCCCACTGATTAGACATTATGGTATGTTATATAATTACTCTATACTACAGTGAAATAATAATAATAATAAGGTACACAATAAACGTATTATAACGCACTTGAATTTTTCCAAAACGATCCCCCCTCCCCACCCATGATCCGTGGAAAAATTGTCTCCCACAAAACCAGTCCCTGGTGCCAAGAAGGTTGGGACTGCTGGTTTAGGGAATCAATGGAGTTCTCTCACTGAGGTTACTGCAGGAGGACATCACCTGGGAGATGTCATCCCAAGGATGGGAGAGAGTTTCCCACAGGATAGTGCAAAGGTGGCTGCGATGGCACCCATAGGTTCCTGGATCCTCCAGGGTCAGCTAGGACTGCACTTGAAGCAACTAAACAGCTATCAACTCCCTTCCCATGGTCTAGCAGATGAGAACTGATTCCTAAACATACATGTGCACTCCTCAGGAGTCTGGAAACACTTGGGAAGGAGAATTGCAAAAAATGACAGAGTTCCTGCCAGTAAGTGCTGGGCTTTCACGCCATTGCAATGGCAGTAGGATCGTATTTTCTCATTTGTACTCACGACCCATGAAAACTGTGCATGGCATTGTATTCATTCATTCATTCATACATTTGCTCACTCTACAAAAAAATCACTGAGTTACTACTATGTGCCAGAACCAATTTGTCTCAGTCTGTTTGTGCTGCTTTCATAACAAAATGCCACAGACTGCGCAATTTATAAACAACAGTTTATTTCTCATAGTTCTGGAGGCTGGAGGTCCAAGATCAAGGCGCCAGTAGGTTCAGTGTCTGGTGAGGGCTGCTCTCTGCTTCCAAAATGGAGCCCTATTGCTGTGTCCTTCAGAGGGGACACATGCTGTGTCCTCACATGGCAGAAGGGAAGGAAAGGTGAACTCGCCATTCCTTATAAGAGGACTCAAGTCCTGTTACAAGACCCTAATCCCATCCATGAGGACTCTGCCCTCATGGTCTAATTACCTTCTAAAAGGTTCTTCAACTGTTGTATAGGGGATTCAGTTTCAACATAAATTTTGGGAGGGACACAAACATTCAAAATACCTATTCCATTCTAGGTATTCGACTGTGAATAAGTCCAAATCCCCACCCTCATCAAATTACATTCTAGTGAGAGAAACAGAGCTATGCTGTCCAATACAATAGCCACCAGCCACCTGTGGCTCTTTCTTTCCTTTCTTTCCTTCCTTCCTTCCTTCCTTCTTTCTTTCTTTCTTTTTTTTTTTTTTTTTTTTTGACAGAGTATCACTCTTTTGCCCAGGCTGGAGTGAAGTGGCGCAATCTCAGCTCACGGCAACCTCCACCCCCCAGGTTCAAGTGATTCTCCTGCCTCAGCCTTCTGAGTAGCTGGGATTACAGGCGCATGCCACCACGCCCGGCTAATTTTTGTATTTTTAGTAGAGATGGGGTTTCACCATGTTGGCCAGGCTGGTCCCAAACCCTTGACCTCAGGTGATCCACCCGCATCGGCCTCCCAAAGTGCTGGGATTACAGGCGTGAGCCAAACACGTTGCTATTTCAAAGTAAATTAATTTAAGTTGCATTCAACTAAAATTGTAGTGTGTCAATTGCACTAGCCACATTATATAGTGCTCAATAGTGACTATACGAATACATGTGGCTCGTGGCTACCATATCAGACAGCACAGAATTATAGAACATTATCACAGAACCTCAGGACCACAGGACACGAGAGGACGGGCTGGGATAGACGGTAGTGGCACTGGAACTGTTTTTGTTATGGTAGTCAAGGAAGGTTTCTCTAGAGAGATGACATTTGAGTGAAGGCCTGAACGATTACATGACTAAAAAAAAAAAAATCTAACGATAACCTTAGCAAGAAATGTCAAGGACCTATATGAAAATAATGCTAACATTTTCCTTATTGAACTGAATTTTGAAGGCCAAAGAAATCAAGAAGTGTATCTGGTAGACCTGAAGTCTGGGCAAGGGAGAAAAATGAGTGGAAAGAAAACGAACAAGTGTGCAGGCGGGTAGCAGGGTAGCAGGAAGGCCTGAGCCCCAGATCCCCGCTCAGGACACCCCCTGTGCTGCTTGCTGATTCCTGATCTTGACACACCCCACCCTGCACACCACACTCTGGTTCAATCAGTACCTTGTTACTAGCTGGGCACGGTGGCTCAGCCTGTAATCCCAGCACTTTGGGAGGCTGAGATAGGCAGATCACTTGAGGTCGGGAGTTCGAGACCAGCCTGGCCAACATGATGAAACCCCGTCTCTACTAAAAATACAAAAATTAGCCGGGTGTGGTGGTGCACACCTGTAGTCCCAGCTACTCGGGAGACTGAGGCAGGAGAATCTCTTGAACCTGGGAGGTGAAGGTTGCAGTGAGCCAGGATCATGCCACCGCACTCCAGCCTGGGCAACAGAGCGAGACTCTGTTTAAGAAAAAAAAAAAGAAAAAACAACCTTGATACTCCCCTGCATGCCATTCCATGCCTTTTACGCCCCTGCTCTTCTGGCCTTTCCCCTGTTCTCTACCTGGCTATTTCTTTTCTTTTTCTTTTTTCTTTCTTTTTTTTTTTTTCTTTGACTGGAGTCACTCTGTCATCCAGGCTGGAGTGCAGCGGTGTGATCTCAGCTCACTGCAACCTCTGCCTCCGGGGTTCAAGCAGTTCTCTGGCCTCAGCTTCCTGAGTAGCTGGGATTACAGGCGCATGCCACCATGTTCAGCTAATTTTTTTTTTTTAATTTTTAGTAGAGATGGGGTTTCATCATGTTGGCCACGCTGGTCTCAAACTCCTGACCTCTTCTTTTTTCTTCTTTCTTTTTTTTAAAGGTAGGGTCTCACTCTGTCGCTCAGGCTGGAGTGCAGTGATGCCATCACGACTTACTGCAGCCTCAACCTCTCAGGCTCAACTGATCCTCCCAACTCAGCCTACAGAGTAGCTGGGACTACAGGCATGCACCACCATACCCAGCTGATTTTTGTATTTTTTGTAGAGACGGTGTTTAATCATGTTGCCCCAGCTGGTCTCAAACTCCTGATTTTGTCAAGCGACCCGCCCACCTCAGCCTCTCAAAGTGCTGGGATTACAGGCGTGGCTGCTTCTTATTGACACTCCTTAGATGGTCCAGTTATCATCTTCTCAGAAGCCCTTCCTGCTCCAACAGGCTAGGTCTGAGTTCTCTTTCCAGAAGCTGCCCTAAGCCCCAGAGCTACCAAATTTGGAGATTTGGGGAATTTGCATATTTGTCGGAACCAGAAAGCCCATCTATGTAACCGGAATGCCCCGCACACTACACAGGCAGAGCTACTTTCTTCGTGCCGGTTGTCAGGTTTGCTCTTCTCCAGACCAGCTGATGTTAGAAGCTTAAAATCGACTGAGCTCCCCATCGTCCATGACAGAAAGAGACATCCAATGCCCTCACCTGATTCCCCTGATTTTCACATTATTTTGTCCCCCAAAAAACCTGTATTGATAAGTGGATGGACCAAAACCAAACACAACCAAATCAAAATGCTCTTTGATTTTCCAGTGCCATAAAACCCGAAATTTCCAAATCTGACCAGCAGATGGTGCCCTTGAACCAAAGACGTAAAATGTTCACTTCCTCCCCATGTGAGAATGAGTCTAATTAGGGAAAAAGCCGAAAGGCTTTTGGTGGATGTTTAACACAGTATACAATTCACGTGAGTCACTAAAAATAATAAACTGTCCCTATTAGGACCCAAAACAAAGAGGGTCTGGGGGCTTGCCAAATCCCATCCACATTTTCTGTAAGGGTTACAGAGTTCCAGCAGCTGCCTTCCTCCTTGTTCCCCTTGCAAGTTCAGCGCTTCCTCTGCATCTTAAACGTCCCTCCCCTTACTCAGTAAGCTTTGGAGGAAATTTAAAGTGATTTGTATTCTGTGACTTAGTTACCGGATAACTAATTCATGAACCAGAATATTTCATGAACTTCCGGTTATTTGATTATTCCAGTTGCGTTCTTTAAAGATCCTGCAATGCCCATACTTTTTATCCGTTGTTCATGAAAAGCAAGCATTACTCTGGCACCTCAAGAAATCTAACCCCGTGCCCTTGAACATGAAAATTATCTAACTCCCCTTTCTTTAACCAAATCACTAGGCAGCCTTCAGACTGTAACGTGGCTTTCCTGATAGCTTTTCTATGGGCAAAGGATGAGAACAGCTGGCTTTTATTATTCCTATGCTGTGCTAAATGCTGCATCACATTCAATTCTCCAATGACTTTAGCTAAGCCTCTATTTCCTCTTCCACACAATGGTGTTAATAAAAGAGACTTAGAGTGGATCGACTTGCTCAAAGCTGCAGTTACATGTGGTCAAACTCCGGCTAATTCCACAGCTCAACCCTCGCCTTCTCAGCAAGGCGTTTCCTGTCCCAAATTGAAATAGTCCAAACCCCTTCCCTGCTGTGTCCTCTATCGTTTTATCACCATCTAAAGAAGAATGTTTCACTTTTTTTGTTTGCTGCTGTATTCCAGCACCTACAACAGTGCCTGGCACATAGTAAGTGCTCAATAAATATTTGTTGAATATTTACTTCCGTCTCTGTCAACTTGGATAATGAGTCTGAATCTGCACCTGTAAGAAGGATCCACTGGGGGTGCTGACACCACAGATTTTTAACCAAGGTCAGTAAAGGGCCACACACCGGACTGCTATGATTTTGCCAAGTAGTTGCCTGCCAAGTATTATCTAGAGAGAGAGGCTGCTTCTCTCTGGACACCCAGCCACTGACGCTGTGCCGTTTCTGTCTGCTATTTCCCTAGCGACAGCTGAGGGAATACCAACCATGTGTGACAGCCACTGTTAAATGGTCTACAGGCATTGTGTCTAATCCCAGCAACGTCTCTGAGTGTTACAAACGAGGCTCAGAGTGTCTAAGTAACTTGTCCAAAGTCACCTAGCTAGGAGATGGCAGAGCTGTGGACTTTACTGAAAGTGTGACTGACTGCTAAGGTCCAGGGTAGTAATAAAGGGATGCCATGTGGTCCGTAGGATTGGAGACCAGATACAACCTGGACATCTTAACAGAGGCCAACATGAAGGGTAACTGGTCCAAGGACCAGATGGGATTGCGGATCTCAGTGGATACTTGCATAGGAGGCAGAGATGATGAGGGTCCCTGTGTGTCCCTAGTTGCCAAAGCTTTGACCAGAATCCCATAGCACTTAGGCGTCCCCATTCATTGATTTATTTATGTGTTTACTTATTCAACAGATACTGACTGAGTTCCTGCTGTGTGCCAGGCTTTCTTCCAGGTGCTAAAGACATAGCAGTGAAAAAAATGGACAAAACTCCCTGCTATCAAGGAGCTTACAGTTTAGTAGAGGGAGATCATATATCAGTATCATAAATAAGTATTGGAACAGGTAAGAGAATGGGATAGGGCATGAAGATTTTAAGTAAGTTACTACTCATGGTATAGTTCATTTGAATAGACTGGAAGGAGTTGGCGTAGTTTGCCTATGGTTATCTGGGGGAACAGCACAGCAGGTGAAAAGACAAGTCAGGGCAAATGCATGTCACTTGGGGGGCACTACTTGGCGAAATCACATTCTCCCTTAAGACGTAGCATGTCTGGTGTCTTCTAGGAACAGTACAGGGTCTGGTATGGCTGGAGCAGAGGGAAGGACAGGGAGATGGCGTGAGACCAAGATGGTAGGAGATGAGTCCGAGAGGGACTGAGGACAGATCCCAGCAGGGCCTGCAGGCCTCTGTCAGAGCTTCAGGTTTTACTCACAGGAAGAGGAGGAGGAGGGGGAACCTTGAAGTGATCCAGCCTAGCCAAAATAAACCAAGATGACATTTTTTTTTTTTTTTTTTTTTACTATCAGGAGGAACTGGGGTTTAAAATAGAGATTTCTGGGCAGGTATGGTGACTTACACCTGCAATCCCAGCACTTTGGGAGGCCTAGGTGGGAGGATCACTTGAGGCCAAGAGTTCAAGTCCAGCCTGGGCAACACAGCAAGATCCTATGTCTACAAAGAATTTAAAAATTAGCCAGGAGTGGTGGTATGCGCCTGCAGTCCCAGCTACTCAGGAGGCTGAGATAAGAGGACTGCTTGAGCCCAGGAGTTCAAGGCTGCAGTGAGATATGATTGCATCACTGCAACTCTAGCTTGGGCAACACAGCGAGACCCTATCTCTAAAAACTAAATAAAAGTGACTTCTGAGATATGGCAAGTAAAAGCAACATTTCTGAGTTGTTGAATTTGAAGCTTGTGGAATTCTATCTACCATGTACATAAAGATAATATTTTACTTTTATTTTGCAAAATGTCTAGGAGGGAAGAAAATCTTTCCCCCTATAAAATCCACACATGGCTCTGACAGGCAATTCTAATAAGCTTGTTAGTCACGGTGTTCAATAAATAGCTTTTCGTTGTTGGGTTGTTTGAGTTTTTGTTTTGTTGCAATTTCATAAATTTAGCACCACTAGGGGAGGCTGGCACCAACATGTGATAAAAACATTGACTTAAGTTTCTTTTCTCATGTCTGCTTTTGCAAAGTTTAATAGTTTGGAAAGGACACCAAATGAGTAATTAATGGATAAGTAGGGATCTCCCTCTCTGAAGAAAATGTACATGCCTGTTATTTTGTAACAAACGAACATAGATATGAATCATGGAGAAAAATATATTGCTATGTGGCTGTTTGTCTAGACCACTGGGTCTCACCAACTGTTGAGTTGGTATTGGATCACTTGAGCCCAGGAGTTTGAAACCAGCCTAGGCAACATAGTGAAACCTTGTCTCTAAAAAAAAAATTTTTTTTGTTTTTAATTAGCCAGGCATGGTGATGTGCACCTGTGGTCCCAGCTACTCAGAAGGCTGAGGTAGGAAGAACATTTGAGTCCAAGAGTTTGAGACTGCAGTGAACCTTGATCATGCCACTGCACTCCAGCCTGGGTGTCAGAGTGAGACCCTCTCTCCAAAAAAAAAAAAAAAAAAGACTTGGTATTGAATGAATGGTGTGTGGCTGTAGTCAGACAAACTTAGTGAGAAGACAAGGAAGGCAAAACAAACAAACAAACAAACAAAAAAACTAGTGAGCAAAAATAAGGGTGATATATTGGTCCACTGTATCAATATTGGTTAAAAAAAATCATGCATTTTAGTCTTTAAAAAGTGGAAGTAAAATTGTATATAACAGGAAACCAGGAAGGAAACACAGAGAACAGTGGAAGCTCACTGAGGTCCTCGTGTCCAAGAGAACAGACAGGGCCACCTCTAATAGATTTTTGGAACCCAAGACAAAGGAACAAATAGAAGCCCAAATATGAAATATGGCTAACCCCATTTAAACACATTCTATCCTCCTACCTAGACAAATATATAACAACCTGGAAGACCAGATTTGAATTGCAGATTTGAATGCTCGTATTCCTTAGGATTCTGTCCTGTTGGTGCAGGGAGAATCAGCCCATGGACACAACCCACTCCTCCTCCTCTGGCTTCACTCTGCACCACCAAGAGGCTCCTGTGCCTATGGACACTCAGCCTGGACATCAAGCCTTGTCCATAAACCTCCACAAACAGCCATTCTTTGACCATCTTTTGTTGGAGGCCGAAAGAGTGAGGGTCGTGATCAACTCAGTAAACCACTGGAGGCTATATGAGTAAACAGCAAACTTCTCATGAAAGCAGGTTGTCAGCAAACTGACAAACTGTGTCTGCCGCCCGGAAGGAATGCCGAGGGCAGTCATGCCTCAGGTGCAAGTGTTTCTTGTGATAAGGCACATCTGAAGCCTGTTAACAATAATGTGAACCTGTGATCAATCCAGCAGCTGACCAGTCGTTACCTCTTCCTCCCTGCTCTTTCTACCCAATAAATACAAAGGGCTGTAGAAGCTCAGGGCGGCTGCCTTTGCTCACTAGAAGCAGTGAGCCCTCTTCTTCCCTGGGTCCCTTTCTTTAAAACAGTTACTTTTGTCTTAAGTTTTCATTTCTGCCTTCATCCCCCTTCGTTCAGTTTCATAGTAACTGTCACAGTCTTTCAGACCAGAAACGAACTTATCAGATGGGGAAACAAGGCCAGAAGCCCCTGCAGCCCCTGAAGGCAAGGCATGTTTGGGCCAGGCATTCTGGGGCATGGTCTAGAGAACGGAGACAGGTGTGAGCCAGTGAGCACATCCCCTGGCTCCAAAGATTCTTCACCTCATGGAAAAGGTAGAGGACGTCCTCTCATGAAGGTTCAGCTGCTGGGGAGTTTAACGGAAGTAGGTAGTCAGGTCCATGGCAGCACCAGGATGAGCACCCACTGGTGTCACAGAGCTCTCCCAGCCTCAGGACTGGAAAGGATTCGGTCCACCTCTGCAGCTTTTCCTTAATTATTTGGGGGCCAAGACATCTAACATACCCCAGGAAACCTAGACCAATAGTTCCCTTGAGGTCCAAGAATCTCCTTAAAATCCTTCACATTCATATCCTTGCCCTGGGGCTTTCCAGCCCTCCAGCCAGCACCCTAAGATCCTGCTTGCCTGCCAGTTCATGGCTCAAGAGAGGTGTATGGAGGTTGACATTCAGAACGGAGGGAAAGCAAATGTAATGGTTGCCCATCATTCCAGAAAGCCCTGCCTACTTTATATTTTATAAAAGCAGGGCCATGTGTTGTGGCTCATGCCTGTAATCCCAGTGCTTTGGGAGGCTGAGGCAAGAGTTTGAGACTCATCTGGGCAACACAGAAAGACCCCATCTCTACAAAAAAATTAGCTGGGTGTGATGGCACATGCCTGTCATCTCAGTACTCAGAGGCTGAGGCTACTTGATTGCTTGAGTCCAGGAGTTTGAGGCTGCAGTGAGCTATGATCACACCACTGCACTTCAGTCTGGTGAGAGTGAGATCCTGCCTCTAAAAATAAGTAAACAAATCAATAGGTTGGGTATGGTGGCTCATGCCTGTAATCCCAGCTCTTTGGAAGGTCAAGGCGGGAGGATCACTTGATCCCAGGAGCTCATGACCGGTCTGGACAACATAGGGAGACCCCATCTCTATTTTTTAAAAACTTTTTAAAACTTAAAATAAATGCAATATATATTTAACAAATACAGAGACTACAGAAACTTAAACAGCTGGCCCTTCTGCCCTTCTGATTGAGGTGGGAGGATCATTTAAGCCCAGGAGTTAGAGACCAGCCAGGGTAACAAATGGAGTCCCTGTCTCTATTCTTTTATAAAGTTCTTAAAATTTTAACTAAAAGAATAAATGCAATATATATTGATTTGATTTAAAATACATGGAGATCATAAAAATTTAAATATCCCTTCCACCCTTCCAATTCCACTCCCCTGAAATAACAAATGTTAATGATTAGGAATGTTTCAGTCTATAACTTTAAAAAAAAAAAATTGTGCAAATCCTTCACAGGATCTCCTCTTTTTTTCATTCAGAGTCCATTTTTTCTCATATCTTATTATGTGAAGTAAATGTTTTCTTTAAAATGTTTTGTTTCTTATAGAAAAGGTTTTTTGTGGATGTTTTTTCATTGAATCTTCAGAGTAAATCTGTTCCTCTTAAGCATGAGATCCGTGTTGAGTTTTCTTCTATTTATTCCATCTTTCATGCATCTAGCATGTTGTCTGGCATGCTACAAATGCAAATGTTTACTGAATGAAGACATAAATAAGTATAATACATACTTGTCAATTTTAAACATTGAGTTAGAAAATATAGCTGATTGTGAGGCTAAAGTTTAATTAATTTTCTGAGACACAATTAAAGTTCTGGGTTTAATGAATCGATATTAATAGAATTAATATAGTAACTGTAGTAATTTAGTACTAATTAAGAGTAACCTATTAGATACCTTTCTCTTGCAAGTGAAATCTGTTTAAATACTTCTATGCAATAACAAAGTTAAACATTCATATGAAATATCTCCAATAGTAAGGGCAAATACCTTTCAAATGGTAGAGTCTCTACTTAAAAATCACAAGCAGATACTAATTTTTCAATGATACGTTTTACATTGGAGTCACAAGAGTAATCTGTTACCTGAGTAAGATAAATTATCTCAAGCATTACAAATGCTTAAATATCAAATATGTACTTATTATTTCTTAAACCTAACACCTTACTACCAAAGGCTTAATTTATTCTATATTCTACTTATGTCTACATTTTCTCAAGGTTTAAACACATTTACCCAGTAAGGAAACAAGTACATTATCTCAAATGATTTCGAGATTACGTTCCCAACCAAAATCTGGTAAATACCTTCTCAGATAGCTGAGACTGCTGAAGTCAGCTACCCCATCAAGGCTGTAACTAACCTTCTTCACTGTTTCTGTGGTTTTGCAATTCTTTTCCATAAGATACTTAAAGTCTATTAAGCTCAAAAACTACTTTGAGTTCATTCCATTGGATCTTTCATGCTCTTAATTGCATGCAACCTATTTGAACAGGAAGACTCCTATATTCTTTTCTCATTCTGTCTGGTAGGGATACAGCTTTTTTGAATTCCAGGTAACAGTCAGGGCTTTGTCTGACTCTATGGTCACAGGCTACATCTGGGGAATTCGCCTTCAGTTCACCTGTTCCTGTATAAATATTCCGTAACGTGCCGAGGTGGTTCTGGCCCAGCTACTTGCACCTGGTGATGAGGCAGGTACAAAAAGACAGAACCTCCAAACACACTCAGGTGGTAGGGAGCGAGGGGAGGCAAACTTGGAAGGTAACAAGTTGGTGCAAGTTATTGCTGTTTTTACCTTTACTTTTAAGCCCCACCCCCACCGGACCTGGGAAAGGAAGGAGAGGGGGCCTCTTCTGACTCCACTCCCCAAGGGGAGGGGGGTTTGCCTCTGAACGTGGCAAGCATGACCAGGTTTGGATCTAGGGCGCTGGGGTCCTGGTGGTGCTCCAGTGGGCCCCCTCCCTACCCCTGTGACTTGTCCAACCTCCCTACACCTTCAAATGACAAGTTGGGCCCCCCCCCCCCCCCGGTCCCCAGTGACGAATCCAGCCGCGCTCCCATTCTTCACACAGGGTGGGGACGGACTTTCAAAGACTCGGAGATCCCACGGGTGCGGGTTGGAGACCTCACTCTGCCGGTTCCCAGTTCCCTTACCCTGAGTACACGACTTATCCTCCATTTAATTTTCCATAAGAAATCGCTCTCATGTACTTGTTCTGTGTCATTACTTCTAATGGCAAAATCACCAATTACTTTTGTTACCAGAGGATGGTGTCCAGGTTCTTGGTGTCTTGAACGAAGAATTGGACAAAATGCACAAAGCAAGGAAAGAATGAAGCAACAAAATCAGACATTACTGAAAATAAAGCACCCTCCACAGGCTCCGGGACTCAAGAACCAATGGGAGGCTGAAGTGAAACAACCAATCAGAGGCTGAAGTGAAGTCACAAAGGTTACCCCCTATACAAGCATCTGATTGGTTGTGGAAAACAACCAATCAGAGGCTAAAGTGAAGTTACAAAGTTACATTTCTAGGCAGACAAGACTTGGCCTGCAGTCTGATTGGTCACAAAGTTACATTCCTATGCAGAAAGCAACAGAGGTACTTTCAATTTTCCATCTGCCACGCAGAAATGTGGCGGGGAGGGGCGGTTGCAAAGGGAGTAGCCATCTGGTCCTTTTGTTATTTAGGTGTGGAAAATTGGGGTTTTCCTTTGGATTTAGTTCTAGGAAGTCAGTGTGAATTGGCCTTGGTTTCCCTGCGTCCAGACCCTATTCTCCTTCCTCACTTTTGCACCAACCTAATACAACAACCCATACAGAACTTAAAGATCCAGGAAGCCTCTGCCTCCATCCAGGAGCTGCTTCATCCTCTACTCTGTGTAACTACCTCTGAGATTCCATATCCTTTGAGATTAAAAACACTTTACATCTTCTGTGTCTGTTGACGGGTCTTTCCACCAGTTACATCACTGTGCTTCTGTGGCAACTGAATACAACTGGAAGTGAAAAACAACTCCTCATTCAAATGTTTCTGAAATATTCAGAGGTAGGGCTCATTTCAGGAAAGGCATGAACCAGCAGCTCAGTAGGCCACACACCTACGCCAGATCCAACGCTGTTACTAGGGACTAGCTTAGATGAGCTCACAGGTGCCAATCCAATATCCAGGTGGGTATTATTCTCCTTGGAATGAACCCCAACAAAAATCAAGAGCCACAAGAAATGGGGAAAGAGAGAATTTATGCTGGGAAGGCATAAAGTCCACTACAGATAACAACAACAACAACAACAACAAAATTCTCTCTCTTCCCCTCTGGCTATGTATATGGCATGAGACTATACCATATTTCATTTCAAGAATGTTCAAAGCAGCTGGGCATAGCGGTGCACGCCTATACTCCCACCTACTCAGCAGGCTGAGGCAGAAGTATCACATGAGCCCAGGAATTCAAGGCTATAGCATGCTATGATCATGCCTGTGAATAGCCACTGCACTCCAACCTGGGCAACACAGCAAGATCCTGACTCATTTTTTTTAAAAAAGGTCAAAGCAGTGCTGTTGAAAACAGAAAAAAACTGAAAGCAACTTTAATGTCCAACAATATGAAGGTACATAATTCATGGTATACCTTTATAATAAAACATTACATCAGCATTTCTCAATCTTTTAGGTCTGAGAACCCCTCTATACGCTCACAAAAAAAATCACTGAGGACCCCAAAGAGCTTTTGTTAATGTGGGTTATATCTATCACTACCACTTTTGTCTGGCTTAACAGAAGTGGCTGGATTCTCAGATCTGCTTCTGCATTCAATCCATTTTGATATGCTGTTTTGGCTGAAGTATATGAAAAAGATCTGACTTTACACAGGCACGTAGTTGGGAAAGAGAAGAGTATTTTAATAGCTTGTTCAGATAACGGTGGACGTTCTTCTCCAAAATTTTACCAAAACCTGGACAAGTGATAGTTTCTTAAAGATTAGTTGCCGTGTGTAATCTGAAACTGTATCAAAAACTTTTTCATACTCTGTTATATTCAAATCCATTGGTCCATCTTGTCCTCTGAACAGATCTTTTACCCAGTCATGACTTCTTTTTTTAGTTTTGAGACGGAGTCTTGCTCTGTCGCCAGGCTGGAGTGCAGTGGCACAAGCTCAGCTCACTGCAATCTCCGCCTTCTGGGTTCAAGCAATTCTCCTGCCTCAGCCTCCCAAGTAGCTGGGATTTCAGGCGTGTACCAATACACCCAGCTAATTTTTGTATTTTTAGTAGAGACAGGGTTTCACCATGTTGGCCAGGGTGGTCTCGATCTCCTGACCTCATGATCCGTCCGCCTCAGCCTCCCAAAGTGCTAGGATTACAGACGTGAACGACCGCGCATGGTCTCAGTCATGATTTCTTAACATCACATATTAGTCATCCAGAACATGCTGATTCACTGAGTTATAAGGATCTTCTAAACACAGAAAAAATATTTACATAATATCAAAAACTCACATTTGTTAATTACTATCCATCTCATTAGAAAAGGTTTAATGTAAGACTGTGCACGATGGCTCACACCTGTAATCCCACTATTATGGGAGACTGAGGCAGGAGGACTGCTTGAGGCCAGGAGTTCAAGACCAGCCTGGGCAACCTAGAGACCTCATCTCTACAAAACATAAAAAGAAAAAATTAGCAGGCCATGGTGGTATGCACCTGTAGTTTCAGCTACTCAGAGGCTGAGGTGGGAGGATAAGAAAGAAAGAGAGACAAACAGAGGGGGCAGGGTGAGGAGGGGAAAGAGAGAGAAAGACAGAGAGAAGTCTTTATGTTAAGGAAAGCTGTCAAGCTTCCAGTGGAGGAATACAACTTTTCCAAAATCATACATTTTGCTAGGAATCTCCAATTTTATCATTGGCACAACAAATACCATCAGTTGTTTTCCGTGAAGAGGCCATCTTAGTTCAATTTTGAGAAAATGTCTGCCAAACATCCAAATCTAAATAACCAATCATCGTTTTTCGTCATTCTTTTCAGTGAAAATGGCATTCCATGAAAAAAAAGCAGCAAATTCAATTGGCAACTCAAATAAACAAGTGCTTCTCCTGGAGACAGCCTCGTACCTAGGCATGCAGCAGATGTGTCTGTGCGTACTTGCTACTCCATCACACAGGATATTCACAGGGTACTGCAGATGCACACACAACAGCATGCAAACGCAGAAGCCATGGCTGGAGAACTACATATCACATATTTAATAGGCGCCACTACCTTCTGGTAATGGAATGCAGAAAAATGGGAATATACAAGACTTTTATATTTTACCTAAAAACAAGTGAATATAAAAAAAGTCTGGTGGGATACACAAAAGAGGTTGACTGTGATTAGCTACTAGTAAAATTATGAATGATTTTTATTTTCATTTTTCTCACTTCCCTGGATTTTCTAGTTCTTCTATGACAGATATATTTGTTTCTTAACAAGATATTTTTATTTACAAAAAAGCCAATCAAAGGCTTTGAAATGTATAGTGAACTGCTTAAAGTTAAATAACCATAGTTTGCCCAACTCTGTGTCACAGTATAGGTTTTAAATTAAGTCACGTGTGCTACATAAGAGAGATTAGAATCAAATTCTGACATCCTTGAAAAATAAAGGTACTTAAAGTAATTAAGTAAATGAAAGCTAAAAAATATATATCTATAATATTCAGTGTGAAAAACATTGTTTTATTATTTGAAAAATAATAGAAATTGTATATAAAATACAAAATGTACAGTTGCCTAGTGCAATTGGTATCCATTTTACATTTTTTACATTTTTTTCCCCTAGTTAATGGCACCCAAAATGTGGTTTCATTTTCACTGGCCTGGTTAACCAATACCATTTAACAATGTGTTTAAGAGCTTCTTCAAAAGATAGTAAAGACAATTTGTAAAATAACTATGCTTTCTTACATTTACAAAACAGAATTTTGATAATATATGAATATTTTATATCACATAATTACCATGTAACTACTAATCTGTTGTCTATATCAAATCACAGCACATAACATTTTCCAAATACACTGTTTTAATAAAGAGATTAGAAAATAGGACAGTAACAGTTTCTTAAAGCAATCTTACAGGAAGTCTAATTTAATATTCTGTTAGGTAATGTACTCACGTAGCCTCCCAGAAGACCCAGAAACTTTACATGAATTGCGGAAGGCTGATTTAAGATGCTAGTTCTTCAATAAACAGTGAACTCTGTAATCAGAATCATTTTTAAGTCAAAATACTATTCCTTACTCTTCAGAAATAAAATATAACTCTCCTCTTGTAATACAGCAAGAAACATAATTGTTCCGGTAATTGCCAGCTTAACTAAAAAGGCCTCCCCTTTTCGTTTTGTCCATTAATTTCTTGCTGGTGTGACTTCCTTTGGCAAACCACATAGGTAATCGTCTCTTTCTCTCTGCAGATGAAGTCTACAGGAAATAGAAAGAAAAAGAAATCAAATCTTTGTACTACTGAGAAGGGGTATTAGTTGCAAACAAGTAACATAGGTTCCTGAATATACACCCATCCTTTCTCCTCCATCCAAAAAAAAAAAAAAAAACAAATTAGTGATTATCTATATAATTTATTTCTGGATCAAAAAGTAAATAAATATAAGAGACATAAAATCACTACATCATTTCTTTAGGCAATTACTTGCCATCTCATCACATAGTCTTAGACACTCAAGACACCTCATTCAGTAAGTAAAAATCTAGACATTATTTCAGATCTATATCCCATGGTGTACTTGCTTTGAGTTGACCAAAATGGTGAATTTAATGTTTTGAGGAAGGAACATGCCTGGGCATGTATACACACACAAAGAGTTATATTATGCATGTGAAAAGAATATAGCTTCTAACATCTACAATGGGAGGTAGACAGACTTGTCCAATCAGCACCCTGTAGAGTGGCCAAGGCATAGTATGCTTAATAAACATTTGCTAAATAAATGGAAAAAATAAAAGTTTCTTGTCTCATAGACTCATCTGAGAATCACTATAGATCCACTTCCCAGAAAAAAAGAGAAATATACACGTGCACACTTTCGCACACATTTCAGCAGCTCACGTGTCAAAGAGCCTCTAAACCTCAGGTTAAACATCCTTGAAAAAAAATAATTTAAGGCTGGGTGAGGTGGGTCATGCCTGCAATCCCAATACTTTGGGAGGATTATTGGAGCCCAGGAGGTCAAGGCTGCAGTGAGCTATAGTCATGCCACTGCACTCCAGTCTGGGCTGCGTAAGACCCCGTCTCAAACAAAACAAAACAAAACAAAACAAAAAACAAAACAAACAAAAAAGGTAGTGTTTGGGTACAATACCATCTGCACATGAAAAAGAATTAAATAATTTTAAGTAAGTGTTTCATAAGCCTACAGTGGCATACATTTGTGTTATCTCAGAGTACTAGATCCTCAGGATAACATAACAGAGAAATCATTCCATCATGAGTACATCCTGGAATCCAGAGTTAATTTGGGGTTATTATTAATAAAAGTAATTGAGAGATTTTATGAGAAGTTTGGCCTTATCTAAGGTACATGTGTCTGTTAGCCTAAAATACAAAAATACCATTTATTCCATTTCAAGAATGAAGACTATCTAGATATTGTTCATCAGCTGCTTGCTATGTTTGATTATATTTTCTATGTTTAAAAAAGGCTTTGAAATATTTAACAGTAGGAAAACAGCAAAAGATCCTTGGCAGAACACTCTGAAACTTCATATTTAAAAAAGGTAAAAAAATCCAGGGTAGAAAAAAGGGCTTTGTACACATCAGCAAAGGCTAAAGAAAAAACTGGCTAAGATTGCAACTTTGTTCCTAGGTACCCAACTGCAAGCAGGGAAGAGAAAATCAAAAGAATGGATGAGACTTATACACACTGTAAGATACTATGACTTAGAAATAATAAATATTGGGGATATAAGGTGGCATACAGAAAAGGCATTTTGCATTTTTCTAATGATCCGTGATGTTGAGCTTTTTTTCATGTTTGTTGGCTACATAAATGTCTTCTTTCGAGATGTGTCTGATCAAGTCCTTTGCCCACATTTTAATGTTTTTTTTTTTTTTTTTTTTCTTGTAAATTTGTTTAGGTTCCTTGTAGATCCTGGATATTGGACCTTTGTCAGATGGATAGATTGCAAAAATTTTCTCCAACTCTGCCAAAAGAGGAGGACATCTGAACAGTAATAAAGCAGAAGAAGAAACCCTAAGTCATGTTGTATGCAGCCTAATACCATGGAGTAGCATAGACTTTGAAATCAGGCAGAACCAGGTTTGAACTTTAATTGAGCCACTTGCTAAATGTATGACCTTATTATGCATGTTACTTAAGCTTCAATGTCTTCACAGAGAAATGGAAATAATAGTACATAACATCACTGAATTATTTGGAGTTAAATAAGAATAAATGTAAAATAGCGAAATCCTAATTTCTTCTTCATACTCATTAATTGGTAGCTAATATCATTTCAAGTCTTCTGTATTTCTATAAACATGATCATCAGCATTTATAGTGGAATTATAATAATGATCTCATTTCATTGAAAAAAGGGGGAAATACTTACTTACACTGAGTGTGTCTTTCGAGTGTCAACAGTAAATTATTTGAAGAAGTGTTCAGTATGAGATCTAAGTTACCTAATAGAAACAATGTCTTCCAGTGTCTATTTCCTTCCTCAGTAGACTACTAAAATTCCCAGCAACAAAATTTTAAGGGCCTCTTTACATCTTTTTAATACTCCCAACTCTGTTACCAAGCTATTACCATTAAGTTATGAACAGGAAACATCAACTCATTTGCTGATTATATGTGCACATACAGATGAAGCAAATACAGAAATATGTAAGTTACGTTCACATTTAATTTCATTTATAAACAAGGTCAATCCATATATTTAGTTACCAAGCCTGATGCATTTGTCATGAAAACTATTTTCATAAATCAATTTTACCTGTGAATCAGCATCTGTAAATAAATCTTCTACAAAACTATTTGTATAAAATATTGTGTATTTTAATTTGTAATCAAACTCAGTGATCAAGCAGGAAATGTCACACATTCTCTCTTATACAGTCAAGAAAAATAAGAAGAAAAAAAAAGGCACAGGACGAGAGGTACTGGGAAGATGGTGGCGGCAGCAGCAGCAGCAGAGCTTTTAATCTTTCTGAATTCCAGAATTAAGACAGAACTAGATAGTAAAACCCCAAATCCATTGTCGACATTTACAATAAAACCAAGTGTAAAGGTGTCCTTGGGAAACTAAAATTGTAACAATGTAGGGGCAAACCACCAACGCAATTAAGACCTGCACAGTACTGACATCTGTACGGGAGAAAGCAGAGGCAAACAGTGTCCGATAACAAGAGAACCCCAAGATAGCCCACAGGCAAACACTGGGAAGACAGATTAATGAGAGATTAATCTGATAATAGCATCTGAAAATGGGAAAGCTTTTGTCCAAGCCAATAGCGAGTACAACGAATCCACAGTGATCTCTTAGGTGAAGAGCGCAGCTGGCTACTCTGAACCCTGGGACTAGACGAGGCTGCCTTCTAGGAGAAGGCTCCACATTCAGGAGAAATCACTGGGGTTAAATCAAAACCAAGCAGGACAGGTACAACAGAGACTAAAGGGAGACAAAGCCTAGATAAAAATGGCAGAGTAGATCTCATAAACCAAGTTTCCATATTTTAGACATTATACAAAAACATTAGAGACAGAGGTGAAATTGGGAAAATCATCCTGAACCATGCCTTCTTTTGAAAGTACAGGAAAACTAATCTCATATGAAAACGAGCAAAAGAAAAGTATCAAGGTCAAATCTTTGACACCAGAAAGACTTGCTTAGATACAGAATAAAACTGTAGTCTTTCAAAATGAACTGGAAAACATTAGGAAAATTATCTAAAACACAAAAAGATGTCACAAATAAAAATTTAAAAAATTCAAAACTGGGGGAAAACTGAGGGGGAAAACTGAGGAAAGAATCAGAAATAAAAGAAAAAAATTACAGAAGTCTTCAGTTAATAGGGTTGCTCCTTTGGTAAAACTAAAATAAAATAATATCTCTCTATATAAATAAACAAAGAATTTTTAAATCCAGAAACTTTAAAAAATAATTTAAAAATAAGTGAATACAAAGCTATGTGGAATACAGAAATAAATACAACTGATTATGTTAAAAGAGAAATAGAAGGTGAAAAGGAAGAAAAAAATTTAAAGAGAAATGAAGAAATAAAAAGAATGCATGAAAAGTGACAAATATTGAAGCTGGGTAAAGAAGATCCAACATACATGTATAGGAGAAGTTCCTGAAGAAGAAATACAAAGTAATGGAACAAAATACTAAAAAGTATGATTTAAGAAAACTTTATAGAACATTTTTTTAAAAAACTATCATTTAAGAAAACTTTCCAGAAATAAAAGAATACTAAATATTTAAAGAATCCACCATGTACCTATGGATATTGAATCCGAATTATCAATGCCAAGACATCATCTTTCTGTTAAACAAAGACATGATTGAGCTTCTATCTTAATAGCAAACACAAGAGATGTAAACATAACAATACGTCAACTAATAAAAAGAATTTGTTCTAATGACTTTATCCTTTGTCAGAAGCCTCATAATTATAAAATGAAACAGACTAAGGGATATAAATCAGGTCAGTAGAGAAGATGAACGTTAACATATGACAGATTCTGAAAGTAGGCCTCCAACACTCTACAGAAATCAGCTTTTCATAAAGGGAGGCTGATGAAGACAGATGCTTTGGATGACTCACTCACCTCTACTTCCCAGCCCCAACACCGTTGTTCCCCTAAATGGGAAAAAGGGGCCAAATAAGGTAGACCTTTTAGAATCCAGTAAGCTTAGTAAAATTTCTTCCCACCCAAACCCCCACAATATCCCCCATTCTCTTGTTGACATGTAATGTTACTGAAATAGGGGAAAAGCAAAAATGGCAATATATAGTTAAAATTTTACTACAAATGTGCTTCTATATTGAGGAAAAATAGTAAGTTACACCTTTTCCTGTATTGACAGGTTGAAGCTGGGAAAAAATAAGAGGGTCTTAGGCATTTGGTATAGATTACAGAAACAGAAGGCTGAGCATTAGAAGCTAAATTTCATTACCTCCACCCAAAATATGTTTTCTTTAATGTTCCTCTTATAGCTAGTTCAGTTATGAACAATATAAAGATTTCCAACTAATTAAGTTTCATTAGATTATCTAGGACATGACTCTATATACAGATTTAACTCAAGTACAGAATTTAAAAAGACCAGCTCCCCTTATTTTTAAGCAATTCAAAAAAGTAGCAGTTTAATTGCCGAACAGCCTATAAAGATTACCTTAGAACTAAAGTGTAATTCCTAATTCTCTAATACAAATAATCACCACCACCTACTGCCACATTGAATTTACCAACTAAGAATTTAAACAATTTTTTAGTTAATCATTTAAAAAACATTTATAATGGAGTCATGTAATTTTAGACCCGGAAGATACCGAAGGTCAAATTTTTAAATTTATGCCATTATTTAAGAGTCATATTACTAAATAATACTCTCTGATTGCTATTTATCTCATGCCATACAAAGAGCAATTATTTTTGAAGCATTTGATTTTAATAAAACATACCATCTAACATAATACTAAATTTGTAATCTATCTATGATCATGCAAAAGCACTAGGAAATGCTGAGAGCCACAAGCAACAGTAATTCTTGTACCTCAGATATTCATATCATAGTAACAGACGATGATGAATGACAGAATGATAATAAACCAGTCTGGGAGGTATTTATAACACAATTTGTTTTCACTTTCATTAACTACATAAACTGCCATATGCTTAAATTCATTAACTATACATCCAAAAGGAAGATTTTTCCAGGCTATATGGTCAATATGAGGTACAGGTAAAATTTAAGCTGACATTCTACACAGTAAGCTAAACAGATGGACTAAACATCCCTTTTACTGTCTTTTTTTAAAAAATCACTTTTCTCAGATCATATTTATGAAAAGTAAAGGAAATGTGGCCCATAGAGAAAGTAATCATATCAGAATTCATAACAGTTCAAAAAATACAGCATTCTAGTACTAGGATATGCAAATTGAAGAAACTGACACTATATGAAAATTCTCTATATAATTAACAGCTTGGTATTGATGCCTACTTCTTCCTTGCTTCTCTTAGAACTTGAAGAGATCTCTTCAGAACTGGGAAAACATCTCCTTTTGTTGACATCACATGAAGGCTGAAGTCTGCTGTCAGTACCATGTTTAAGGATCTCAATTGCCATGTGGATAAGGTACGTGTCAATGTTTTCAGGAACTAACATTCTGATTAGGTTAATTTTACTCATATCTGTAAAAGATAAAAAAAACTCCATTTCAAAATAAATTACAGAGAACATTTTAGAAAACGTATGAGCTACAAATAGTGAAATATTCTGTAGAAAGGAAGGAGGAGGGTTGCCAAAGAAGTTTCCTCTTTCAAATGCCTATAGCCTTACGGAACGGAAATGGAGTAAAAACTCCACTCGGGTATCACTATCACCTGAAGCCCCTGCCTCCAAGGTCCAAAGTCAGGTCAGTACTATTGACACCACATAAATTGTGTTTCAAACTGTCTTTTGTGGGCTGCCGTGAGAGTCAAAACAACCATTCATAGAATTGCTCTAAAGGAAATTGTGTTTCCAATTCCAAATATCAATTATAATTAGATTTTTCTTAAAATAATTTATTCTGATCACTTGCTGGCCTTTTGCCTAAGATCAAGTATAATAATGATTTATTCTTTAAGTAGAAGCTAATCGTACTTGTAAATAAGATTCTAATAAAAAGGATTCTTTCAATGGCTATTATTGCAATAACAAGAGACATAAATGATTTTAAATGCACATTAACTAGATGAGATTTCTGGGAACATATTTCTTATTTTCAGAATCAAGAAACTTTACATTTTTTTGCAACTCAACAGAACTAATTCAGACTGTGTCAATTTCTTGACACCTTCTAAAATTATGTAGCAGCCTCCTATAGGCAAGCCAATAATTATGTTTCAGCACTTCCTTCCAACATCACGTTTTTCTGCAATGCTCCAGAGTGCGGTAAACCCAAGCAGTTTAGAACCTACCCATTCACCTTCACCTAATTTACAAAACATATCCAACATTTGACACCCAACTCAAATCAGTGATCAGAAACCAAGTATTTTTCAAATGACAACCTGAAAAGACGTTCTTTAAATTATTACTTTTCAGGTTTATATTTTCCTTTCTTCTAAAGATTAGCTTGCTACTCCAAGACTCCTCAAAACACTGCAGTTTAAAAAGCAAAAAACAAAACAAAATAAAACAAAAAACAGGAAGAGAAAGTTATGCAGCTAATGTAAACTAGGTCAGTGGGTTAACTAAAGTTTCAAAATCTTAAAAACGAAAAGATTACCTCTATACATAGTAAAATCAGCAACGTGACTATCTAATCTCTCAACCAAACTAAAATTGTATTTGTCCCTTGATCATTATATCATCCTAATAATGTTAAAATTCCCCCAATTTTACTATTTCATCATTTTTTAATGGCTGAGGAGTATTCTGTTGTATGTGTGTATCCAAATTTACTTTGAGTTCCCTTTTATTTGTCTTCAAATTTTAAAATACGTTTGGAACACCTTGGGCACATTAGTCCACTTTGTTCAACGGTAAATTTTACAAAAGCTAAATAAACACAGATCAAGTATTTCCAGTTAAAATTTAGCATCAGAAGATATGTTGTATATATAAAGTACATACCTGATTACAAAGGCTTATTACAGAAAAAAGTACATAAAATATCTCATTAATAATTTTCAGATTGATTACATGTTGAAGTGATAAAATTTTAAATATAGTAGACTAAATTATATTATCTAAATAAATTGCATCCATTTACTTTTTAAAATGTGGCTACTAGAAAATGTAAAATTGCATATGTAGCTCGCATTATATTTCTACTGATAGTGCTGTTTTAGAAAGATCATATAAATTTTCCCACACTCAAAACCAAGTAATATACCACTACATTGCATTAAATTCACTTTCTTCCATGGCTATTTATAAATTAGATAAACAAACTATGGATGATTAATTTCTTCATACTATAAATGTGACATTTATAAACCAAGTTTTTAGGGAAAAATCACACAAGCTTGAGCTATTATCGTGTAATGGGCAAAACAAATTAATTTTAAAAGAAAAAATAAGATATTTCATTCACTTTTGAATCACTTTATTTCTAAAATTAGAATGTCTTTTGTTCATAAAATGATGATGCATAAACATCTGCTTATGGTGTTAAACCACTATTAATGATTTAAAGTTAAATGTATAAGGTTAATTTCTAGATATAATTTAAAAATTCATATATTTTTCTAATACATTTCTACAAAGTACCCTTTATAATTTCTATGGTAAATTCATCCTGCATTTTATACATATGCAAATAAGTGGCATTTAGCTTTACAGGTGCATCTCATTCTGCTCTAACTTCCCATGTAAATAAGTGCTGAAAATAGCTACCGCAGAATTCATGACAACACTGGCTACACGCCTTCAGTGTTTTCAAAGAGATCATATTACCCTTACTTTTGTAGTAGATCCCTTGGAAGCCACTCTTAATTTTCCAGTTACATGCACATTAAGAATGGGAGAATAAAATTAATCAAGATACTATCTAGGTACCTCATTCAATGCTTTAATTTATTATTAAGCATAGTTCAAATCCCAAATCCATAAACAGAGTTTAAAATTATATAAACAAGGACAAACGAAAAGAATACAAAGGTACAAAGCTCCTTTAAATATGAACAGTTTTCCAGACAAAACCTACTTAACAAATAAGAGTATGAAATTAATAGCTATGTTTTCTCAATTCATAATTACTCTATTTTTAGGTAAAGATTGTGTCATAATAAAATACAGAAACTTCTCAATTCAGGATTGTACAAAGTTTAGATTTAATCAAACTTGTTCTTTAAAACTCTAAATTATTGTGGCATGGCTACAGTTAAATAAAATATGAAAATAGCATATCTGAATCGTTATTATAGTATGTATATCCTCATTCCTTATTATCATTTATAATCCAACAATGTTTTCTCCAGTAAGAGAACAAAAGGTATTTTATAAAGAAAAAACAAGAATCCAAAAGCACAATCTCACATCCATAAATGATAGTTTAATGATTATGAGTGTACTATCAAAAGAAATAAAAGAGGGCTGGGCTCAGTGGCTCACACCTGTAATCCCAGCACTTAGGCAGGCTGAGGTGGGAGGATCGCTTGAGACTAAGGGGTTCAAGACTAGGCTGGGCAATGTAGTGAGACCCCATCTCTACAAAAAATATTTAAAAATTAGCCAGGTGTGGTCCCAGCTACTTGGAAGGCTGAAGTGGAAGGCTTGCTTGAGTCCAGGAGTTCAAGGGTGTAGTAAGCTATGATTGTGCCACTGCACTCCAGCCTGGGCAACAGAGTGAGACCTTGTCTCAAAAAAAACCAAAAAAACAAAACAGCTCATGGTTATCACAACCTTCTTAACCTCCTCTATTCTAGATTTAAAAGTAGGCTACAAAAACGTACTTTTTCATATTATATGTGCAACCTACAGACAGTGTATTAACAGAACGATAAGTTTTTAGTAAGTATATCTTAAGAATTTTTCACTATTATATTCTGCTTGATTTTAATATTTCTTACTTTAAAAAGTTATCTAACATCAAAAATGGAAATTGCAAATCTTAGAGTGTAGAGGGTACTAGATATGGTAAGGGGTAAAGACACTCAATAAATAAAGATATGAAACTGATTATAAATAAGTTAATTTGTTTCACTCATCGAGTTTATATACCCATATCCTATATCAGGATTAGAAATTGCGTATTTCTTTCCTTTAAGTTAACTGGCAATACAACTTTAACATGAGTAAAAAGAGAAACTTGTTCAGTCATTAATCTTAGACATGGTATTAAAACAGTTTTATAACTCTCTAGGCCTCACATTCCTTATCTCCAAAACAGGGTGGGATAGGAAAGGGAAAGTGTAATGGTTTCCAATTTCATTTCTAAATCTAAAGTTCCACAACTTTGTGCCTACATGATTTAGAAAGCAAATTAACAGTGCTTCAATTCTTTACCGTGGGCATATAAAACAGATGTTGTCAATACGTGGCTGAATAATATAATATGAAATTTTCCTTTACCATTTCCCTCTGCCCATAATGAAGTGATGTTAGAATGTCCATTTAGGACATTCAGGAATATATGCCCAAGAATTCTTTAGTGCAAATGAGCACACATGCGTGCGTGCACACACACACACACCCCATTACAACCGGTTTGAGTTCTTAAATTGTATGTCTCTATAAAATACATATTGGGGAACATTCTTTCTTATATACTTATTAAGTTCATGTATTCTTAAGTGCCTATTAAAAATGACAAACTATAAAAATAATCATATTTAAAGGGTATATTTAAGACACCATAAAACTTTACCATCTGTGTCTTCAGTCATCATCATCATCATCATATTCACCACCACCATTTGCTATTACCAGTGTGCCAAAGCTTTCTGAACAGTATCTAATTTAAAGTCATACACCACATAATGATGTTTCAGTCAACCATGGGCAGCCAACAGGAACAAGTATCCATTAGATTATCACACAGCTGAAAAGTTCCTATCACCTAGTGACATCATAGCCATCATAACATCACAATGCAAAGCATCACCCATGTGTTTGTGGTGGTAATGGTGTAAACAAACTCACTTTGCTGCCCGCTGTGTAAAAGTCTAGCATATACAGTACATAATACTTAAAAATGACAACAAATGACTATGTTACTATGTTTATGTGTTTGCTATATTATACACTTTATAAATATTTTTTAGAAGTTCATCGTAAAACAAGTAGGCCCTTCTGGAGGTATCCAGAAGAAGGCATTGTTATCATAGGAGATGACAGCCCCATGCATGTGACTGCCCCTGAAGACCTTCTGGTGGGACAAGATGTGGAGGTGGAAGACAGTGAGACTGATGATCCTGAGCCCATGTAGGCCTAGTCTAATGTGTGGGTTTGTGTCTTGGTTTTTAACAAAAAAAAAAAATGTAAAAAGTAAAAACGAATTTAACAAAATCAAAAACAGAAAAAAGCTTAGAGAAGAAGGATATAAAGAAAATATATTTGTACAGCTGTACAATATGTTTGTGTTTTAAGCTAAGTGTTATTACAAAAGAGTAAAAAGATTTTAATTCATAAAGAAAAATCATTACAGTAAGCTAAGGTTAATTTATTATTGGTGAAAGAAGAAAATTTTTTTAACTTTTATTTTAGTTTCAAGGGTACATATGCAGGTACATTATACAGATAGATTCGTATCACAGGGGTGAGTGTGGCCTAAGTGCACAGGGTTTATAAAGTCTACAGCAGTGCACAGTCCTAGGTCTTCACATTCACTCACCACTCACTCACTGACTCAGAGCAACTCCCAGGGTGCAAGCTCCATTCGCCGTAAGTGCCCTATACAGATGTACCCTTTTGTATCTTTTTTTTGAGACAGAGTCTCACTCTGTCTCCCAGTTTGGAGTGCAGTGGCACAATCTTGGCTCACTGCAACCTCCACCTCCTGGGTTCAAGCAATTCTCCTGCCTCAGCCTCCCAAGTAGCTGGGATTACAGGCACCTACCACCACGCCTGGCTAATTTTTGTGTTTTTAGTAGAGACGGGGTTTCACCATGTTGGCCAGGCTGGTCTTGAACTCCTGACCTCAGGTGATCCGCCCACCTCGGCCTCCCAAAGTACTGGGATTACAAGCGTGAGCCACCACGCCTGGCCTTTTTAAAAAAATCTGTTACACTGTATTTCTACTGGACCTTTTCTATGTTTCACTATGTTTATATGCACAAATACCACTGTGTTATAATTGCCTACAGTATTCACTAAAGTCACATGCTGTACAGGTTTGAAGACAGGAGCTATACCATACAGCCTAGATGTGTAGTAGGCTACACCATCTAAGATTAAGTCCACTCTGTGAGGTTCCCATAAGATGAAATCGCCTAACAACACATTTCTCAGAATTCATCCCCATCATCAAGCAACGCATGACTATATTTCTCACAATTCTATAAGAGAGGCAATATTAATTCTCCCTGTCTTAGAGATGAGGAAATTGAGGATTAGGGAAATTGGATCACTTGATGGAGGTCACATAACAATGAAATGCTAGAGCCAAGGTCTAAATACAGATCTGTCTATTACCAAAGCCTTTGCTCTTACAGACTAGACCAACACCACCTGTAAGTTTCAGGATATAAAGAAGGCAGCTAAATAATAGCAGAAATGCCAATAGAAAAAAAAAAAAAGGTTGGCGGAGGGAACTACACAAATTCTTTTCTTTTTTTTTTTTTGAGACAGAGTCTCACCCTGTTGTCCAGACTGTAGTACAATGAGGCAATCTTGGCTCACTACAACCTCCTCCACCTCCCAGGGGGGTTCAAGCGATTCTCCTGCCTCAGCCTCCCAAGTAGCTGGGATTACAGGTGTGTGCCACCAAGCCCAGCTAATTTTGGTATTTTTAGTAGAGACGGGGTTTCACCATGTTGGTCAGGCTCGTCTCTAACTCTTGACCTCAGTGACCTGCCTGTCTCGTCTTCCCAAAGTGCTGGGATTACAGGCGTAAGCCACCGTGGCCGGCCTGCACAAATTCTTTCAGAGAATACTCAACCTACTACTCAGCCTACTACTCAACATCTCATCGAAAGATGCAAATTGCTTTAAGTCCTGAGAGACAGTACATTTCTAAAGGAAAAAAAATTCCAGACTATAAGCATGAAGAAGACATGTGAGTCTTTGGCTTTCTCTAAAACGCTATCTCATTCTACACTGGAGAAACAGAGGTTTCGACAACCATAAATCTAATCCTACAAAGTAGTTACTATTTTCCTCTCTCTGCCTTGATTTCTGAAGTTAGGAAGATCAGAAGGTGACCAGGAAAGTTGGCCAGCTTTCTCATAAGATGCCTCTCTAACCTACCTTGGATGTTTTACAGCTTAGCTCAGGATTTGGCTAATTTAACCCTGAAATGCTAACTTATTAACTTACATGGTTAATTCATAAGTATCACATAGATAAATACTCAGATTAGCATGACTACATCCATTCCTTACATACACATCTGCATGGGAAGTTATCAGAAAACTAGGAAGTGATATATAAGCAGAATTCGTTGTTAAGAGTATTCCTCAAATATAAATTTTTCCCAATTTTTAATGTCTTTCATTTCTTCTTGTTGTTGTTCAGATGACATTAGGTAATTTTTCTCCTTTTACCCTTATTGTGGTAACATTTAAAGATTTTTCCAATCTTGAGTCATTCTAGCATTCCTGCACAAACTAGAACTTGTCAGGGTGCAAGATCTTTTTTTTTTTTTTTTGAGAGAGTCTCACTCTGTCACTCAGGCTGAAGTGCAGTGGCACGATCTTGGCTCACTGCAACCTCCGCCTCCCTGGTTCAAGCGATTCTCCTGCCTCAGTCTCCTGAGTAGCTGGGATTACAGGCACGTGCCAACACTGCTGGCTAATTTTTGTATTTTTAGTAGAGACAGGGTTTCACCATGTTGGCCAGGCTGGTCTTGAACTCCTGACCTCAAGTCATCTGCCCGTCTCAGCCTCCCAAAGTGCTGGGATTACAGGTGTGAACCACCACGCCTGGCGCAGTATCTTTTTTATATATATAATTTTTGGGGGGAAGGGATTTATTGTGCTTATGGGTGGCTTTGGTCTTTTAATTTTCCATCTCAGACCTTTATTTTCTGATTTTATCATAATTTTTTAAAATTATAACTTTTACTTTAGATTCAGGTAGTACATGGGCAGGTTTGTTACATTCGTATATTGCAGGATGCTGAGGTTTGAGGTACAATTGATCCCATCACCCAGATAGTGAGCATAGTTCCCAACATGCAGTTTTTCAACCACTGTCCCTTCCCACCTTTTCAACCATTGTTCCTTCCCTCCCCTCAGTAGTCCCCAGTGTCTACTGTTACTTTTTTTTTTTTTTTCTTTTTGAGACAGGTTCTTACTCTGTCACTCACGCTGGAGCGCAGTGGCATGATCACAGCTCATTGTAACCTCAAACTCCTGAGCTCAAGCACTCCTCCTGCCTCAGTCTCCCGAGTAGCTGGGACTATAGGTATACGCCACCACGTCTGGCTAATTTTCTTATTTTTTGTAGAGATGGGGGTCACACTATGTTGCTCAGGCTGGTCTTGAACTCCTGAGCTCAAGGAATCCTTCCATCTAGGTATCCCGAAGTGCTGGGATTATGACACAAGCCACCACACCCAGCCTGTTCTCATTTTTATATCCATATGCACCAACTTTAGCTCCTGCTTATAAGTAAGAACATGCAGTATTTGGTTTTCTATTTCAAACATGACATTGACATAACTTATAAACAGGTTATTTATGTACTATACTTGAAGTCTCCTGGCCACTCCCCCGCATCCCTGGAACTTAGATGAGCACTACTCCAACTTGCCTCCATGTCTCTCCTTTCCCTGTGCATCCACCGTGATCAATGGAAGTGAAGGAGGTGTTCGTTCTTTAGACCTTCAGTCAAGTCATGCTCAAGCCTAGAAATAATCCTGTCTTCTAAGTGACTTATTTTCGCTCAGATCTATTTAAGCACAGTATTGACTGTGCTTTCAGAGAGTGATTTTCCAAATTCTCAGGGGGAATTATTCACAAGTTGTTCACAAGTGGGAAAAACTTCAAGGTAGTAAAAAGTATCTGCACTGCAGCTTTGGAGATGAGGCTTTTGGGATGGCCACTGCTCTATCCTAACAGTCTAAAGAAATTTATCAGATTTATTGAGTTATAAGACCCCAAGTTTGTATTTACACATCTAGGAGAGAAAATCCTCTAATGTATCTCCTATTTATTTCTGTTACCAAAAAAAAAAAAAAAAAAGATAATAATTTAAAATATTTCTACAAGGCAAGCAAAGGGGCTTGCTCTCCGCAGCACAGCTGAGGTTCTGCAGCAAAGTGACAGGAAATCCTTCTACACAGCGGCCCACAGAACTTGGTCTGTCCCTTCCATGTCACAGTAACTGACACCAATGACTGTGTTGATTAGAAAGGCTACTCAAGTGAAACCAATGACAAGGACTCAGAAAGGTTTAGGGAAGAACTAGGAGTCAGGAAACTACTGGGAATGAATGTGGAGAAAAATATGGTTTTTGCAAGTGATGAGGTAGAAATTAGAAAAAATGAAAGCACTGTTTTGGATGGCGGGGAAGGTGTAACCTTAAGCTGAAAAGGAAAATAAAAATTTCTCAGTGTATTGGCCAGGTGCCATGGCTCCCACCTGTAATCCCAGCACTTTGGGAGGCTGAGGTGGGCGGATCATCTGAGGTCAGGAGTTCGAGATCTGCCTGGCCAACATGGAAAACCCTGACTCTATCAAAAGATACAAAAATAGCTAGGCATGGTGGCACGCGCCTGTAGTCCCAGCTACTCAGGAGGCTGAGGCAAGAGAATCGCTTGAACCCAGGAGGTGGAGGTTGCAGTGAGCCAAGATCACACCACTGCACTCCAGCCTAGGCAACAGAGCAAGACTCTGTCTCAAAAAAACAAACAAAACAAAAGAATTTCTCAGTATATTTTCCTCTGAGTGATAATGGGAAGAAAGACTGTTTTCCTAAAACAAGAAAAAGAATCACAAAAGGTTTTCATAATAGCATAAAGGATTAGTGCTGTTAAAAGTGAAAAATATTAGTAGATTGCTTGTTTACTCCGTCAAGTCATTAAGGGTGCAGAGGCAGGCCATGCTTCTCACCTGAGTTGACGGGAGGGTTTCGGATAACATCAGCAATAATCTTCTGAACCTCTGGAGTAAGACCTGCTCGCTCCAAATCAAGGGGGCAGCCAGCTTTCACCGCTTGGGATAAGTGCATGCCAATCGTCATGAGAGGCAGAATCCTGCTCTCAGCTATGCTCTTCTAGAGAAAGAACAGCAAAAGCACCCAGTGAATTTTAAAAGTGTCCACTCTACTCATGGAAAGAAAATGTCCAAAACATTCAGGTAGTAAATGCTCAGTGTGAAATAAACAATGAACTAAACCTTTACTTAAACTTTTCATTTTCAGAATTTCTTTAAAACTATCCCCATTATAGCTCTCCATAGGTTCTACTTTTTATACTTATTAAACTGTATTGAATAAAACAAAATCATCCAGCTTTAGCGAAGAATTCAATCCTCGCCCCTCTCTATTCACTTTAGAAAACCATTAGTGGCAGAGAAGTCATTCTCTGTAAGTCTAACAGTTGTTACGACCTTCTGAAAACACAGTAAACTGTAACCTAATACTCTATACACTTGAAATAACACGTGATGGTTTGGTTACACGAATTTCCAAGAAGACAAATCCTAAAACGCTTAGCGATAACATAAGGCTCCAGATGCATTCTATAAAAGGTTCCTGAGAAGACTCTAATAGGTGTTTGAAATTGGCTCTATTCATAAAATAATAATAACCACAGTTCCACAAGGGGTGTCAGCATTTTCCTACCATTGAACTTCACATGAACAGTGCTACATATTTATATGGTTCTTTAAACAAATGTGGCTGCAAATACATTTCAGATACTTATTAGGTAAAACATTCTTTTAAACACCCAGAAAGCTTAGTCACTCAGCTCTAACTTATTTCATGATCCTCTCTTTCAATACATTTTCAAAGTCTGAATTTAGACTGTATTTGCATGAATGTTGACACTTTCACAGAATAGAGCATTTAAGGCAAAGTTTTTCATCCTTCAAAGGGAGGTTTTAAATTACTTTCATTAAATGTCTACTAGAAAAGTGTGCACCATGTGTGCATAATATCAGGGTTATTTGATAGCAGGTTTCAAATTACCTCCAACTAACTGTAGTATTGCTCCTGATTAATTAGTCCTAAGCATGTTTAATTCTGCAGTTAACTGGCAAGACTCTCTCAGACTCCTGGGAGGTAAGAATAATTATACCACCATATCACACAATAAAATACAACCAAATAATACCAAAAGCCACAAATGAAGATATAACAGTCTTCACATTTTTAACCATGAATACACAAACTAATACATGAAACCCTGTATTACAACTGAGCATTAGAATACACTTTATTCGGAAAATTTGGAGCCAATACCAAATTTTCTTAGTAACTGTTTTCATTTCTACTGTACATACATGGTCAAATTAGGTATATACAGGCATTTTTAACATGTACATAGAAGTTATTATTTACATAAGAAATTGAACTTAAAATTCCCATTATGTGTTCTATTTCAAAAATAGTATAATGGAATTATTTGGTTTCTTGGGCAATGGTTTTTGTAAGGAACTTTAAGAAACATGACTGTCAAATTAAAACATTTATTCAGTAAGTAAGATAAGTTATGGACTGTTTATTCTTATTTATTTTAAATGATAAAACCTGAACAAAAGGTGTGTGATGCAGGCACTAGTGGATGGAACCAGAGACAACAGAAAAGCAGGCATTGGACCATATCTGTTGTTACAAATCAACTAAATGTCAAGAGGATGAGAATTCAAATTAAACTTACCTGTAAGTCTCATTTTGTCACATTCCATTAAAAACTTACTCTCCATTTTGTATACAAAAAACCTCAACAGCCTTAAAGATTTATCTTAGATCAATGAAGAAACATTACATATAGTCTTTTTTTTTTTTTTTTTTGGAGACCAAGGCTTGTTTGGTCGCCCAGGATGGAATGCAGTGGCGCAATCTCAGCTCACTGCAACCTTGCAACCTCTGCCTCCTGGATTCATGTGATTCCCGTGTCTCAGCCTCCTAAGTATCTGGGATTACAGGCACGTGTCACTACGCCTGGCTAATTTTTGTATTTTTAGTAGAGACAGGGTCTCCCTATGTTGTCCAGCTGGTCTCAATTCCCTGACCTCAAACGATCTGCTTGCCTCAGCCTCCCAAAGTGCTGGGATTACAGGCATGAGCCACCACACCCGGCCTACATATGGTCATTTGTTACAGCAATTAGATTGTTTTCAAAGAGCATCAAAACAGTACTAGAAGAGATAGAATGAAAAGCAAGTTTTTAAAAACATATTTCCAGTTGTTTGGCTATGCTTCCAGAGATCCAGTATGTATTTTTTGTACACATACAAGAATATGTGACTATATAAGCATGCATATGCACACACATACATTTACGTTTGTTTTTCTCACTGTTTTGCACCTTCCTTTTTCTTAATGCATCTTGAGGTTGTTTCTTAACACTGTGAATATTTATAGTTTTTAAACTATTAGTCCCATTTTAAAATATGGCTGAGGCAGTATCCCTGAGCTATAAATGTGTTTATCAGTACCCTGATACAACCTCTAGAAGATATTCATGGCCAAACTAAACTTGCTGCTATTACTTAACAGGGAGGCTTAACAGAAAAAGAAAACGTTCTCTTTTAAAATTAAACTGAGATTTATTGTAGAGTTGGAGGAAATTATCCCAAGTCAGAGCTTTAATACTAAACAGCTGATAAAACACAAGTTTAAATAAACTAAAAAAATTCCCTGTAACTTGAAAGTCACACTTACCAAAGGCATCTTCTTTTCTTGGAATAAAGAGTATGTGATGGCCATAGACTGTGAAAGTGTGCGTATTTTATTTTTTGCTACCAGACTCGTCTTCTGTTCTTCTTGAGGTTCTGTACTTGAAAAGAGGTCTGTCTACAGAATTTTAAATGTAGCACAAATGATCAATAATATCAATATAACAATAGAATATAAATATGATCATTAGTCATTAAGAAAAAAATAAACACAAGTTAAACCTATAAGGAACAAATAATTCCCTTTTTATAGGGAGCTCAAAAAGAAGCTGGATTTTTAACGTATTGATTTAAAAAAGTAAAACAATGCTAGAGCACACAAAGTTAATTTTTAACAAAATATTTGTAATAACAAACATTTCCTAGTCTTCTCTTTAACCAATAAGCAGGACTAAAAAAAGGAAGTATAATGGGAACCACTCTGTCTTTAAGTAAGTCCCCAATCCCTGGAAGTGAATATTGAATGAATGAATGAATGAATGAATGAATGAATGAACGAACGAACAAACGAACAGAATCACTATTCAATTTTAGGTACTATAACCACTAATACATCATAAGGAAATACATCATAACACTCTCTCTGCATATCTAATTCTAAATGATACACCCCAACTAGAAATCTAAGTATTCTATAAAATCTTAAATATGGTTCCTTAAGAAATGTTTAAAAGAAAAAATGGGGAACGACTGAAAAACAAGATTAATGAAAAAATAATGGAATCTTTTTAAAGGCTGAAATAAAGGTAAAGAGATAGACAACTTTTTTTTTTTTTAACTACACATAAAAGGTAGATTAAAACAACATACTATAGCCATAATAAAACCTGTAACAAACTAAATTAATAATTTAAAGAAGTGCCTCGTCTCTTGATGAATGCTATTGGTATCATTTTTATAAGGTTATTTATCATGTGGTCTACTATATTATGCATACATATATGAGGAAACGTATCTATGAACTTTTCTTTTGGAAAGAAGTTCATTTTTTGTTTCCATACTCTGTTATTAGGGAGTTTAAGAAATTTATTAGTTGAGTATTAATTTACTGCTTGGTGAGAAACATAAATGTTTCTGTTTTACTTTTTACATGCTATATAGATGATGTCTAATGTTAGAATTTGAATTATCTGACCCAAGGCAATAAAATGTGCTTGCCAAACCTTTTGGGGGATTACATTTTACATGGGGAAGAATCTCAGAGCTAAACTCTCACATCAACACAAAAGACAGTTTCAATCAAATAACCCTAGCAGCAGAGATTTCATGTTCTGAGCATATGGTGGGTCTAATAAAACACTCCCAGGTGTTACATGCTTCTGTTTCTCTTTTACAGTTTCAGAATAGCTGCATTTTGCAATCTGTAGAAATCCTATCAAGACAAAATATGTATTTACTGAGGAAGCATTGTTGGCTCTTCAGACTGGTCACCCCACTATGGCAACGCCATGGTCTAGGCCAGCATTTCAGTCCTCATCCATGCAATCTCAAAAGTCTAATGTGTCTTATTACAGGGTAGTTGGGTTTTGGGGAGTAGAGTTGCACTACCCATCTATTGAACTTGGTTTTATGTGTATGTGTGTATAAATATCAGTGTATACACTAGAAAACAAATTCATTAACTTATGAGGCATACAACTGGACAGTTTCACTTGCCCCAACCAGTATGTTCTGTCCTATAGAAGAGTTATATAGGAAGCCAGCTCACCTGAAAGTTTGAGAATATAACAAAGACACTTTTTTTTTTTTTCCTATCACTCAAGTTGGAGTATTGTGGCACAATGATGGCTCACTGCAGCCTCAAATCCCCGGGCTCAAGCAATCCTCCTGCCTAAGCATCCTAAGTAGCTGGGATTACAGGATAACACCACCATGCCTGGCTAATTTTAAAAAATTGTTTTTGTAGAGGTGGGGTCTCGCCATGTTGCCCAGGTTGTTTTCTAACTCCTGGCCTCAGGCAGCCTGCCTGCCTTGGCCTGCCAAAGTGCTGGAATTACAGGCACAAGGGATTGCACCTCGCCATAAGGGAACTTCTGATAGTGCCTTAAGTAGTCTCTTAACAAAGATTAAGTTGAGGCATTCTCCTTGCCAATTAAACTATAATATTCAAATCTAGTTAGCCAAAATGTCTTTTTATCTAAAGAGTGCTTAGGTAAGCTTTGCCAACTTTTGTCCTTATTGTCTTTTCTATTTATATCTTCCTATAACTGACCACTCATCTTTTTTTTTTTAAGGTTTATTGTGGGATATATCAAACATATAACACAAGTCGAGAGAGTAAGATGGGCATCACCCAGTTTCAGCAACTGTCATTCATAGCCAATCTTATTTCATGAACACCCTCAGGTATTTTCTAACTACTCTGCCCTTACCCCTGAATTTTTTTTAAATAAATAACATTTGTACATATTTATGCCATATATGTTCATACAGTCTTTTTAATTTTTTTTGACACAGAATCTCACTCTGTCACCCAGGCTGGAGTGCAGTGGCGCAATCTCGGCTCACTGTAATCTCCGCCTCCCGGCTTCATGCCATTCTCCTGCTTCACCTTCCCGAGTAGCTGGGACTAGAGTATGATTTGATTAGATTTTTGTTTACTAGAATCACATTGTAGCCCTTCCTTCCTAAGAGTATTATTTCAGATTACTTTGCCAAGTATTTTGGATATCCCTAAACCCTTTAATTGTACATTTGTGGATTGTATCATTACTTTGTTCCATAAATTCTCAAAATTCTCAAAAAAATGTATTTATATAAAAATATTTTAGCATATTTTTCCTAAATGGACATCTTAATGCGCTTAATATATGTGTCATATTTGTAATTTTTAATGTGTATTGTGACAGCAAGAAATTTTACTTCAAAATTTAAAAAATATATTAAAGGCTAATGAAACTCATGAATAACAAAACTTGCTTAATAAACATTAAAATTGACATTTTAAAAAATAAATGATTTCAATTTGCAGAATAACCCAAGTATAATTTCTAATCACAGAAATTAGCAGTCATCTTCTCTATCCAGAAGGTTCATAAAGGTTTTATACCCATCCCTTGAGGAATTTACCTTTTCCCCTACTTCAGTTTCCTCTCCTGAAGGGGAGTTAGGAGAAATCATTCATTCATTATTCAATAATATCACTAATCATGAAAGAAGATACTACTGTCAAGTGTCCAAAGAGAGGGAACTTACTCAATCACCACTGGTAGGTATGATATTCTTCCCAAACCATTAAGACATTATCATTTTATTTCCAAAAACTCAGTAAGAAATAAGAATTTTCACATGATGTCTTATATAACAGTATGAAAAAGAAAATTTAAAGTTGCCAAAGATATTCTATATCAAAAGAGGGAAATGCTACATTCAAAAAGCAGAAGGGTTTTCTACTTATAGTTAGAGAAAGATTTTTCTAAAGTAGGATCCAACTGTGCCTGCCCAAAGCTTCCAGGAGCTTCTTGGAAGTAAAAAATAATCCCTTAATATTGTCTTGAATGTATTTAACTCTTTCAATGTTTTATACTTATCCCATGTCTTCTATTTTTCTATGTCATCTGTTGTTTCCCGGATGTGGGGGAGGAAGTGTCATTTCCATTGTGTAGCTGAGGAAATGGAGACCCAAGGAAATCAAAGGACATGTTCAGGTTCACCAGGTGAACAACTGTAAGGAAGAATTAAAGTCCTGATTCTGAGACTCCAAGTCCAGTAGTCTGCCCTCTATTCCCCACTGCCTCACCTTCTGCAGAGTATACACCATAGAGTCTGCTACGTGGAGTTTAGAGAAAATTCCAAATGATCTTTCTGGAAATGGTCACTTATGGCAGAACAGGCAATAATAAAAGGATATGAAGGAAACACTATTAAAACTGAAGAGAATAATATGAAATCCATGTACTATCAAAAGACAGCATTACTGGAAGGGGAGGGAGATTAGAGAATATGCTAAACCAAAAGCAAGTGGCTGAGCTCCTGACCAACTCATAGCAAGGATAACTTTCCAGCTTTAATTTCCAACTACCATATTTGAATGTAAAATTATAATTTATCAACCTAAAATAATGTTTCCAATTTAAAAACAAAACCTCCCAATGAAATAGAAAGACATCAGCAGCCTGGACAACTACTTTTTAGTATCATCTTTAAAAGTAGATAACTGACATGTTTTTACGACAGATTGACTGTAAAAACAATCTAAATTCATTTTCTAAGTGTCCAGTTTGGAAATGCAAAGAAAGTGAGAAAATGTTGCTTCTGAAGGGTACTTTTGAAATGGTTACAAAAAATGCTTATTCTCTAAGAGCTCCTGCAAACCACAGTCTTTTACCTGAACACTATTTGTTTGGCAGAAATGTTTGATGACTTCCAACAGAGGGGCCAACATGGCAGCTTTGCCTTCAGAAACACCATCAATCCTTTTTATGTTTTCAACCGTAGTTGGTCTGTGTTTAACAACAACAAAAAGGTCAAGAAACCACTGAAACAGTATCACTCCAGCAATATAGCTGATGTTCAGCTTCATAATGATTCTCTAAATGTATAGTTTTTCCAACAACCAAAACAATGTATAATACAACTAATCATGTTTTATAATTTCTTTCTTTGCTTACCACCATTTAAAGACTTGTGCTTTTACCAACTTATGAACAAAAACACTATTGTCCCCATCACCACAAAAACACACTGTTAACTGGTAAACAGGACATTATCATAAAGGAACAGGTTAACATATCAAATATTCATTTTATTACTGATTTTATTATTATCTTTATAGTCATGAAAAGGAAAAGTATGAGGCTCTAACTGGGAACAACTAAGAGGCTAAGAAAATCTCACAAGAAAGTCTCATTCATTATTTTCTTCTACAAAGTGTTTACCAGTAACTGTATCTGCCAATTCCTTCAGACTTTTAACTCAATATTTCTTATTGTGTCCAATATCCAAGAACACATTCGATGCCCTCCTTCCTTCTAAAAATCTGCCGATCTAATGATTACTCCTTTTCATTAAATATCTCCTCTGGGCCAGGTGCGATGGCTCATGCCTGTAATCCCAACACTTTGGGAGGCCGGGACAGGTGGATTGCCTGAGCTCAGGAGTTCAAGACCTGCCTGGACAACACAGTGAAACCTCATCTCTACTAAAATACAAAAAATTAGCCGGGGGTGGCGGTGCACGCCTGTGGTCCCAGCTATTCTGGAGGCTGAGGCAGAATTACTTGAACCCAGGAGGCAGAGGTTGCAGTGAGCCGAGATTGTGCCACTGCACTCCAGCCTAGGTGATAGAGTAAGACTCAGTCCCAAATATATATATATATATATATATATATCCTGAATAGTAAAGTATGGTCTTAGAATACTTATTAACAACAGAATTAGTGTCAGATATAGCACTGTGTAATGTCATTAGAAAATTCTGCACTCAAGTAATATCTATTGGATGCAATTTAGTGACAGAAACAATTTTTTTTTAAATTATACTTTAAGTTCTAGGGTACACATGCACAATGTGCAGGTTTGTTACATATGTATACATGACAGAAACAATTTTTTAAAAGGAAGCAAAAGACAAATACAATTACCAAGCAACTATTCTTGGGAAATAACTTCTTCTAAATGTTTAATGATCACCCCGTGTTTACGAGGCATTGTGCTAGGTGCTTATGGGAGACACACAAAAAGATGAGGAGCTAATACCTTTATTCGGAGTTTAAAATCTAGAAGATATAATAATACACGTTTACCACTAATTACAAAAAACTAAAATACAGCATTGTGTGGTAAGTGCCAGAGAAGCATCTTTAGAATTCATCTGAAAGTCCTCTATGAATTCAAGAGAGAGGAATTACTTCGCCAATAAGATCATGAAATACCTTCTCATAGTCTTTATGGTAATAAAACAAGATCTTAAAGAATTTCTTAAAAGGAGTTTTGAGGAATCAAGGAAACTACAAGGAGAAGCAACACTGTAAATAAATATATGGAAGTTGAAAACGGGTCTTCAACAAGTGGTAAACGATCCAGGTAAGATTGTTTCAAATTCTGTAACTTAGATGGAAAAGCAAGTTCATAAATGGAGGGCCTTGAATTCCAAGCTAGAAATACTGGATGAAACAGAGAGAGAGAATGAAGGGTTAATAGTTAAGAGGCTTCTGCAACATGCCAAGGGAAAATAGTCAGAACTAATGAGGTGTCATTAAGGAGGAGGAGGAAGGCATAGATAGGCAACAAGGAACCCGTTTTACAAAAGGTATGAAAAGTATTTAAATAAGAAAAAGAGGTCAGGCACAGTGGCTTACACCTGTAGTGCCAGCACTTTGGAGGCTGAGGCGAGAAGACTGCCTGAGCTTAGGAGTTGGAGACCAGCCTGGGCAATATGACAAAACCCTGTCTGTACAAAATATACAAATATTAGCTGAGCAGGGTGGCATGTTCTGTAGTCCCAGCTACTCGGGAGGCTGAGGTGGGAGGAGAGCTTGAGCCCAGGAGGTCAAGGCTGCAGTGAGCAGTGATCGCACCACTATACTCCAGCCTGGGCAACAGAGTGAGACCTGTCTTCAGAAAAAAAGGAAGAAGGAGAAGGAGGAGAAAAAAGAAGAAGAAGGAGAAGGAGGAGGAGGAGGAAGAGGAGGAAGAGAGGGAGGAGGAGAAGGAGGAGGAGAAGGAGGAGAAAAAAGAAGAAGAAGGAGAAGGAGGAGGAGGAGGAGAGGGAGGAGGAGGAGGAGGAGGAGAAGAAGAAGGAGAAGGAGGAGGAGGAGAAGAAGAAGGAGGATGAGAAGAAGGAGGAGGAGAAGGAGAAGAAGAAGAAGGAGGAGGAGGAGGAGAAGAAGAAGGAGGAGGAGAAGAAGAAGGAGGAGGAGGAGGAGAAGAAGGAGGAGGAGGAGAAGAAGAAGAAGGAGGAGGAGAAGAAGGAGGAGAAGGAGGGAGAAGAAGGGAGAAGAAGGAGGGAGAAGAAGGAGGGAGAAGAAGGAGGGAGAAGAAGGAGGGAGAAGAAGGAGGGAGAAGAGAGAAGGGAGAAGGGAGAAGGAAGAAGAAAGTAGAAGAAGAAGAGGAGGAGGAGGAGGAGGAGGAAAAGGTTTTATGTTGGAGGAGAGAAAATTCAGATCAGAGGTTTTAAGCATTAGGAACCTCTGACTAGGAATGTGATGGTATGATAATCAAAAAGAATCCAAAAAGAGGAATTTCGGTATTTGAATAAAATGCAGGGTGGGTAGATAATGAGTTAGATTTTATATATATTGAATATGATTGCTGAAAACGTAACTGGTTTTTATTCATATAGAAATGTGGTACTAAAGCTTGGCAAAGAGATAAGCATCGCAGCAGGGGGAATTTGAGTCACCTCCCAGATGTGACAAGTGGAAGCTATGGTCATATTATCAACTTGGATAAATTTTGTTAGAAGGAAATAAATGAGAACACATGCAAAAGATAGTTTACCTCATTTTGGCCATATCCACCAGTATCTTGTTTGTTGCCAGAATAGCTGGGGGAACATCCATTTTATTGGCATGTTTCTGCCTAGCTTCTACCAATTTGCCATATAACACAGTCTGAACAAAAAACAAAGAAACAACTCAATACTTTTAAAAATGTACTTAAAAGATCCAGTCCTTTATTTTTAGAGCTTCAGATCCCACATTTTTTCTTAGAATGAATATAAACTGAAATATAAACTCAGATTCTTAGCTTAAGAACAATTTTTAAAATACTGGCAAAATAGAGAATTTTAAGCATGCATAGAATCATAACTACCCTATCATAAACTAATTACCTTTTTACAAAAGCCTTACCTGAGTCTCCTGCTCTTGTGCCGAAATAACAGGTTCTGAGGAACTGTAAGATTTTTCTGGTGCCTGCACCATGATACTAAAATATTTAAAAGAAAATAAATAATAAAAGCTTTTCTTTATCCTCATTTACTTTCTATTTCATCTCCTAAATGAGAATGTCTTTCCAAATCAGTACTAACATTTACTCTTCATGATACCAGTAAGGTAATTTGTTATTTAAAAGACAACAGCCTAGATTTTAAAAATTTTGGATCAAATACATTCATTATAATGGTAAAGTTAAAATTGCAATTTGAGTTCATCACAAAATTGCTGTGTTTTAAAAAGAGCATTTGTTCCATTCTCTTCCTCAACCAACTGCTTTTGAAAGAAAATACGACACGTTAACATCTTTCAACTTACTGGGATACAACAGGTTTTAACCAAGATTTCTTTTTTTTTTTTTTTTGAGACGGAGTCTCGTGCTGTCGCCCAGGCTGGAGTGCAGTGGCCGGATCTCAGCTCACTGCAAGCTCCGCCTCCCGGGTTCACGCCATTCTCCGGCCTCAGCCTCCCGAGTAGCTGGGACTACAGGCGCTGCCACCTCGCCCGGCTATTTTTTGTATTTCTTAGTAGAGACGGGGTTTCACCGTGTTAGCCAGGATGGTCTCGATCTCCTGACCTCGTGATCCGCCCATCTCGGCCTCCCAAAGTGCTGGGATTACAGGCTTGAGCCACCGCGCCCGGGCTAACCAAGATTTCTTAATCTACTGGGATACAATTTATGATCCTTGTCATAACATCACAGATTTTTAGCTGGTGGGGAAGAAGAAACAAGAAGAGAACAAGAAGCATTCTTAGAAATTAAAAATTTGATAACTAAAATTAAAATGTCACTAGGTGGGAGGGGATAAAAGTCAAGCAACACTCCAAATGAGTAAACAAACAATGAGAGACTGAAATAGGAAAAAAGAAAATTAGTAAAAGGAACACTAAAAACCAAGAAAAGAACACAAAGACAATCACTAACACGAGGAAAAAAATAAAGGTAGCGGGTGGTCATAACAACATAGCTGGGTTAGTAGTATGCATATAATATTTGCGTAGTTATAGTAATATAAATACAATATTGTCATATTGTTATTATATTTAAAAATATATAAATGAATTATTAATATGATGAAATATAATTATATTGGCGGAGGAATGAAGGAGGGGAAATCTACCGTGATAGGAGGTGAGTAGAAAATTTCTAAAATTGGTAAGTCAAAAAAATAGTATTCTAAGCATATCATTCAGAAATAAAAAGGCACAGGCCAGAGAAATTAGCTGAAAGATTTAAAGATGACAGCCTCTATGAACAACAGCAAAGTGAGTTTGGGAAGAGTGGGGGCTGGTATGCTTGTCGTAAGCCATTAATTTCCAATTAACTTTTTCAATCAAGTATAGGTATTATTTTAAGGAAAATTTCAATACATTTTAAAATAATAGTTATTGATATATAAGCATCCTGCTGCTCACTTCTGTACACTAAGCCCATATATTTAAATTAATTTCTGGACTATTCCACAGGTATCCCAAACTCAGTATGTCTATCACTAAACTCTTAATTTCAATGAGAATCGACTTCTTCCAAATTCCTATTAATATTGATATTTTTACCTACTCTCATGAATCACAAATATTCTTCATGACATCCAGAATAGAGAATATTTTCCAGAAGGTTTTCTGGAAAACCTCTTAAAAACCTTTCTCTGATAATCACTATCTACGGAAGCTAAAGCATTACAAAATGTATTTCTTAAATACCAATACTTGAAAGGTTAATGTACTTCTTGATCCATGAGCTACAGAATGGATGTTGAGTTAGCAGGCATGAAGACAACATTAATCTCCTTGTATGTCTCCATTGCGGCTCTTGGTGACTAAGTGTTGTCAATGAGCAGTAATATTTTGAAAGGAATCTTTTGTCTAAGCAGGTTTCAACAATGGGCTCAAAGTATTCAGTAAACCATGCTTTAAAGAGGTATCATCAAGACTTTGTTGTTACATGTATGTAGCACAGGCAGAGTAGATATAGCCTAATTCTTAAGGGCCTTAGGATTTTCAGAATGCTAAATGAGCATTGGCTTCAACTTAAAGTTACCAGCTGTATCAGCCTCTAGCAAGAGTCAGCTTGTCCTTTGAAGCTTTGAAGCCAGGCATTGACTTCTCTCAAGCTATGAAAGTACTAGACAGCTTCTTCTTCTGGTAGAAAGTATTTGGTCTACATTCAAAGTCTGTAAGTGCAGGTACCTTCATCGACGATCTTAGCTAGATCTTCTGGATAACTTGCTACAGCTTCTATACCAGCACTTGCTGTTGCACTTTGCAGTTTTATGTTATGGAGATGGCGTCTTTCCTTAAACGTCATGAACCAACCTCTGCTGGCCTCAAACTTTTATTCTGCAGCTTCCTCACCTCTCTCAGCTTTCAGAGAATTGAAGAGAGTTAGGGCTTTGCTCTGGATTAGTCTTTGGCTCAAGGGAATGTTGTGGCTGGTTTGATCTCCTATAAAGACCACTAAAACTGTCTCCATATCAGCAAAAAGGCTGCTTTGCTTTCTTATCATTGGTGTATTCACTGGGGTAGCATTTTTGATTTCCTTCAGGATCTTTTGCCTTTTGAAACTGTTTGGTGCAAGAGGACTAGCTTTTGGCCTATCTCAGCTTTTAAAATGGCTTCCTCACTAAGCTTAATCATTTTTAGCTTTTGATTTAAAGTGAGAGACATGTGAATCTTCCTTTCACTTAAACACTTAGAGATGGGCCAGGTGCAGCGGCTCACACCTGTAATCCCAGCACTTCAGGAGGCCAAGGCGGGGGATCACTTGAGGTCAGGAGTTCAAGACCAGTCTGGCCAACATGGCAAAACCCCATCTCTACTAAAAATACAAAAATTAGCCAGGCATGGTGGCAGGCATCTGTAGCCCCAGCAACTCAGGAAGCTGAGACGGGAGAATCGCTTGAACCCGGGAGGTGGAGGTTGCAGTGAGCTGACATTGCACCGCTGCACTCCAGCCTGAACGACAGAGTGAGACTCAGTCTTGAGAAAACAAACAAACAAACAAACACTTAGAGACTATTATAGAGTTATTAATTGGCCTAATTTCAATCTTGTTATATCTCAGGGAACAGGGAAGCCCAAGGAGAGGGAGAGAAATGGTGAATGGCCGGTCAATGCAGCAGTGAGAATTCATATAACACTTACTAAGTTTGCTGCCTTATGTGGGCATGGTTAATAGTACCCCAGAACAATTACAATAGTAACATCAAAGATCACCAATCATAGATCACTATAATGAATAAGATAATAATGAAAACATTTGAAATATTGCAAGAACTACCAAAACATAACACAAAGACATGACAACAGGACACACTGTTGGAAAATGGGGCTAACACGATCTGTTTGGCGCAGGGTTGCCACAAACCTTCAATTTATAAGAAATGCAATACCTGCAAGTCACAATAAAGCAAGGCACAATAAAACAAAGTAGGCCTGTATATATTTCACGCAAAAAAAAATAAATAGTGTCCTGATGTTAGAGGTAGGCAAATATAGATTTGAAAGCCAGCTCGCCGTTAGCTGTAAGCTCTTGAACAAGTTAGTCAACTTCCTAACCCTTGGTATCTTCAACTATAAAATGGCGATAGATAATTTTATAGTTATCTATAGGATAACTATCTGTTATCTGTTAGGCTCTTGTAGGAATTAAATGAGATATCACATATAAAGCTCTCAGCATTTAACATAATGCCTGACAAACAGTAATATCCAAGAAGTGTTAGCTATTAAATTAACATTATTATTTTGTAGCTCACTTTGATCATTCTAATACTGAAAGGCTTATGTTTTAAATTTAACTTCCTTTTGCCAATGAAATAGCCCAACATCTGACAGTCCTTTCTCTTTAGAAAAAAAGTACTCATAAAGTAAGTATAGAACATAGAAATATGGAACTCTGTACCTTTTTTTAGAAATGTTACTCCCAGAAGAAACCTTATCACATGGTTTGTAAGAATATAACTTCTCCAAGTTAAACTGCATTTAAACATATAAAGGTCCATTAAAAAAAGAAGTTTCAAAAACCTTTTAAATGTGAAGAAAATAAGAAACAAAAATCTCACAATCACAATTTTTTCTTTGCATAATCAAGCCATCAAATAAATCACCTGAGAACAACCTCCTAAATTATCCGTTTCTACAGTTCTAAAGGTAGTTAGAAACGCAATCCAATGTCTTATCCCTCCCAAAACTATAGAAAATAAATCATCAAAAGTATGCTCTAAGATATAGCAAGTACCAAAGTTATAAAAACAATTCAATTACATTCTGCATACTTCAATAAAGCAGAAAAGGTTCACCAGAAAATGTAATTCACTATACTTGTCTATTATTCCAGTGATCAGCTGAAGTCTGCCAGTGGATTAGTATTTAATCTGTAATAGTTATCTAAGATCTTAGATCAAAAAAAGCAAGAAAGTATGTGAGTGAGTGTGTGTGTGTGTGTGTGTGTGAGACAGAGAGAATGTGTGTGTGTGTGTGTGTGTGTGTGTGTGAGACAGAAAGAGAGAGAGAATGTGTGTGTGTGTGTGTGTAGCTCTAATAAGAACACTTAGGAATCAGACTTATTTTTTGATCAACTATAAGTATTATAACGTGTGAACACTCTAAGCCAAATGAGTTAGAAGATAGGTTTAAAAGAACCCAAATAAATTCCTTTCTCAAATACTTCCAATTCTTTATTAGCTCCAGAAATTATATACCATATATTCTAGTCTGTTCACATCACTTCTCTTGCCAAATTTTATGTTTTGTTATATATGCAATTTTCTCTTTAATTGGAAGGGAATTAAAATATAAAATTTTAAACAGAAGTTGAATCAATAAAGAATGAAATATATAGGAACAAATTCTTTAAAACAAACCTTCTTCTCCGCAGTTAATTCAACTGGTACTTGATTATAAGAATGCTCTTTGGTGCCTGAAGATACAGTTCTTGAGCTGAAAAATAATAAAATTAAATTATCTCAAATGTTAAGATGCAAGTATCTAATTCATGAATCATCATACTCCACTCTCAGAAAGATGAATAAGATATTACCCTTTTAGAACCAGCAATTTTTAAAACTGACTTTTTTCCAGAAAAAAGCTCTAGACGCTTTAAAAAGTTTGAAAGAGAAAACTCACAAGTGATCAATGCCTGTAAAGGTATAAAAAAGTAAGCAACAAATGTATTCCCTCCCTTTCCACTTCTACACGTGAGAAGTAAATACGATATATGGATTCCTCAGCATTGATTTCAATACTGCTTCTTTAATCAATGAGAAAGAAGCTTTCTAAATACCATGGTCAGCTACTTCCCATCAACCAAGAAAGTGTTCTGGCTGGGAGCGGTGGATCATGACTGCAATCCCAGTAGTTTGGGAGGCTGAGGTAGGAGGATCACTTGAGCTCAAGAGTTCAAGACCAGCCTAGGAAAGACCCTCTCTATATACAAAAATTTAAAATATATTAGCTGGGCACAGTAGTGCATGTCTATAGTCCCAGCTACTCAGGTGGCTGAGGATTACTTGGGCCCAAGAGATCGAGGCTGCAGTGAGCTATGATCGCACTACTGCACTCCAGCTTGAGAGACACAGAGAGACCCTGTCTCTTAAAAAAGAAAAGTGCTCTATGACTTATCCTTTCCTCACAGATCCCTTCCCCCAAACTGACTAAAACAGGCATACAAAAACAAACAGGTAATTCATTTTACTTGTGAGAGGCCTATAAACTGGTGTAATTTGAATCACATAAATAGCAACAAAAAACCCAGAAGTTACAAGAAAAAAACTGAAAAATGAACCTAGGCAGAAGAAACTTCTTTGGACACAATTCTTCATTAGCTTGAAGGATGAGGCTCTGGGATTCTGTATTAGCTTTATGAAGCCAATTTCTACCCTATTAAAAGCAAAAAGGATCTTTTAATACAGAGTGGGAAACAAAATTAAGTCAAACAGGCAGACTCCTATACTGTTTACCTTTTTCGTAAGGGTGCAAATCTTTATAAATTTGTTAGACCCAGAAACTTCTACCAAGAATCCCTCAATGATGAGCTGACGGGAAAAAGCCTTCCACCAACTCTCTGTTTGATCCTTGCCAGTGCCAAACAAACTGTGCTTGCGATATTGATCTGCAAGACGCTGAGAATTCTGAAATTAAAATAAAATCAGTATCTAAAAATGCTAATTTAAACATACAGGTTAAGTAAAACACAGACTTGTCTATTGATTCTTTGGATTTACACTAAATTTCAACTTTAAAAACATACAAAAATGTTATACCCATCGTGCTCATTCTGAACACTCAACTCACAAATAAATACATTATCAAAATAATGTTCCTTTTGTGTCTTAAATAATGGCAGGAAATTTCACATATAATTCAGATGCATTTTCCAGTGTATAGGTTTGGATATGTGTTTGGAACACTTAGCTTTTGTTATTTAGATCTCTTAGCAAACTCACGTTATTGTTTGAAACAGTGATCAAAATCCTACAGTTCGAGACTAGAACCATGAGAATTATATAAAACGCAATGTGTCATGCCTGTAATTCCAGCACTTTGGGAAGCCAAGGTGGGCGGATCACAAGGTCAGGAGATCGAGACCATCCTGGCTAACATGGTGAAACCCCGTCTCTACTAAAAATACAAAAAATTAGCTGGGTGTAGTGGCGGGCGCCTGTAGTCCCAGCTGCTCAGGAGGCTGAGGCAGGAGGACGGCGTGAATCTGGCAGGTGGAGCTTGCAGTGAGCCAAGATCACGCCACTGCACTCCAGTCTGGGCGACAGAGCAGGACTCCATCTCAAAAACCAAACAAACAAACAAACAAAAGCAATGCAAACCAATAGCTACTCATCCATGAGTGCAGTGCAACAACTCACAGCTTCCAATGCATTTTTGTTTTTACTGTGCTTTCGCATATGATACACTGTAAAGTTTACTTGATCATTTATAATTTAGCTGCTTCACTGAGAAAGACCAGGAAAAGAAGGTGCATGCTAAATAGCTGATGGTTTCGACGTATGTTTTCCTAAGTGAAGGGAGAATTCCTATGGGAGGCTCTTCACAGCCACCAAGTTCTAGAAATGTTAAGAAAGCTAGTCTGTCACATGCAATTCTGTTTTCCTCTAACAAAGAGACCTCTCCAGCTTTCACTCCCTATAAAAGTACTTTTTCATTCACTTTGTCCTCTTACTGTCTCTTTCATTCATCCTACATTTAAATACTACTTTTAAATATATATACAAGTTTATGGGCCAGGCACAGTGGTTCATGCCTGTAATCCCAACACTTTGGGAGGATCACTTAAGCTCAGGAGTTCAAGACCATCCTGGGCAACACAGTGAGTCCCCTATCTCTACAAAAAATAAAAAATAAAAAATTAGCAAAGTGTGGTGGTATGTACCTGTTGTCCCAGCTACTCAGGAGACTGAAGCAGGAGCTGAGGCAGGAGAATCGTTTGAGCTCAGGAGATCAAGACTGCAGTGAGCTATGATGACACCACTGCACTCCAGACTGAGCAAAAACAAAAACAAACAAAAAAAAGGAAGTATACAAACATAGAGCTTTATGGAAAATTACTCTTATTTAATGTTATTTGTGGTGAATGTGGCTGACTGTAATTCAAGGGTCATTCTACCTTCCATCCACTATGAATTCTTCCACTGCAGAATCTGGGACAGTACAAATACTAGTTCCCAAACTCCCTTTCAGCTAAGGTCCTGGGTTCTGTATATTTGCATGACAGGTATAAGCAGGAAGTGAGGCCAAGGCTATTCCTCTGCTGTTTCTGTTGGCATGCATGATTGTGGAGGTATTTAATTTTTACAAGAAAGTATTAGCAAAGAACCCAGCACACAATGACATGCTTCGTAAGTATCAACAGGCACCATTTTGTGGTTACAAATTATAGCAGGTTCACACTGGTTTACAGAGCATGCAAAGGTAGAACCTTCATGATTATTACAGATTCCTACTCAATGCAGTTTGGGGTTACACGCTGTAGTGGAAGCTTCCCAAGTTGACAGATGGCTTCTTGATCACAGAAGAGGCCACAGTTCCCTTGGTGAACTATTTTACAGTGGAACTTTGTCAACAATATTATAAGCCATTTAATACCGAGTAATAAATACCTTTCTGCTTAAATTCACTAGAATGATTATGAGCAACTTAAATTTCTATATAAAAATGCAATCTAAAATTTTAGAAAAAGGCAGACTATAACTCAACATTTTTACATTTCATATATACCCTAACGAAGGTTTAATAGTCAATTAAAAATCCAGGGATTAAAATTAAAAGAATATATAAAATGAGTTGCAGCAAACTTAACTAAGGCAACTATAGGGCTATTACAAGCATACTGGTTTTACTGAATTGATGAAATCATTATGATTACAGGTTTATCTTTTGGAACGTTAAAAACGCGACTACAAGCCTTCTAAAACAGAACAAGAATGACATACTTAAATGTAAACATACATTGCTTTAATATCTGAGAATCTTCCCAAGTATATAAACGAAAACAAAAATAAATCACATCATAAATATTAATATGCTTATGTCACTTACTACTATTTCTAAGGTGTAGATTTGTCAAAAAAATAGGCTAAATAAGGGTGATCTTTCACAAAAAGGAGGCTAGGATGAAATTAGGTAAAGCAGGGTAAGCTCTCAACAGAGACAAATAGAGCAGTGCCTATATATTGGATTTAAAACATAGGCTTCTGATAGGCATAGTTAAGAGAATCTATACCATGCTCTCCTAAATCTTAACAATAAAAAGAGAATAGACTTTTTTAATAGCTAAGGAATGAATTTTAGTGTCCTGATGATTCTATTTATTAACATATGATCAGAACAAGATTTAGAGAAATATAAACACCCAGGTACAATCTGGCACCTTCTTCCTTGTTAACAAGTCCTGCCTTGCTAACCCTGACTTAGGGTTGATTTGAGTAGAATGTTTAAAAGTCAATCATACGTAGCATAAACTAGTCTAGAGATCGAATGTATGACATGAGAATTACAGTTAATACAAATGTACTATATTTGGGATTCCCGCTAAATGAGTAGATCTCAGCTGCTTTTGCCACAAAAACAAAAAAATGGTTAACAATATAAGATGATGGATATGTTAGTTTCATTATAGTAATCATTTTACTACATATAGGTAACCTGTAACATTATATTGTATACTTTAAATACACATAATATAATTTATTTTTATAAGTAAAATAAGATAAAACATCATAGAATTTCAGAGCTGGAGGGAATGCTGGAGCTCTTTGATCTATCTTAGTCATTTTTACCCATATTGTTAACAAATTATCAGAGGTTCAAAGATGTTAAATGGCAGTCTAATGTCTCACGGTGTACCTATACTAAAGCTAGGACTAGAACATAGGCCTCCAGATGACTAGTTCTAATTTTTTTTTTTTTTTTTGAGACAGGGTCTCTCTTTGTCACCCAAGCTGGAGTGCAGATGTGTCATCATAGCTCACCGTAGCCTCAATCTCCTGGACTCAAGGATCCTCCCACCTCAGCATCCCAAGTAGCTGAGACTACAGATGTATTCCACAATGCCCGCTAATATTTTTAAAATTTTTTTTTGTAGAGATGGGGTCTCGCTATGTGGCCTAGACTGGTCTTGAACTCCTGGGCTTGAGAGATCCTCATGCCTTGGTCTCCCAAAGTGCTGGGATTATAGGCATAACAGCTAACTTTTTCTTGTTATACCACATGCATGCACAAGCACCCACACGTACCGCCCCCCACACCCAATATACATACATGTGGGGGCTCTTGAGCTACATCACCTGCATTCAAGCCATAGCTCTGGCAAGTTACTTATCTTCTATTTTCTCATCTAATATGCATATATATTCATTTTTATCTCTTGAGGATACTGTGAAGATTAAGTCCATAACCAGGACAAAGCCTGGCTCAGTAATATTAATCTGCTTTTTATTAGTTAACAGCTGATCCTTTAACTCAACCTGAATTTCTTAATCTAAGAGTAAAAAGCATGACTTGGTATCTAGTTGGGTTTCCTTCCCTGGAACACTTGGTAATGGTACTCTACATCTGCTAGGGGTTACCTCTGTAGTAGGAGATTCTATTCCTTGCAAACTAGTAACACCAAAGGTATTAAGTTCCCTAACTAGAATCACTAGCCCTCTAAACACTAAAAATTACTCTTCTGGCTTTTCCTTTCCTAAGCATTAAAAACCCATAGATTAGGATGAAACAATGAGGTTTTATCTGATCAGCAGGGATTAACTGTCCCTTTCCTCATGATCAATAACTATGAAAACTGTGTACTATGTGAGTAAATGTACATTGTCTTGTTTCCATGGCAATCACCATGAAAAGGATGATACACCTTTGCTTTAAAACACAGTATCTTTGTTTTAAAGGAATCATATTCCGTTTTCAACTAGGAATCCAAACTAAAACAAGTAACATTTAAAAAAAAAACAATTAAAACATAATACAGTAAGAATTTTCAACAACAAATGCTTAATGATTTCTCACTCTGAACAAAGCCTCCTCTGTTAATTGCTTAAGTGTTGTAGTTAACTTAATTTTGTAGGTTGTCCACTGACAGAGTAAAAACTGCCTACAATGAGAAAGCTGCTATACAGAACACAGCCTAGGGATTTGGGCATTCATTCATTCATTCATTCATTCAAGATAGGGTATTGCTCTGTCACCCAGGCTGGAGTGTAGTGGTGTAATCATGGCTCACTGCAGTCCTGAATTCCTAGATTCAATCAATCCTCCCACCTCAACCTCCCACAAGGAGGATTACATGCACACATCACCAATTGGCTTTTTAAATTTTTTTTGTAGAGACAGAGTCTCGCTATGTTGCCCAGGCTCATCTTGAACTCCTGGTCTCGAGCAATCCTCCCACCTCGGCTTCCCAAAGTGCTGAAATTACAGGTGTGAGCCACCATGCCCACTGGGCATAACAATACAAATTTAAAACTGCATGTTACAGCACAACAAATAGAAAAGACACTAGACTAGCAGGCAGGAAAGTCATTTGCTCATCCTGACTCTGGCACAAAGTAACAGTATGACCTAGGGCAGGTCATTCAGCTTTTACTTTAACCCAATCTCAACTACAGTAAAATCAGGTAACAGGGTTAAATAGTCTTTTTGCCAGTGTTAGCTCTAAGCGGGTATACTTCTGTGGGATGCCATCTCAAAAAGAGAAATTTTCAGGCCAGGCACAGTGACTAACGCCTGTAATCCTAATACCTTGGGAAGCCAAGGTGGGCAGATCACTTGAGGCCAGGGTTTCAAGACCAGCCTGGGAAACATAGGGAGACCCTGTCTCTACAAAAAAGTTAGCTGGGCATGGTGGCACGCACCTGTAGTCCCACGTACTCGGGAGGCCAAGGAGGTAGGATCGCTTGAACTGGAAACTTTGAAGCTGCTGTGACCTATGATCACGCCACTGTACTCCAGAGCCTGGGTGACATATCTCATTCTTTCCCTTTATAGACCAGGTAGAAAAATAAGGGTCACCAAAACTGACATATCATGGAATGTGGAAATCTAATTGATCGGTCAGTGTTAGAATAAAGAGAACTGACTGGCCAGGGTACCTGACCCAATATATCAGTTTCTGGTAAAAGCGAAGTCTTTACACCAGTATCTGACAGAAAAAAAAGAAGAAAAAAGGGAGAGGAGAGGAGAGGGGAGGGGAGGGGAGGGGAGGGGAGGGGAGGGGAGGAAAGAAAGAGAGAGGAGAGGAAAAGAAGACTTGTCACTTCTCTGTATTAACCTCTTTAAAAGTCACAATTGCTTTCTGTACTGTGAATGCCACATTCTTCTCTACCCTTCTTCCCTCATTTCTTCTCTGAATCAATGTCCAAATAGACAGTATCACACCAAAATCTACCATATATTCCACAAAAATAGGAAGTTCTAGTGATACCTTCACAAGTACTCCTCTCATTTCTCTAAACACCCTCTCTCTTCAGAACTTCAGTAACATTTATATCTATTCACATGTCCCTTATCTGGTTCTCTGCTACATTACACTTATTTCTTCTTAAGTAACACCTTCCATACTAGACGAGGCATCTCATCTAATTTAGCTTTGAATCCCCCCACAAAATGCAATACAGTGCCTTTTACAAAAATACATGTTTAATAACTAATGGAAAAAATAGCCATAAACTCCAACTCAAGAAATTTTAAACTCAGCCTGGCACAGTGACTCTCAATGCTTTGGGAGGCCAAGGGTAGGGGGATCACTTGAGCCCAGGAGTTTGAAACAGGCAGGGCAACAGGGGGAGACCCCATACCTACAAAAAAATTAAAAAATAAAAAAAACAGCTGGGTGTGGTGGCACCTGTGGTCTCAACTACTCTGGAGGCTGAGGTGGGAGGACTGCTCGAACCCAGGAGTTCAAGGCTGCAGCAAGCTATGATCACACCACTGCATTCCACCCTGGGCAACTCCTAAGTTCTTAAACTACAAAAAGTGCATAGCTATTGTTAAAAACACTTTAACTTTTTTGGGGGACAGGGAGGGCAGGGCGGGGGTGCTTTTTCCCAGTCACTACAGGCCAAAGAAGCTCACAGCTGCAACTTCAGGGCTTCAGAAAGTCATTGTGAACTATAATTCTATGTGCAAAATAAAACCAAAAGATAGTGATAATTATCTCTAGGAATATATTTCATTCAGGTGAAATAGCTTGTCTAGAAAACAGGATGGATAATGCTCTCCCGTTAGATAGTTTGAAAATTACAAGAGTGATTAAAACTACCAATAGTTTCAACAAATGTCTACAGTCAAATCATGTATCATCAAAACTACCGTCTAATTCTAGTGCCACGACAAGATTTGGCATTCTGCTAATGTGATCAGAAAAGAAGTTTCACTTAATCTCTCAGTTATGCAAATTAATGAGTGTGGTTTTATTTTCTAATCTATAAAATTAAGGTCATTGTATATCTTATCATATATTTATACAGAATGTTTAAAGATTTTTATATAAGTAAGTTGTTTAGACAGCTAAAACAAAGTTCCTTAAGTAATACCTTTACTGTTTAATTTCTAATCAAACTTGCAGCTTAAAAACAAAATTTTAAACTCTACTCACAAACTCCTAGATAGGCTACATAACTGTTTATACTATTTAGAAAAAATCTTGTGTAAGAGAGAATTATACGACCGGGCATGGTGGCTCATGCCTGTAATCCCAGCACTTTGGGAGGCTGAGGTGTGCAGATCACAAAGTCAGGAGATTGAGACCATTCTGGCTAACACAGTGAAACCCCGTCTCTACTAAAAATACAAAAAATTAGCTGGGCATGGTGGTGGGTGCCTGTAGTCCCAGCTACTCGGGAGACTGAGGCAGGAGAATGGCGTGAACCCGGGAGGTGGAGCATGCAGTGAGTCAAGATCGCGCCACTGCACTCCAGCCTGGGCGACAGAGCAAGACTCCATCTCAAAAAAAAAATTAAAAAATTTTTTAAAAAAAGAGAGATAATTATATGCTGCTACTGTATGTTATATATTTAATCTCTTTAAACTCCAATTATTCCCAGTTTAAAATGTTTATTTTACAGATCAAAATCACATACAAAGATATTAATTTTTCCTAAGTTGGTTAAAGGGAACATTTTACTAAATTCTCAAAGGAATTATAATGATAATTTTAAAAACAATATCCCAGGATACCAAGATCACTGAAATGGGGAGAAAAAAATATTGCCTTATTTTCATTGCATTTAGTGTCTACAGATTTTCATTAAGTGGTACTTTTAGAAAAGTTTTACTCTTGTCTAGCAAGGGTACTATAATATTTCACAAAGGATAAACTTCTTAATTTGAGGACTCCCAGAAGAGACTGTCAGTGTAAGTGGTCTGATTTGGTTTTTTAATAGGTGAAATCTGATCTCTCTTGTGGCCAGTTCAAGTTTGTCAAGGAGCCTACGTAGACTTATTTGTTGATACTGGATATGGCTGGATTATAGCAAATTAAAACAAGAATAATTTTTATAAATTATACATTCAACTGGGATACAAAGGTTTTGAAGGTGATAGAGACAGAATACATTTTCATAGATCTCAATTATATTTAAGCTGTCCCTTACAACTAAAATTCTTGTTATAACAGTTTCACTCACAGCACCTAAAATAGTTCCTTAGGCAACACTTCTACTATTAAATTTCTAATCCAACTTGTGATTTACAAACAAAATGTTAAACTCCATTTAGAATCTAAAAACATCAGTACATGAAAAATCAACAGAAGTTTTCAATATATTTAATTAAAAATATTTCACAACTAATTTAATAAGTATGTTCCTTTTTAAAAATACAAACTCAGAAAGTATTTACACGAAGCATTTGAGTATTTCACAAATAAATGCTTACCTATTCTACATTAGAAATGAGAATTTTAATCTCTAAAGTATATTTTAATAAGTATGCATATTTGCAAAGTATCCTATCTCTCACTCTTGATTTATTCAGCCAATATCAGTGCGTAATACTTAGCTTTGCTTTACATACTTCTAAATCAGGGGAAAAAATCATATAAAGAAAAGGACTACAGAACAAGTTCTTGGACTGCAAGGGTCCTATCTTATTCACATTTGTACCTGTGGTTGCTTAGGAGAATACTGGAACATCGATCACTCCAAAAAAAAGTAGCTGAATTTAACTGATTATTTATTCATTAGTAAAGGCAAAAACCACTATTTTCTTATAACTTTAAATACTTCTGATAGGAAACAGAAGGAAAAATAAATATGTCCCAAATATTGTTACTGAAATTAGACATTTACAAAATAATCCCTGTAACTAAAGTTTTCCTTGAAGAATTTAATAGTTTTCTGGACAAAAGGACAATTTTGTTTTACCTGTCCCTTGACACAATGAAAGTTAACTTTTCCTAATTATCCTAAGCAAGACTAGTCTAGGGATTCACACAAATGCAATGTGATAAACTAACACAATGCTTCTAGACTGAGCTGCAGAGCTGAACATAGGCTTGGAACATGAAAACAGCAGAAGATGCCACACACACGGGTTTTATCCAAAGTAACGAATGTAGTGTTTAACGGGAACTTAGTAAGATTCTATGAGTTCCTAGTAACCCATCTGAAGTCAAAGCTACAATCATAATACTGCAAACCTCTGAAGAAAAGTGTAATAGAAGTAAAAGAAGATCTGTGAAGGGAATTCACAGGTATACTTACAGATCCTCGGAGAAATAAAATTGGAAGCCCAATTCCAAATTTTTCCCCTAAGATATCCACAGCAGACAAAAGCTGAAATGCTTGTGGACCAAAGTCCCAGGATGTATCCTCTGAGTCATCCATGGAATAGCAATGACCCAATCTAAATAAAAACAATAACATACGAAGAAAGCTTAGCCAAGGCATGTATCTTTAGAAATCAAAAGATTTAGCATAACAATTAGCCAAGTAAAAAATATCTCAAATGCGCCAACTGCTTCAGAAGCTACGAATAAAGTTCATTATACCCGAGTATGTAAATATCAAAAATATGAACAATAAACTATTGTAGCATAACAGATATGTTATGTTGATGGTTCTCAATCCTAGTGCCCTAGAAGCAAGTTTCATGGGAGGTACCTCAGACCACAGAAAGGAATAATGTTAATAACAGTACAAGCAAGCACAGTTGCTCTATTTATAGCTAGAACAGCTGCACTTACTTGACCAATTATATAAATATTGGACTTTAGTGTTAAAGGTGTGTTGCAAAAAAAGATTTGTTGCAAACAAACAAACAAAAAGGCTTTCAGCTTAGAAAAACATCTCAGTTGCTGCCTCTTCTGCCACTCCTGGTGCTGTTCAGGGGCTCACTCATTCGGGCCAGACATGGTACCTCTTTTGTGAAGCAGCAGCTGAGGAGACTGCCACACTCACCAGGGTCCACAAAAAGCCCAAGGAAAGAGTCAAGACTGAGAACAAGGATGTTTATTTGAAGGTGGTGGAGCAGGATGGCACTGTGGTGCAGTTTGAGATGAAGAGCCATGCACCACTTAGTAAACCAATGAAAGCCTATTGTGAGGGACAGGGTTTATCAATGAGGCAGATCAGGTTTCAATTTGACAGGTAGCCAATCAACGAACCAGACACATCTGTACATTTGGAAGTGAGGCTTAAGATAAAACTGATGTGTTCCAGCAGCAGACATGGAGATGTCTACTAAAAGGGGGACGGGCTACTTTACTGCAGAACTCTGCTCTTCCAGACCAAGAATACAGTCTCATTAGAAAGCTGTAATTTGGCCGGGCGTGGTGGCTCACGCCTGTAATCCCAGCATTTTGGGAAGTTGGGGTGGGTGATCATTTGGGGTCAGGCGTTTGAGACCAGCCTGGTCAACATGGTGAAACCCCATCTCTGCTAAAAATACAAAAATTAGCCAGGTATGGTGGCATGCACCTGTAATCCCAGCTACTCGGGAGGCTGAGGCAGGAGAATGGCTTAAACCTGACAGGCAGAGGTTGCAGTGAGCCAAGATCACACTACTACACTCCAGCCTGGGTGACAAGAGCAAAACTCCCTCTAAAAAAGAAAAAAAAACAAAAGGAAAAAAAAAGAAAGTTGCAGTTTGGTTCCACCACATCCTGACTACATAGAGTTTTCTCTATTCTTTCATTTCCCCCTTCCTCCTCCTTTTATTGCACATAAAGTATCTGGTGTATGTACACAAGCACACATTGCTTTGCTTTTTTTCTTTTTAAACTAAATAGATAATAGTATGTTTAGATTGACTTCAAATGGAGATGGGGTGGGGAAAAGAAGCATTGGTTCTGTGAAAAGACTCCCTTTGTCCCCTAGTGGCCTGCTCATTCAGCTCGTATCTTTATACTCCAGGATGTTATTGTGCTGTCACAGTTTTAGCAAAAAACAATATAAAAATCTTTGCATACCTTGTTCAATTGGAGAATTTTAACGTTTTTCATTAATCATTGTAAAACCAAGGACAATTTTACAACCGTTTTTATGTAGCTGTTATGTGTGGGGCAATCTGTCTTTAAGTAGAAATAAATTACTCTAGTAGTAATAACTCCAAGATAGTTTTCCCTTAGTCAAGTGTCTTGGTTTAAATAAACTTCTTGTTTAAAATGAAAAAAAAAAAACCCAAATCCTATGCTATAAATTGTTAAATGCTAATGACTGTAAAATATGACACAAATATTATAAACCTTTCATTTAGTAGATTTAGAAGTTAAATTCCTAAGTCACCCTTTGGGTAGATCTGAAATTATCATAAATTCAAATGAGAATTATTTAAGTAGGTTGAGAACAAAAGGACTCATTAAAGAAAATCTACTATAGAGTTCAACTACCTAATTCAATTGCTTTCCTTAGAGTAAGTATCTTTGAAATAGCAATAAGAATGCATTCAATATCCAGATATAATAATGTTTGGGGAAAAAACTACGCTTAGGTTTATTCTCCTATTCTAATCTCTTTAGTGAGATGCTTAGCTGATAAATTTTCTTTTCAATTATGGGTATTTCAAGTTATCAAACTCCCACAAAGTACTGTTCATGCTGCCTCTTACCAGATTTGTTGTTGTTGTTGTCAAAATTTTGTAGAGATGGGGTCTCATTATATTGCCCAGACTGGTCTTGAACTCCTGGCCTCAACTGATCCTCTCTCCTCAGTCTCCCAAAGAGCTGGAATGACAGGTGTGAGCCACTGGGCCCTTTTACCAGTTTTTTTTGTTTTGTTTTTTGTTTTCCTTTTTTTTGAGACAGAGTGTCGCTCTGTTTCCAGGCTGGAGTGCAGTGGCCCAATCACTCACTGCAACCTCCGCCTCCCGGGTTCAAGCGATTCTCCTGCCTTAGCCTCCAGAGTAGCTGGGACTACAGGCGCCCGCCACCACGCCTGGCTAATTTTTTGCATTTTTAGTAGAGACGGGGTTTCACCGTGTTAGCCAGGATGGTCTCGATCTCCTGACCTCGTGATCCGCCCGCCTCGGCCTCCCAAAGTGCTGGGATTACAGGCGTGAGCCACTACGCCCAGCCCAATACATAAGTTATTAGAAAAATTCCATGTATGTTTAAGGAGGGAAGTCTTTCAGGCTTCTCAATCAGTGTGCTTACAAACAAGTGAGTTGTAAGTGTGCTGAAAGGTTAATCACTCCAGATCTTAGGGTTTTGGACAGAAACTGAACTCTGACAATTAGCTCAGTGTGTTACATACACATATCATTTGCTATGTGGGTCATGAAGTAAAAACACTGGAGACACACTGCTATAGTTGCTTGGTCTAGGGCTCTATATACCATGTATCCAATAAATCAAACTTGTTACCATGTTGGCCAAATTTTCTATAGTGTACTAATCTTTGGATTGTTTACCCTAACAATAACAAAAAATTATATCAAATTCTTCCACTTTGATGGTGGATTTATTGATTTTTCCACCTCTTCTGTCAGTTTTGTGCTTTATGTATTCACTGGATTTTTAAGGTTTTTTTTTTTTTTTTTTTTTTAAATAGAGATGGGGTCCTGCTATGTTGCCCAGGCTGTTCTCAAAGTCTTGGGTTCCAGCAATCCTCCTGCCTCGGCCTTCCAAAGTGCTGGGACTACAGGTGTGAGCCACCACACCCAGACAAGTTTTTTTAAATTATTATTCATTTATTTTTTTATGTGAGACAGAGTCTTACTCTGATGCCCAGCCTGGAGCATAGTGGTGCCATCACAGCTCACTGCAACTGCAGTCTTGACCTTCCAGGCTCAAGCGATCTTCCCACCTCAGCCTCCAGAGTAGCTGGGACTAGAGGCACACGACATGACACTATGCCTAGCTAATTTTATTTTATTTTATTTTTTACTTTTGTAGAGACACAGTCTCGCTTTTTTGCCCAGACTGGTCTCAAAAATCCTGGTCTCAAGTGATCCTCCCACCTCAGCCTCCCAAAGTACCGATACTACAAGTGTGAGTCACTGCACCAGGCAAGTTACTCTTCGTTGGTTGTGTGTGTGTGTGTGTGTGTGTTTTTCAAAGGTGCATAGAACAATTCTGTCTTCTTAGTGAAGGAACTATTTGCCATTACACAGAGAACAACTCCATCCCTAATAATGCTTCTTTTGTCTTACAGTAATGCAGATATTGAACTTATGTATGTAGCTAACCCAACTAGGTAAATAATTTGTTTTTATTTTATTTTTTCAATTACCATAGGGAAATTGGTTGTATGTATGTGTAAAGTTCTACAAATTTTAAGACATCCATAGATTCATCTAACTCCCTTCACAATCAGGGCACGACAAATCTATCACTCCAAAATACTGCCTTGTACTATCCTTTGGAATCATACTTTCTCCCTCCCCCTAATCTCTGATAACCACTGATCTTTTCTTCATCCCTCTAGTACAGTTTTATGTCTCAAAGAGTATTATATAAATGGAATCGTGCTATAGAATTGGTATTATTTTGTCTTCTGAATGTTTGGTAGAATTTGTCATTGAAACTCTTTGGGCTAGGGAATTTTATTTTCACAGATTTTTAACATAGAATTCAATCCCTATAATGGTTGTAATGCTATGTAGGTTATCTAATTCAGTGTAAGTTTAATTAGCTTGAGATTATCAAAAAATTGATCCATTTCGTCTAGATTATTAAAGTTATGTTCTGAGTTTTTCAGTGTTCCTTTATCATCCCTGGTAATACCTGGGGGGTCTGTAGTGAAATTCCCTCTTTCATTCCTGGTCTTGGTCTTCTGTGTCTCTTCTCTTTCTGTCAGTCTTGTTAGAAGTTCATATCATTTTTGTTGATCTTCACATAGAATGAGCTTTTGAGTTCTTTGATTTTTCTCTATTGTTTTTCCATTTTCTATTCATTGACAATGAATGCTGCATGCTGCTTGGTTTGTTTTTATTTTTATTTTTTTTTTGACATAGGGTCTCACTCTGTCACCCAGGCTGGAGAACAGTGGTATGACCATAGCTTTTCTATTCATTGACTTATGTTCTTTATTATTTCCTTCTGTTTGCTTCCTTTTCATTTATTTTGCTCTTATTTGCTTGTTGCTTAAGATGGAAGCTTAGGTATTGATTTAAGACCTTTCTTCTTTTATAATATAGGTATTTAATACTATAAATTTCCTTCTCAGTATTGCATTAGCTGCATCTCACACATTTTGTATTTTCATTTCATTCAGTTCAAAACATTTTCTGATTTGCCTTGAGACTTCCTTTTTGACTCATGCATTTATTTAGAAGTGTGTTATTTAATTTCTAAGGTTTAGAGACTTTTTTGTTATTTTTCTGTTATTGCTTTCTAGTTTAATTCCATTCTAGTGAAAAAATATACAAATACAAGATTCTTAAATTTGTTAAGGTTTATGACTCTGAATATGATCCCTGTTCATGAATATTGTATCTGCACTTGAAAAGAATGTGTACTCTACTGTTGTTGGGTAGAATGTTCTATAAAAGTCAATGAGATACAGCATGTTGATAGTCCTGTTCATTGCTTCTATCTTCTTACTGATTTTTTGGTCTGTTAGTTTTATTGATTATTGAGAGATGTTGGAAGTCACCAAATTTAACTGTAGGTTTCTCTATTTCTCCTTTTGGTTCTGTCAGTCTTTTTGTTAAGTAGATATATATATGTGTATCTATATATATATCTCTCTCTACATATACGTGTGTGTGTGTGTATATATATATATTTAGGATGATGTCCTCTTGGTCGTGATGATTAATATTATGCATGAACTTGGCTAGCCTATGATGTTCAGTTGTTTGGTCAAACACTAACCTAGATGTTGCTGTAAAATACTTTGTAGACGTGATTAGCATTCACAATCGGTTCACTTTAAGCATAGATTACTGTCAGTAATGTGGGTGGGCCTCATCCACTCAGTGGCAGGAATAAAGGGTAAAAACTAGGTTTGCTAGAGAAGAAATTCTGCCTCAAGACTGCAACATCACCTCTTGCCTGAATTTCCAGCCTATGGACCTGCTCTACAAATTTCAGACTTGCCAACCCCCACAATTTCATGAGCTAATTCTTCAAAATCAGTCCCCTCATCCCTCTCTCCCTACATTTGTTCTTCCTCTCCCCCGCATATATAGCATATATATATATATGTGTGTGTGTGTATATATATGTATATATATGATATCAATGGTCCTGTTTCTCTGGTGAACCCTGACTGATACATTGGTGAAATGATTCTTTTACATCATATAGTATCCTTCTTTATCCTGATAATATTCTTTGCTCCAAAGTCTCCATTGTCTGATATTAAAGTAACAACTCCAGCTTCCTTTTGATTAATGTTTTCATGGAATGTAATGTTTCATTCTTTTTTAAACTTATCTATATAATTATAGTGGATTTCTTGTGGACAACATATAGAACAGGGTCATGTTTTTAAACCAATTCTTACAACATACGCCTTTAAATAATATTTTAGGTCATTTACATTTAATATAACTATTGATATGTTTTGATGTAGGCCTACCATTTTATTGCTTTATCTATTTTTGAAGCAAAGTATTTTAATATTGTTTGCTTTCTCTTATATCTAAATATATTCCTTGTTTTGTTTAAAAAACTGAAATACTTATCATTCAACAAAAATTCAATTAAATATGAAAAGGAAGAGAAACAAAGACTTTTAGAATGTCCATCTATAATAAGAAATCTTTACCTGGACCTGCAATTATCACAGCATTTTTCAGTTCCCGTAATTCCCAAGGAGGCTTTTTGTACTTGTTTGTCCTCAAAATGAGACAAGATGATTCTACGCAAGACAAAATTTTAAATTAAAAAAAAGAACAGAAACATATATGTTAAGTTCATTCCTGAAAATAATGAGGTAAAATCATCATTAATTGATTCACTTGGGACCTCATTATTTGACTTCAGTTTATTCAGACACAAAGAAGTTAGCCTTAAAAATTCAGCACGCATATAACAGCAACAAAATATTTTTTCAAAATACGGACAACTATTTAGCCAAATTGTTTTTTTAAAAGAGCATCATCCATAAATCCATGTTATTGGCATAAAATAAATAATACATACTGTCTCCTACATCTGCTAGAATGAAGATATTTTTCCATCTTTGCCATCATCTTTAATTTGTATAATCGAAACTTCTCATTACGTATCTCAGTAAGGAGATGCCTGTTGATTAAAAACATCACAGGAATATGTAAAACTGTATTGGCAACTTTCCTACTTTTTATTTACTTATTTATTACTATTTATTTTTCATTACCTACAAAACCCACACCCCATCAAGATAAAAAACATTTCTAGCATCCCAGAAAGTTCTGTTACATTCCTTTCCAGTCAATGCCCCCAACAAGAGGTAAACATTTTTCTGATGTTATAAAAATTGTTTTTGAAAAACTTCCTGTATCCAAGTATCAATTCTTTAGCTGCTTTGAAAAAGTATCATAAACTCTAAGGTTTTTCATTTCAATTTACATGTCATACACTTTTTGGATTCAAATAAGGCTTCTACAATTTATTAATTTTTACCTTTTCCCAGTAAAAAGGTAATTCTTTATTTTAATTTATTTTGTATGAGAAACTAAAAGCATTGATGTAAGGAATACTGAAAGAAGCTCAAATTTGACCTTTATCTCTGTCAGCTCTTCAGGACTTCTTGCCCTCCAAAACTGTCTCTTAGTATTATGGGTTATTACGGGACACCAGTAAAGTATTAGAATTAAGTTCCTTTCTCAACCAATTATAACTGATTTGTTTGCCATATCAAATTTATTCAAAATTGTTAAATAACATTAAAGAGGTGTTTGTGTTTTTTAAAGTCAATGCTGCCATCATTCATCGTGACTCTGTTAATTTCTAGTCTTCTGTGAAGAGAGCCCATGAATAGCAAATATCAGATGACAACAATCTCCCAAACAGCTTTGCATATCTTTGCAAGAAAAAAGTCCATGTTAACTAGGTTTCAGATATTTCAAAAGAAAGCAATGATTTACTTGTAACATCTAAGGGACAGCATTAGTAAAATCCCCATCAAAATAAACTTCGCTCACTAATAATTTGACTATTCAACCTTCTGACTGATTAAATACCTCTGTATAATTCTCAAGGAGTTCTGGAAAGTCTGAAGACACAAATGATCCGTTATTCAAAAACATTCTTGTCATCTGAAACCACCAGCCACCATGCCCTTCCATGTAACTATCCCCAAAGTCTCTTCCAACTGTTGACTCTAGCTCCTAGGTTAACCATATACAGTTCCTCCTTATTCACAAGGGATACATTCCAAGACCTCCAGTGGATGCCTGAAGCCACAGAATAGTACCAAATCCTGTATGTATTATGTTTTTTCCTATATGTATATACCTACGAAAAAGTTTAATTTATAAATTAGGCACAGTACTCTTGTGCTTTGGGGCCATTCTTAAGTAAAATAAGCGTTACTTGAACACAAACATTGCAATACTGCAACAAGTGACTAACAGACAGGGAGTAAATACAACGTGAATGCACCGGACAAAGGGATGATTCTAAGGGAGTCGAAGCTGACTGAGTAGGATGGCACAAAATTTCATTACACTACTCAAAACCACCACTGATTTAAAACTTTACAAGAAATAATTAAACTGATTTAATTATTTCTGGAATTTTCTATTTAACATTTTGGACGTCGGTGTAACTAAAACTACAGAAAGTGAAAATGCAGATAAGGGGGCCCACTGTAATCTCATTCTTTCTACCTCAAGGAATAAAAATCCGTTCTTTTTTGCTTTATTTTATTTGTTTTGTTCACCTCGTTTCCCTCCCATAGAAAAAAAACAAGAAAACAAACGCCCACACTCTCAGAACTGGATCCTTCCCTGTATTTGGTTCAGATGACCTACATTTAACTAATCTCATCAGTGTCAGGACAAATTTGAGAAAACAAAACTATAACTCTTAAAACAAATAAATAAATAAATACGTATTCTTCTTTTGGGACTACAAAAATAAGTCCGGTATTCCACAGAAAAAAACAATTTGAAAATAAGAAAAATTCCAAATCATTCATGGAAATCATTTGGATCCAGTGAAAGATCTATTGGACCGAGATTATTTTGCAAATTATTCTCTCTTAAAAAAAGATTACAATAACTTTGGGGTTTGACTATTTAAGGTAACAACAAATGCAGACATTGGGACTTTGCCTGTGGTATGAATTCTGCAATTAAAAATATAAATTTACATGAAGATTACATGATGACTGGACAAGTTTCTTCTCTCAGTGATAAGAATTATGGCATAAGATAGAGTCTAAAAATTTTCTGAGTAACTGACCTTTCCAGGTGAGAACCAGCAACTTCATTTATTCTTAGACTTTCTAGTTTTTTCTAGAAGAGTTGTCACCAGGATGATACAGAGCCCTCCCGAATCCTTGCTCAATTCTTTCTTATCCTGATTAATCCTGTAGTTTTAGTTTCCTCAGGATTGATGCAAAGGGTAACCTGTCTGTACTCAAAATTCAAGTCTGGGTTTCTGGCACCACTATTTGATTTGAATCACTGTTACTTCCTATTAAATCTTAATGAGATAACCATTTAAAATATCTTTTAAGACCCAGAGAAACAAGAATTGTATTTATTGATGAACCTTCAAATGCACAATATAAAACTGGATATTAATGTCCTCAGTACCTTTAACAAAATACACAAATAAAATCAGAACTGGTAGGAATCAACTTATGTTTGATATATTCCATATTTAATAGTAACATGCACAGCTGTGTTCTATCCCAATTATTTAAATTAGTTCATAAGAAGCTTGACAGATACAACTGTCTAAAGGAAAACAAGAATTGTTCTGTACAAAAAAAGGATAGTTTTGTCATCTTCTATATTAAGGAAAAGCTACTGACTACTCAGAAGGAAAACCTTAAAATTTGCATCAAACATTTTTACCTAATTAATTCCTATTCTTCTTTCAGATCTGAACCATCACTTCCACAAGGAAGCCTTATCTGAACTTTTTAACTTGGGAAATACCACACAGCATTATATATTCTTACTACTCAATACAATTTCCCTTTCATAACACTTAACACAATTATAATTTTAAATATGTTGCATGATTCCTTTTTAAAAAACTTTTGATTGTTAACATTTTCAAACACAAAAGGAGAACAGTAAAATGAAGCCTATGTATCCACAGTTATGTGATTCTCTAAAGAACTACCATTCCCATTATACTGAATTCTGTGGAAGCAGGTACTTTGCTTTTCTTTACTGTTATATCTCCCACACATAGCATAGTTCATGGAACACAGTGGACACTCAAAAACACATTGTTTAATAATGCATAAAAACAAAAACTGTACTGGGAGGCACTCTCTGATCATTTTACTAAAATGAGCTAATATGTCCATTCAAGATCTCAATGTATTCAGCTACATAAAGGTGTACTCTGAAAATACTTCATCAGCTTGGCAGCCCCACTGGTTACCATGTATAGGTTTTTCTCCTGAGATTCTTTTTCCTATGGATGAAGGAACAAAGTTGGTAAATGCTGCCCTGAAATCTTTGCAAGATAATGTTTTACTTTACAATAAAAATGTCATAGAACTTAAGTGCCAACAAACTACTTGTTGAGTACTTAAGTAGCATGGCTCTCCTGTACTTAGATATTGAACACTTAATATTGATTTATGGCAGTCTATCAGTACAGTGCAACACAATGATTCACACACAGTCAAGGAGAACTGTTAATGGTCTCACGGAACTAACCAAGGAAACAAATAGTAACAAGAGTCAAACAGGGATTGAGAGAAGTCCTCTGGAATAATCACCACTGAAGCATGGGAAGAAAGAATCAGTAACAAAATCAGTGGTAGCTGAAGTAACTATGGCTGAAGACATGGCAACTTGACAGGATCTGAGAAGGGGAAAAGAACTTGTTCATTAATGCACAATAGTAGGAAAGTATTCCATAGGATCTCTGTTACAGGCCCAAGTATTGTCCTGATTTAGTTAATTCCTCACACTAAGGCATGCTGAAATTAGCTCATCTCCTCCAAGTGGCAACTCTTACCACAAATGTTCTTCCTACATGTCCTCTGGATTTGGGGAGGTTTATTTTTTTCTTTTTTTTTTTTTTACTTTAAATGCACTCACAAATTACTTGGAATACTGGAAATAGCCTCTAACACTTTCAAGGTTTATATGGAAAGAAAGAAATCTGCAAGAGTAAAAACAATAAATGCTTTTTTACCTATTTAAGTTAATGTCTGCAGGAGTCCAGAGGATATGACAAGAACTTTGAAGTCCATCACGACCAGCTCTACCAATCTCCTGATAATATGATTCCATTTCCTTAGGAGCACCGTAATGAATGACTTGGCGGATGTCAGCTTTATTAATGCCCATTCCAAAAGCTATGGTAGCTATGACACACTGAGAACAAATCACAACACAGTTTGACAAACATGTTTAGTGGAATGAAAACCGTACATTTATACCTTTTTGGAAAAGTAATTTGTTCATTAACTTAAGTCCCTGGTACAAAATGGAATTTAATGTGATTTCGACCATCATTTATAGATTATCTACTTGCCTGATTTACAGATTAAGGACTGGTGACTAGAAATGAGGTTTCTGTTCACTCTCTATAAAAAATAATAAATAAAGTAGTTTATCTGAACTTCTATGAACACAAGACACAAAAGAGCCTCAAAATATTTATTGTATTAAAGAAAACTTTTGCATTATAACGAAGTTGCAAGTGTCCTCACCTAATTGCAGAGCATCTTAACATTCTCTAGTATTAACCTAAGATGGAAGTTTCTCATTAAAGATGGTGGGATGAAACATGATGCATTATCTCTGCATCTTTAAGAGGGTAAAATTGATAGAATGTCTCATATCTATGAATATACTGAGGTAAGTTTACACCTTTGTGGGAAATTTTAGGGAAGAATTAGTGAGAAGACATAGAAATTTTTTTCTTAGGTATTAACAATAAAAATACAAATAGATAAGAAAAAAATAGCCATAATATACTACATGGCTCAGGGATTATAAAAAGCATTTACAGAGTAATAATTATGTAAATCGTATACACTGATCTAGCCAAAATCATGATATAAACATATTAGGAGGAAAGGGGGTTAGAAATACATGGACAAGGTAAGAAAAAAGGGCAGTAAAGAATGTGAAAGAGAGCTAACCTTTCATCTTTCAGAGAGAGGAGTCGATAGATAATACCTACAACTAACACACAAATAAACAAAAAATTAAATAGGAGCCATGTATGTAAACTATGGCACGATATAGTGGTAAAGTACCAAAAGAATCAGCTAAAAAGGTTGGGAGTTGGAAATAGAAGTGGGAAAGACATGAGGCCTTGAAGCTTTTCACTATAAGCACAGTAGACCTATTTGTATGCCATTTCATAAAGAAAGATTACATGCTAAGATGGACCAGGAATACGAAAGGAAGAAAAAAGAAGGAAAGAAGAAAAGAAAGGAGGGAGGAACGGAGGAAATGCTGAATAAGTAAAAGAAAGTATGACAAACATGAGAAAAAAGTAAATATAGAAATGAGTATCATACTAAGTAAAAGCTCTGGCTGTATGAGACTCAGCAATTTTGTTATATTTAAGGGTCAATAAGCAACAAAATAATAATTCTAATTTTAATTATATAATATTATTTTTAGGTGAGATACACCTATTTTACAGACATGATTTTCAAACTATCCTTATAAACTCTCAGGTGTAAAGATATTTTATCAAATAATTTATTCACAACATCATTCCTAAAAAGAAAGGACTCAAGGCATCTTGAAGGGGGAAATTAAATACAAAAAGACACAAAACTAATAAAAGTGAGGAGTAAAAGTAAAAGTAAAAATGAATGGTTAAGACTAAAAACGCCTATCTGCATGCAAATGTGGTTGGAACTGGTTACAAAAATAAGAAAAGTATACTTTTTTCTAAAATTAGAAAATCTAAGATTCTAAGCATCACTCAGTCTAAGACATTAAGAGCTAAGGGGGTCACCTCCACTTTTAGACCCACACTAAGGTATTATAGCAACTGTAAAAACACACCAAAGTGAACATCTAGAATTCTCTACATTATGCACTCAGTAGGTATTCAATTCTCGGTAGCAAGTAATCAATTGCAGGAACACCTGACCTTTCTAGATAGATGATGAAACGTATTTTCATCATCTTTACAAAGTGTTTGAGAACTTTCAATGCAAATATGAAGCTTCTGAATTCTTTATAACGGCCAAGTAGGAGTACATTGGGCCAGCTGTCAGATAAAACAGAGTATCTGATATCCACGTAGGGAGAAAAAAACAGTATCAATTTTTAAATTTTCGTAATGTGGATAAAAATTTGTGGAATCCTGCCACAGAAAGGGAGAATACCATGACATATACACGCATGTACTCTTCCAGAAAATGATCACTGTGAAGTTTCCTAAGCCATTTTTCAAAGCATTAATGTTTTAATGAAGCTGTGTATTGGCAGGAAAATCAGGCGCATCCAACGAAGTCTCCTGTCACAACGTAACATGAATAAAGATTGTACTCTTTCATGTTCTGGGAGATGTTTTACTTTAAATGAATAATTACTAATACACTAAGATAGAAGAAACCATTGGTCAGTTAATGGCTTGAAGACTGATTAAGATTCAGTAGTAGCAATAGCAGCTAATAAATGTTATTTGACAATATTCAAGACACTGAAATAACAGAACAAAAATATAAACACTGAAGAATTTGGATAAAATTTCTATTCTAAACCGCTGTGAATGGTATTCCTATCTTTGGAAAGAAGGGAAAGAGAGACTAGATGCTTTCAGGCGGGTATGCATTACAGTATGACTATGTGTAGTGAACTTTAGAGACAGTGAATATGAACCATGCTTAAGCTTTTCAACAACATTAGCTAAGGGTGGATAACAACTAGATATCAGAAAGAGAGATGGATAGAGAGGAAATGGATGACCAGTGGGACAGAAAATGCGAGAGCTGACTTTAAATTCTTAACTTCAGAGGAAGGCTCTTACCCAGACTTATAGTGACAGAGTGAGGATTTCATGTTGACAGTGTCAAGTTGTTGACTTAAACCTACTCATGTGCCTTGAACTTAAATCCTCCCAAATAAATCCTCTATGACACCCACTGAGCCACTCCAATCAGGACAGGAACTATAGAATTTCACAATAACTGCATCGATACCCTCTCCCTTCTTCAGTGTCTCTTCTTCAAATCAATCCAACTTATTGCTGCCAGTCTCATGTTTCTATAATCCCATTACCTTGTTTAAAAACACAGAGTAATACATCATGATAATCTTCAAATGATTCTTCGGCACTCCAAGAATTATAAGACCCCAATAGGCAGTGTCTTCAAGGTCTGGAGACTCTTGGACCTCCTTTTCCCTCAAATTAACTTCAGCCAGAGTTATTCTACTTTAATCTGTTTTACCTATTACATAAAATTGTATTTAAACTAAAAATTCTAAGGCTAAAGTAGTCAGGGAAAACTAACAGGTATATGATACTAAGCCCAGACTGCTTCTTTGCAAGTGTTAAAGCCATCTATAACCTGGCCAACCAACCCACTCAACTGTTCTCTCAAGTCTCCAACTGTTCCACCCTGCCTCTTTGTGCCATTCCTACCCCACATTCTGTTTCCCTCCAACCATTCCAAACCAGTCACAATTTCCTGAGCCCAGTATGTGTTCTCATATCAAAGTGTCTTTGCACCTGTTAGTCCTTCTTCCTGGAATTCTATAACCAATTCCTTTCCCCTCATCACCTACAGGTCTGGCATACTTGAAAAACTTCTATTTACATGTTTGGACTCTAACTGATTTTTCCTGGATGGACCACCCCCATTACACAACTACCCTGACAGAGCTATTCCTCCCTCCTCTGTGCACCTAAGCACTAGGTACAGATTGCTATTTACACCAATCTGCAAGTTTGTTCTCCCACACTTATCAGAGGGACTGCTTTATGTTCAACACAAAGAAAGTATTCAATAAAGATCTGGTAAATAAACATTTGAGAAATATCTACTTCCACTATGAACAATGGAGAGCAATGATGATTGATCCTCATACCTGAATTTCATCTCTCACAAACCTATGATGAACGTCTTTCCTTCTGCTAAAACTCATGCCCGCATGGTATGTTTCACAGGATAGATTCAGTCTCCTAAGTTCAGCTGTAACTTGTTCTGTCATTTTTCTAGAAGGACAGTAGATGATTGTTGGACCTTCAAATTCCCAGTGGGAACTAAAGAAAAAGAAGAACAAAAGAGCAAACATATATATTGTATATATGCTTCAGACCAGTTTGGGTTTTATCTTATTTAATTTTTCTACTTTCTAAAGAAAAGACTAAACGAAGAAAGCCTATCAAAAATAATTATATATTTAAGTGCATGAAAATGTAAAACACTATAGAGAATCAAATGTCCAAATGAATGGTGTGAAGTCCCCAAAAGTCACGTTTTGACAGTTTCAGTTCAAATTAAAGCTAAAACCAGAAGCAAATTTATTTGTTTTAGCTGAAACCTTGATAAAAACTTTTAAACAACAGACACAAATACTTTGGGGAATGCAAGGCACCAGATTAACAATTAGTTTGGTGAGAGTTTACAAAGGAGTATGCATAAAACTTGTTACAATGTTCTTATTCTCTCTTATGATAATAAAGTTGAGTTTCTAAATGTTTACTAAAGCAAGAGCTTTCTTATAATATTGAAAGATTGCATTTACAGTTCAAAGAAGTATTTACTAGTAATCTTGAGACTGAATGTTATAGAAAACATCTATTAGAATGTATTTTGTAGAAACTTGTGCTTCTTTATTAAAAGTGTAAACAATTTCCATAGAAGTATAAACAATTTAAAAGTTCAATTTCCATGGAACATTTTACTTAATGCCTAAAAATATTCATTTACATAGCTGCATTCATTTATGCTGACAATATAAAAAAGACTATAGTATTTTAGATTTAGGAAAAGTTATTTAATTTCAATTGCATATAACTTTTGATCCAATTTCAATTTTAGGACTCTAATTTACAAAAATATTTGCTTATTGGCCAAAAGATAAATGTAAACAAATATTTACTGCAACACTGTAATAGTAAAAAGTAATCTAAATGCTCATCATTATCTATATTCATATGATGAAATATTAAGCAAACATTTAAAAATTAAACATTAAAAAAATTGTAAAACCTTTAAGGACTATGGCAAAAGCCACTGAAAACTTAAGCAGAGGAAAAACGGCAATAATTTCACTACAAGAGTCATACTGAATAAACTGCTCAAATCTATTTTTGACAGCAACCGAATGGGCTTCAATATCAAAAATTCACAGTAAACTACTTAATGGAGTGAAAAAATACAAGTTTTTTTTTTAGTGTATAAAAATCTTATTTTAAGGCCGGGCACAGTGGCTCACACCTGTAATCCCAGCACTTTGGGATGCCAAGGCGGGTGAATCACCTGAGCTCAGAAGTTCGAGAACAGCCTGGCCAACATGGTGAAACCCTGTCTCTACTAAAAATACAAAAATTAGCAGGGCATGGTGTCATGCGCCTGTAATCCCAGCTACCCAGGAGGTTGAGGCAGGAGAATTGCTGGAACCCAGGAGGCAGAGGCTGCAGTGAGCCAAGTTCCCGCCACTGCATTCCAGCCTGGGCAACAGAGCAAGACTCCATGTCAAAAAAAAAAAAAAATCTTATTTTACAAACCTGTTTTCAAAGAAGAAAAAACTACTCACCAAAACCTAGATATTGTAATATCCTATATATTAAGACTTTAATTTAAGAAAAGGCAATATATTGAAATATAGTAAAGAGAGCAAAGATACTTTAAATGAAAAAAAAATTGCAGAAATAATGGATATAGTATGCAACTATTTCTGTATCAACTTAACAACAAAAAAACTACAACTGTATATATGCACAGCAGGAGAGTCAGAGAAAGGAAGTCTACATAACTAAATGCCAAAATACCAACAGTGATCACAACTGAGGAATGGAATTGGAAAATTGGAGTCCTTTTCAGTTTATGTGCAAGTGTTGTTCAAATTGATATTGACTATATACCACTCTTTTTTAAAAAAGGTGGAAAATATGTAAAAATTTGAACTTATGTAACAGATAAATCAAAAGAGTAAAAATTCCTATTACAAAAGGAGTCATTACTTTGCCAAGTGATTTGGCTAAAGACTGTTATTTCCTCTTAATTTTCTGAGGGGAGAAAATTCTAATCTAATCTAACCACTAAATTATATGAGAGATTCAGCTATCTCACTTAAATGTATTATGAATATATTATAATTAAGATTTTAACAAAATAGGGTTAGTTTAAGAAACACCTTAGCTCAATGGATTAAAAAAACATGAATACTGATAAACAAATTACAGGAATTTGGCAGAGTTAAAGTAAGGAAAGAAGATGGAAATAACAGACAATGTTCTGAAGCCTTAATTCCCCTCTATCTCACTGCTCATTAAAAGGAAAGTTTCTGTTCACCTAAGATCTGTAGAAAGTGTTCTGACTCTCAATGGTTTCCGGCTGTCCTAAGTCTTCTTGGAGGATTAAAAATGGGTATAAAAATCTTTCTTGATCTGCTTCAAAAAAAAATTTCATACTAAATATCAAGATCTTTGATAGTGTTGAATGTTACACTGAGTCTGCTCTTTATTTCCTAGTAAAGAAGTCCAGAAAGGTATTCCAGACTGAAGGATGTGTTCGCAGTCAACAATTTGTATGCAGACAATAATTTGTAAACTGTGCATTGAAAGCAACAAGGAGCACCAGGGAGAGGGGATATCTTTGGAGAAATTATAATAGTCTGGGCTAAAGAGTAACAAAGACCTCAATTAGCAGAGTCAACATGAAAAACAGTGAGAAAGAAACATTTGCATAGGATATTATAAGAGGACCACGATGCCAGAAAAACAGGAGAACAATATTACACACAAAAAAAGGTAAATCGCTTTAAAAAGGAGAGTGTTATTATAAGGGAAAGTGCCATAGAGACTGAACAGGATCGAAGATTAGGAGGAGATAATGATCTGACTGTGGAGACTAACCTAGGACAAATAGCCTTCTTCAAAACAACTTTTCCTCTTTAGGATGAAAGGGAAGTGAAACATAATGAGTACTCACTTCAGAGAGCACTAGAACAGCCAGAACACTCAGAATATATTCAATCCATTCTTGTTTTATTTTGAATACAGGACAAGAAAGCCAGGAGCAAATCCTACATTTAAATTATTCCTTAAGGTCCTCAAGAATAACTCCAGGATTTTCTTAGCCTAGCATCAATCTTCCCTTTACAGGAAAACACCCATGATGTTCTTTAAACTCTATTTGTCTATGCTTGTTTTGTGTTTGTATTGGTAGAAGAAGTTTTTCTTTTTTTTTTTTTTTTGAGATGGGGTCTTGCTCTGTCACCCAGCCTGGAGTACAGTGATGTGATCTCAGCTCACTGCAGCCCCAACATCCTGGGCTCAAATGATCCTCCCACCTCAGCCTCCCAAATAGCTGGGACTACAGGCATACACCACCATGCCCAGCTAATTTTCATATTTTTTGTAGAGACAGGGATTCACCATGTTGCCCAGGCTGGTCTCAAACTCCTGGTCTCAAGTGATCCTCCCACGTCTGCCTCCCAAAGTGCTGGGATTATGGGTGTGACACACCATGACCGGACAAGAAGCATTTATTTTAATGTTTAAAATTATAAACTGGCCGGGTGCAGTAACCAACAACTGTAATTCCAGCACTTTGGGAGGCCAACACAGGTGGATCACTTGAGGTCAGGAGTTCGAGATCAGCCTGGACACCATGGTGAAACCCCGTCTCCACTAAAAAATACAAAAATTAGCCTGGCATGGTGGCACATACCTGCAATTTCAGCTACTTGGGAGACTGAGGCAGGAGAATAGCTTGAACCCAGGAGGTGGAGGTTGTAGTGACTCGGGATCGCGCCACTGCATTCAACCTGAGTGACAGAGAAAGACGCTGTCTGAAACAGTAAATAAAGGCTCATAAAAAGTAAAATAAAGGCTTTTGAAAATTTCTTAACATACATATTTAAAATGCCTTTAAACAAAATAAACAGAAAAAAAGTACTAATGTCAGTTTCCTCATCAGTAAAATGAAAATAATAGGTAACTTACTGATGAGTAGTTATAGGGATTAAATTAGATCATTTATATAAAGCGCCTACAATAGTCCTTGGAACACAATACAGGCTCCAATGTGTTTGTAAGATAACCTTTTCCAAGCTCCTTAAGACTGAAGTCATGTAATTAGTAAACTAGGCAGAATTCAGATGAAAGAGTCATTTTATGTTTGCTTGTTTACTTGTCAATCATTAAGAGTATATGTCCTAGCCAGGCATGGTGGTGCGAGCCTGTAGTTCCAGCTACTTGGGAGACTGAGGCAGGAGGACTGCTTGAACCCAGGAGTTTGAGGCTGCAGTGGGTTGTGATCACACTACTGCACTCCAGCCTGGACGACAGTGAGACCTTGTCTCTATAAATAAATAAATAAAAATTTTAAAAACAAAAATAAACAGTATTCGCCCTGTTTAAGCAACAGAATGGGGTATTAAGATATTAGAAGAATTAGTTTCTGCTTTTAAAAATAGACTATTCTCAACCACTGAGTTGATTATATAACATCATGCTTGACTTGAACCAAAACTAGGTGGAATTTGAAATACGTTAAATATGCATTAGAAGAAAACTGTAAAATACATAACTTGTTAAAAAAAAAAAAAAAAGGAAATCATTACCAAAATTCATCAACCATTAAGTCCTTACCTTGTTGTTTTGACAAGAAATGGCTGCAGATCCTGAAGGATATTCCCTGTTTTTCGCCTAACTTCTAAATACAGGTTTGGTCGATCAAAACCAGTACAGATGATCTGAGGATTTCTCAGATTTAAGCAACGTACAATGTCTTCCCGGATTGAAGAAGTTGCAGTGGCAGTAAGTGCAACAATTGGAACCTGAATGATGTAAAACTGTTATTTTAAAAAGGAAAGAGCCCACTCATTCCCGACATGTGTATTGCTTTCTTACAAAGAGACTGGTAGGACAACAGTCAGAAGTACAACGTCAAAGACGCAACCGTAAAATTTTTTGTAAAGAAAAAAATCTCCCTACTAACTTGTTTCTCAGGCTTCTGGATACAATATTTACTTTTTAAAAATCAGAAATCATTTAAATAAAACATTAAATCCATGAGGTTTCCAAATGCAATTTACCTTGTCTTATTAAATTAAGCCTACCTATTAGCTATCTACTTCTCCATTTATTATTTTTTAACATTTATTACATTTGAAATGGTGCTGATATAAGCAGGAAGTAAATTATGCCTTATATTTGATTAATGGATAATTACAAATTATAAACTCTCACTGAAAATCTAACTACATAAAGCAATGGTCTTTTTTTTTTTTTGGCCTCCTATTTTAAATATATAGGTTTATGTCTTCACAAATCTAGAAGCAAAGCTCCAATGACCCAGATAACCTCTCTTCAGTGGTACTGAGATAATCAATAACATACTATATATAGGAAATATGTATAAATGAAACATGTATGATTAATTGATTGCTAGCAAAGACTTCTTGACTGGATTAGCAGACAGAGCAGGAGACTCAGCAGTTATCAGGAAAAACACGAATATGTCATCTTCCAGAAATCCCCTAAAACTAGATCTCATATTTTTATCCTATTATAGGAAATTACATGTAACTATGGTATTGTTTCATAATCAGAAAAAGTGGACTGTCTTACAGCTGTTTCTAAATTATCAGCTATTCTATCACCAAGAATATAACTTTCTTAAAAATATTATTTTTGGCTCATGACAGATACAGGAAACAATATTCTCATAAAATAGCTCTTCAGATGCACTGCATCTATTTTACAAACCAACTATCACAATTATCTTGTATATAAGTGGAAATGTATGTGCAATTTACCAATTTGCAAAGAAGCAATTCTAGAATATGACTCAAAATTAAAACAAGATCACTTTATTAAAAATTATAAACTACTTTTTCAATCACTATAACTTTACTGAATTAAAAACTCAATCTCCAAACTCACATTAAAAAAAAAATCAATTAAGTTTGAGAGTAGGTTTTTTCAAATTAAAAAAATTAAATCAAAACGAATGTGACAAGGTAATTAGCATCATTTTTGCATTCTTTATCCTTAAATTTTGTGACACTATTTGAAAAGGCAACCCCAAAATTAATTTCATTGGTTTGTGGCTTAAAATCAGATTGTTCTCTGAATTTACAGTGCCTGCCTAGCAACTTAAAGAGGAACAAGCTAATCTATAAAGAGGTTGGTTTCTCTAATCAACCCCCAACATGGGTGTATCCGTGTTAACACACAGGTTTTAACAAATATAAGACTGAAACTAAGGGAAGTTTAAAAATTAGAGGTTCTTAGAACATGCACATTCTCACTCTCATAGTAAAGCACTTTCACCAGTTTAAGTGTTTTGGTCAAATAATTTATATAAATGCACTAATAAAATACTTGTTTAATTGCATATTAAAAACAGTGATTTTCAGGATACAGTCCATAAGAAAAGAGGGTTGAGTTTGTTTCTAAGCAATATAATGTATAAGTGGGCAGGTAATATATTTATGAAAATGAGGAAGTAAGCATGAAACATGACATATCTTTAAGAAGTTAACAGAAAAACCAGGCAAAAGAATGGCACCACAGTGGAAAAAATCTGTTTTGGAATCAGATTGTTTGAGTTGAAATCCTGTTTTTGCCACTTACTAGATGTGAGATTTTTGAGCTCTTTATTTAACTCTCTAAGCTTCAGTTTCCTCATCTATAAAATGGCTACAATAACAGTGCCATCTCATAAAGTTATGAATATCAAGTGAGATAAAACATGCAAAGTGCTGTAATGCATCAAATATAGTAAGCGCTCAAAAAGTTTCAACTTTTACAAATATTGTCATTAAAATTAAAAAAAAGAATTCTATATAAGAACTTCAGAGACATGAGTACTACTCCCGATTTGCAACTGACATTTGCAAGGGCTGCTCTTTCAGCAAAAAAAAAAAAAAAAAAAAATGAGATGGAGAGGGCTGTATGATGTGTTAGACCCATCTTGCTACCAGAAATTCCCTATTCCAGCAATCTGGTAACGGTGAAAATCACTATAAATTTACTCTTTTGCCTCAACATTCTAGAAAGATATAGCTCAGAATGTTGCTTCTAGAATTAGAAAATAAAGTAATAGAATACATTAAAAATTAATGATAAACTTCCACTTCAGCAATGAATAGGACCTTTTCTCTTGTAAGTATGTGGCATTTTATGACATTTAAAATATATAAACTAGAGTGAAGCTTAAAAACAACACACAGTCAGGCTATGAGAAGGGTGACAATACATCCTTATTTGCTGGGACATTCCCAGTTTATGCCTGCAGTCATGGCATAATTATTAACAGCTTGAACTCTTTAATTTTCAGAAGCAAACTATTTCGGGTAATAAATTATACTGTCACTTAGTTCTTAACTCACAAAATGTATTCTTTAAGTTGACAGGTCTTAATTTCTTTTTAACAGGCAGCAAGTTTTGCTAAATCAAGCAACCAAATATAAATTAATCTTCCTAAATTTATAGTAACAGATTTATGACTATAAATTTAGGAAGATCTTAGACATATACTTCAATGGTGTAGTCCCCACAGATTGAGAAAAGTGTAAGTATTCCACCTGCTTCTAAATTCAGGTCATGTTGCTAATTCTAACTTTGTACTCCATAACATCACACATACTTCATTCATTCACACACTCATTCTAAATAGTTACTGAGTACCTACTATGTGCTGATCTTTGTAATAGGTACTGGGGAGAAAGTAACAGAAAAACCCCACATGTCTCATGGACTTCACAGTTCCTCTTACCTGAAATGTAAATAGCTTTAAGACTGATGCAAAGCTTTCTGCCTGCCTGTTCTTTCTCAACACCCACTTTGTCTGATTCCCTCCAAATAGGAATCTTTGTGCCAAACAGCTTAGTCATCTCTGCTGTTTTTGAACTTATTGAAATAATATGGTGTGAAACATTCTAGGTTTATAGTAGTTATCCTAGTATAACTGGAATCAGAAGAAGAAAAAAAGCACCAAGAACAGTGAAAAAAAAATGATAGTGCTATAACCACCAGGTGGCATGTCTCACCATTTAGCTAATAAAGAGGGTTCTTGAAAACACCAGGGGAAAAAGGTTTTCTCAGCCATTGCTCGGCCAACACGCTCCCTGCACTGGAGGCCCAACAGAAGGAACGTGCTTTATTAATCCTCCCAAGAAATGAAAATGATCCAATGACATCCATGGTCAGACATAATACAAGATTTAATTCAAGCTAAAAAATGTTTAAGAACTGTATAAAATATTTAAAACTCCTTTAACACAATCCTTCTAGAATCAAAGGCCTAGGAAAGGATTACAGAAAGTAATCTTCCTAGTTTCCAAAAGCTTATTTTAAACCATTCTAAATTAATGGAAATCAGTCCTCCAGGTGCACTGTGCCTAGCGACTTTCACCACAGAAATCCCTTCTAAACATGTACTACTAACACTGTTCATCTTTTTGTATTATTTGTACCACTTCATAATACCATATTTTGTTTGGTACTATTACTTCTACTGTTATAGGTATGAATCTAGACTCCTTTACTGAACTATGAGCTACTTGAGGGCAGAAATTACATTTTATGCCTCTTTCAAATCATTTGCTTGTATGGTGTAGCTATTTATGGCCCAACTCTATACTGCCCACTACCTGTTTTGGAAAGTCACTTTACTAATTCTCAGCTTTCTCATCAGAATTCATTCATTCATTCACCCCGTTATATATTGAGCACCTCCTATAAGCCAGGTATTGTTCTAGATTTTATAAACCAACAGTCAAAAACTCCTCCCTACAAAGAATATTCCAGTGAAGAAAAACTCACAGAAAATTAACAAAATATAACACAATAAGTTAAACAGTGATAGTGCTATTTTTAAAAAAGCAAAGGTTCAGGAGTAATGTTGAATGATGGGGGAGGGGGAACTAATCCGATATTTCAAATATGGCGGCCCAGAAGGCCTAAATGCAAAACATCTGAGAGAAGTAGGGGAGAACATCGCACAGATAATGTGGGGGAAACGTATTCAGGGAAAGGAAGCAGCAGGCACAAAGCCCAGGCGCTGGAGCATGCCTGGAATGTCCAAAGAAAAACAAAGAGGGTGATGTGGCTGAATCCGGTGAATGAGGAGACAAGGAGAATGAGGTCAGAGGGAAAATGGAAGGGGCTTTTGCCTTTATTTAGAGGGAAATGGCATGCTACTAGGTGGTTCTGAGCAGAAGACATGATCTATCTGACTTCATTTTTAAAGTATCACTCTGGACGCTGTGTTGAAACAGAATGAGGGATGGGAAGAGTGAAAGCAGGAGGCTCCAAGGAGATGGTGGCTTTTACCTGGGGAATGGCAGGGATCGAGAGAGAAATGATTTAATCCTGCATATATTCTGAAGCCCTCACAAGATTTCCTTACTGTTTAAATAAACAGTGGAGTGTGAGAAAAAGAGAAAAAATTAGGAAAATTCCAAAATTTTGGCCAATGGAGTTGCTGTTAAACAAGATGGAGAAGAGTGAGGAAAGAGCAGATCTGGAGTGCTACGCAGAAGTCAGTTAGGAAGAGGTTAAGTTTGAGACACCTTTTGGTCATCTCACCAGAGGCATGTTGAGTAGTTACATAGATGTGTGCCTGTGTGTACACACATATATGTACATATATTCTACTAAATGGCTAAAATGAACAAATAGTGACAACACCAAATGCTGGCAAAGAGGCAAAAACAACTGGATCACTCATATACTGCTGATATCAGTCTATGATGGAGATAAAAATTTGGGAGTTCTCAGCATAGGCTTGGTATTTAAAACTGCAGGCTGGGCGTGGTGGCTCACATCTGTAATCCCAGCACTTTGGAAGGCCAAGGCAAGTGGATCACCTGAGGTCAGGAGTTCGAGACCAGCCTGGCCACTATGGTGAAACACCATCTCTACTAAAAATACAAAAATTAGCTGGGCATGGTGGTGCCTGCCTGTAATCCCAGCTACTCGGGAGGCTGAGGCAGGAGAATCACTCGAACCCTAGAGGCAGAGGTTGCAGTGCGCTGAGATCACGCCATTGCACTCCAGCCCGGGCAACAAGAGTGAAACTCTATGTCAAAAATAAAAAAATAAATAAAATAAAATAAAACTGTATGTTAGGTGAAATGACCAAGAAAATGAGTACAAAGGTAGTTCCAAAGACTAAGGTTTCTGGAAGGCCAACATTAAAAGGGCAGGGAGATGAGAAGAAACAGGAGACTGAGAATAAAGAGACAGTAAGGAAAGAAGAAATCCAGGAGTGTGTGCTGTCCTAAGTGACTACTGAAGAATTATTTCAAGAAGTAGTATGAAGATTTTAATAGCTACCTTGTTGAACCATGATACAAAAATCTGACCCAAGGTCAGCCACATCACTGGAGCTCAATTCACATGGCTTGATTTTCCCTCAATATAAACTTGCTAACTAGTATATTTAATTTCTTTTTGGTTTGTTCTGTTTTAATATCTGCTCCAACCAAACTCTGTGAGATAAGCTAACAAAAGACACTATTTTTGAGATTCCTCTCAATTTGCTATCTATAAGCAAGATTAATGAGCAATGAAATTGAACTAGACAATCTACCAAAAGAATAACAAACAATTTCTAACACAGTTTACTCACAAAACTGGGAAATCCTGGGCTCAGAAGGCACCACTGCCTCACTACTACCAAGAAAACTTAAACATAAGTCAACTTTATTTATTCATTCAAAATTAATATAACAGGCTAGAGAACCCAGAAATAGACCTAGACAAATACACCCAAATGACTTGCAACAAAGGGGCAAATGCAATTTAACAAGGGAAGGGCAGCCTGTTCAACAAAGGGTCTGCAGTAATTTAACATCTATTGGGAAAACAATGAACCTTGACTTAAACCTCACATCTTATACAAAATTTAACTCAAAATGGATCACAGACCTAAAACATAAAACTGTAACAATTTTAGGAAAGAACCATAGGAGAAAATCTTCAGGATCTAGGGCTAGGTGAAGAGCACAATCCATAAATGAAAAAATGATAAACTGGATTTCACTAAAATGTAAAATATGTACTCTGTGAAAGACATGATAAAAAGAATGAAAAGACAAGCTACAAAATGAAAGAAATATTTGAAACCACGTATCTGACCAAGGACTCGTTTCTACAATGTATTTTTTAAACTCTTAAAACTCAACAGAAAAAAACAAGCACTCCAATTATATAAGGAATTTCACCGGAGGCAAATTAGCATATGAAAAGACATTCAACATCATTAGTCACGAGAGAAATGCAAATTAAAAGTGAGATACCACTCGACACCTATCAAAATGGCTAAAATAAAAAACAGTTGCAACAACAAACGGTGGCAAGGATAACTAGATCATTCACACACTGCTGACAGGAATGTAAAATGCTATAGCCACTTTGGAAAACAGTTTGGCAATTCCTTAAAAACTAAAAATACACTCCTGGCCATTTATCCCAGAGAAATGAAAACTTTTATATTTTCAGGTTGTTTAGCCATTCACCTATTGAAGAACTTTTGAGATACACACAAATGTTCATAGCATCTTTATTCATAATAGTCAAAAACTGGAAAACAACCCAAAAGTTCTTCAACAGGTGAACAGTTAAACTGTAGTACAACCATACCATGGAATACTCTGTAATAATAAAAAGGAACAGACTTCCGAAAAACAGTCACGTGATACTTAATGGCATTTCTGTCAATGACAGACCACATGTAGAACAGTGGTCCCAAAAGATTATAATGAAGCTGAAAAATTCCTATCACCAGGTGATGTCATAGCCGCCATAATGTCTTAGCACAAGGCACTGCTCACGTTTGTAGTGATGCTGCTATCAATAAACCTACTGTCCTGCCAGTCATTAAAAAGTATTGCACATACAATTATGTACAGTATATAACTTAATGAATAATAAACAAGTATGTTACTGGTTCACACATTTACCTATACCCTTTTCCATTATTTTAGAGTATACTCCTTCTACATATTCATTTTCTAAAGTCAACTGTAAAACAGCCTCAAGCAGGTCCTTCAGGAGGTATCTAGGAGAAGGCATTGTTATCACAGATGACAGCTCCACGAGTGTTACTGCCCCTAAAGAACTTCCAGTGGGACAAGATGTGGAGGTGGAAGACAGCAATACTGATGATCCTGACCCTGTGTAGGTCTAGGCTGATATGTGTGTTTGTATTTTAGTTTTTAACAAAAAAGTTTAAAAAATAAAAATAAAATTTTAAAATAAAGGCTTATGGAATGCATTAATCAAGGAAGAAAAAATTTTGTAGAGCCGTACAATGTGTTTATGTTTTAATTGAAGAGTTATTACAAGAGTCCAAAGTCAAAAAGTGTTTTAGGTTTATGAATCAAAATTACAGTAAGTTGAGATTAATTTCTTATTAAAGGAAGAAAATTTTTAAAGAAAAATTGAAAATAAATTTAGTGTAGACTAAGTGTACAATATGTATAAAGCCTACAGTAGTGTAGAGTAATGTCCTAGGCCTTCACATTCACTCACCACTCACTCACTCACTCACTCAGAGCAACTTCCAGTCCTACAAGCTCCATTTGCAGGAAGCACCCTATACAGGTATACCATCTTTTATCTTTTATACTGTATTTTTACTGTGCCTTTTCTACATTAGATATGTTTAGATACACAAATACTCACCATTGTATTACAATTGCCTGCAGTATTCATTACAGTAACATGCTGGACAGGTTTACAGCCTAGGAGCAATAGGCTCTACCATACAGCCTAGGTATGCAGTAAGCTTTATCATGCAAGTTTGTGTAAGTGCATGTTCAGATAACCACGAAATGTCCTAAGAACACATTTCTCAGAACATATCCCTGTTGTTAAGCAACACATGACCACAAACAACTTGAATGGATCTCAAGGTAATTATGTTGAGTGAAAAAAACTAATTCCAAAAGGTGACAAATTGCATGATTCCATGTATATAACATTCTTGAAATAAAATTTTAGAGAGTGAGACCAGATTTGTGGTTGCCAGTGGCTAGCGCCAGGGGTGGAAAGAACAGCTCCAGGGAGCTTTGTGGTAAGGGAACATTTGGTATCCTGACTGCAGTGGTAGTTACACAAATGTACATGAGATTAAACTGCATAGAACAATACACACACCATGCAAAAGAATACTTACAAAACTGGAGAAATAAGAATAAACTGTAGATACTGTACAAATGTCATATTCCTAGTTTTGATACTGTACTATAGTCATGCAAGATGATACTGTTCAGGAAACTGGGTGAAAGGTACATAGGACCTCTCTATACGTCTTTTTTGTTTTTTTGTTTTACAACTTCTTGTGAATTTACAATTTTCAAAATAAAAAATAAAACAGTGCTAGTACTGTGGGTTTTTAAACCATTCATGTAAATATGCCAATCATGTAGAATATTCATGTAAAAATTTGTTTTGTTTTGTTTTTTGGAGACAGAGTTTCACTCTTGTTGCCCAGGCTGGAGTGCAATGGCACGATCTTGGCTCACTGCAACCTCCGCCTCCTGAGTTGAAGCGGTTCTCCTGCTTCAGCCTCCCGAGTAGCTGGGATTACAGGCACCTGCCACCATGCCCAGATAATTTTTGTATTTTTAGTAGAGACAGGGTTTCACCACGTTGACCAGGCTGGTTTCGAACTCCTGACCTCAGGTGATCCGTCCACCTTGGCCTCCCAAAGTGCTGGGATTACAGGCGTGAGCCCCGGCGCCTGGTCAAAATTTGCTATTTTTTATAATAGGGAAGAAAGGGAAATTCTAATACTGAAAGCTTTAATAAAATCTCTGTAGAATAGTTCAAACTTTAGGTTTTCAATGTGATACAATAAGGGGTAACTGGGATTTCACAGTATCCTAGAGTAAAAGGATATATGGATGAAAGATCACTGAGAAGACATTTGGACAAATATGGCCCACAGCCTGTTTTGTTATGGCCCACCAGTAAAAAATGTAACCCTTTACATTTTTAAAGGGTTACTAAAAGAAAAAAGAGAGAGAGAGAGGAATATGTGATACAGACTACATGTGGCCTATAAAGCTTGAAATATTTATTACCTGGTCCTTTCAGAAAAGGTTTGTCAAGTCTTGTTCTACTGTATTCCTCAATAGATTATATGCCAACTTTAGAATTTTTTTAAAAATAGTTCTCTTTTCACATTATCCTTTTGCTCTTTTATAGTGAAGTCTCCAGCTTTTTTACCACTCCCCAATCCTGAATGCTCTCCTTAGTAAGAATGTAATTTCGGGACATCAGACTTGGCAAAGCTTACCATTGGGAGTGCTGTCTTAAGGGAGCCCAACTTCCTGAATGAATTCCTAAAATCATGCCCCCACTCAGAAATACAGTGAGCCTCATCCACAGCAATGAGTGTGATACCTATAAAAAAGAAAAACACGTAAAGGAAAAGATAAGGCTCAAAAGGAAAAAAATAAACTCATCTACATTTCCGAAGGAGAACAAATAACCAAAATCAAAGTATTTGGTTCCTATAAAAACAGAAGCATAAATACCATCATATTAAGACAAAAAATCATTATTGGAAATAGGGAGAGGGGAGATATATGAATAAAAGGCTTAAGAATTTTAAAAGGAAATATTTATGTATTAATCCAAAGAAGACATTTATTGGATCTCAGCTTTCATCACTATTCCTTGGAGAGATGAATTGCTTACTGTGACTTTGTCTCCAAAACTATCCACCTGCATTTCTCTTTGGTAATACCTTCAATTTTGTCTCATGCGTTAGCTATTAAAGAGATAAAAAGAGCCAGCAAATTTCTACTGAAATTAACTGCATTGCCATCCATGACTAATCACACATCATATTGCAAAGAGTCCTCTGAAATGCCAGTATCAGAGCACAGGAGGACAGCCACATTTTCTAATGTAAAATGGTATGGGAAGAGCTAAATCACATGATGTACAAAGTAGGTAAGAAGAAACGTAATTTGTTCTTTCTTCCTGTAGTAGCCTCTCTGCTCTGCCCCCACACCAGACACACACACTGAAGCGGAATCAACAGTGTGTTGTAATGCATGTCAGAACAACGTCTTCAGATTTTTCAAAGTAGTAACAGTTGTGCTTTTGCTCTCAATTAACAAATTGATACATAAGAATAAGTTTTTCCTTCAATGAGTCTGATCATTCTTTGATACTTCTCTGAGCATTAATAATGTTCAGACACTAAGAGGAGGATGATTAAAAAGCTCTAAAGTCAGACTGCCCAGATGCAGAACTTGGCTCCACCACCTGTCATGTGTATTACCTTAAGCAAGTTACTTAAGCTTTCCAAGTCTCAGTCCTCTCACAAGTAAAATGTGGACAATAATAGTACCTAACATTTTCTAGATGCTCTAAAGATTAAATTATATCATTCACATAAAATGCTAAAATAGGGCCTGGCACACACACAGAAAAATTGCTACTACTCCTATTATGGTTAATAAATATCTATTATTATCCAAACACTTTTCTAGCAATAAAAAGACTAATAAAATACAATCCATGACCTGAGGAGTTCACAATTCTAAAAGAGGAGACAGACACGCAAATAAACAATTACAATTCATTGACATTACAAGTTACAACAGTCTTAGGACAGTGTGGAGGAGAAAGAAAGCCAAAAAAAAAAAACCTACTAAACATGGGGGCAAAGTCAGTTATTTGTATCAAAATTCTCTGGGTACTACTGAGTGGCTGGAAAAAATTCAATATTATCACTATAATTATTTTGGCTTTTGAAACTAAACCTGAGTGACTGATTGATTTTTCCCTCCTTCTTTCCTTCCTTCCTCCCTTCCTTCCTTCCTTCTCTCTCTCTTTCTTTCGTAAGTAGGACTATAACAGGTACCACGCTTAGCTCATTTTTTTTTTCAGAGATGGGGTCTCACTGTGTTGCCCAGGCTGGTCTCGAACTCCTGGGTGGAAGCAATACTCCTACTTCAGCTCAGATTTTAAATTAAATAGGTTGAAACAGAGATGATGGTCTCTTTTACTTTAAAACTTTCCTTTTTTTAAAAGCTTTAGTTACAGGTTTGACAAAGTAGCTTTTAATGGAGCTAAACCTTATCCCTCAAAATCAGTTTAGACAAGCTTTTGCCAACATTCACTTAAGTTAAAAGTCTGGTTGGTAAGGAGTCTCCCTATAAAACTATGTTTGCTCTTTCTGTTAAAAATCCAGACTACTTAAGTAATTTAACATTTACCAAAAAATGAGGAATCTGATTAGCTAAATGTCAGACTGCTGTACAAATAACATCCTGCGTATATTCATTTTTGCAAGCATTGTACAATTTCCCGCAACAAAAGGCAAAGGAAAATATTTCAAAAATAATTTTTATTTAATTTATCCCTTTTTATTCAACACTGAGTCAACCAGAGAACATTTTCATCCATCATAAGCAAAGTACACTGCTCTAATAATTGCAGTGTTCATAATTCATCCATTACAAAAAAATAAAAATAGAGTTTTAACTACTTGTCAAAAGTATTAAGTATTTGTTTAAATACTTAAGCTTATTATTCATTTAACACTACCACAGAAACAAAGCAAACAGTAAAAACGTACCCAGACCACTATAGACATAGACCATAGCTTTTGCAATACAACCATGAAATTTATATATAGGGTAGTTATTCTTAATTCAAAGTGAAATATTCACAAGAACTTCATACAACCTAATAGGAAACATATCAAATTCATTGTCCATTAAAGGCAAAAATATAGTATGTCAATAAGGGAGTTTACGAGCTCATAAATGTACTCGTTGCTAATATATTTAATGAAATGTTAATTGCTGCCCTCATTCTGTTGTTGGTTTTAACACATACCAAAAAAGATACAAGTTTATTTTCATTATATTGTTGGAAAAATTATCAAATGCTTTCCTACAGTTATATAAAAGTAACCGTTAAACGAGACGTTGCAATTTGAAAACCTAACCTATCTGGAATTATTTCAATACATAATTATATAACAAGATCATATGATATTGAAAAATTAAATTTGGTTAGGTCAACTGAAAGTGTGAAATAGGGGCATTTGCAAGAGGAGCCATGATTGCAATTCTTGGATAGTTGAACCTAACCACCAAGAAGAAAAAAAAATTCTTTTTTGAGGCATGGTCTCGCTCTGTTGCCCAGGATGGAGTGCAGTAGTGTAATGTCGGCTCACCACAGCCTCCATCTCCCAGGCTCAAACAATCCTCCTACCTCAGCCTCCCAAGTAGCTTGGACTACAGGCATGCACCACCAGGCTCGGCCAATTTTTAAAAAAATTCTTTGTAGAGACGAGGTCTCACTATACTGAGGCTTAAAATATTTTTAAGAACAAAAAAAAGTGCTATCAGCTTTTGACTAATTCTATATTTACACTTTCTAGGAAATAAACTCTGACTTATCCAAGTTTTTGGTTTTTGTAATAAATCAAACTCACTAGTGGCAACTAATCAAAGGTACTGTGGTTTCCAACCCTGGCTATACATCAGAATCACCTGTGAGAAGCCACCAATGCCAGGTGCCACCCCACGCCTGTTAAATCAGAATTTTCAAGGTTGGGGGTTGGTTACCTATATTTTTTTTAAGTTTGAAAAGTGATTCTTATGAACAAAGAGAGTACAAAACCACTACATTGACTTAATTTAGATACAGAACATGAAAAACAAGTAAATTAAAATTTCATAGAACCTAGGATTCAACATTCATTCAACAATATGTTTAAGTGCCTATGTGCCAAGCACACTGACTGCACTGGGGAAACATAAATTTTAAGAAGTGGTATTTTTCCCTTGAAAAGTGTATAGCCTAGCAGAAGAAAACAGATATATAAACAGGTAATTATGCTAACAGAGCCTAATTTCTGTAGCAAAAGGAATTATAGAGTATCATGGGATAAGATAGGTGAAACGCCCAATTAGAGAGTCAGATTTCCTGGAGGAAGTAATGTTTGAAATAAATTTTAACAGAAGTGAAATCCAGTGTCCATCCATAGGTTTAACTTTAAAGATTAACTCAGTAAGTATTTACAAAGATCTTTCTTTACCACTTACCAATATCAGCCTCGAGTTGCTGGAGTAGGCCCATGTTACCTGAACAGTATTCTGGAGTTATGTATACAATCCGGTATTTGCCTCTGCAAAAACAAACAAAACAAAAAGAAAAAAAAAAAAAAAAGGAAAGGAAACATATTAACAATAAAGAAAACAATAATCTCAAGGAATTACAACTTAAAATCAAAATACCTGATGAATGTTTAAATACTTTATGTCACGAAAATCTAAAAGATGGCTATATACATACAGAGAATGCTTACCTCTTCAGAGAGAAAAATGAGGATGACTCACTAAAGACTATAGATAAAAAGAAAGCCCTATTGTATTTTCCAAACCCAATTCCAGTCTCTTCCTAAGGGCTGGCTAATTTCTTTTAAGTGGGATCTATGAGACATTCCTTTATCCTTAATACAAAATTCAATATACACTTATGCTAGCTTGAGTTAATTTCTATTCTGGGTAGACAGAATCCTAATTAAGACACTGTTTGTAATAAGGCTAGGTCTGGGGCAAAATATTTACAGAGTCTGTGCTCCATTCTATGAAATGAAGACCTAGATCAAGCCAAATGTAATGAAACTTAATTTTCTATATGAAAAGACTTTAAAAGCACTCACCTGTCCATTCAACAGATGTTAAAGTGTCTACTGTGCGCTAGGCACTGTGCTCTCACAAGGAATCAAATATTAACAAAACAGATATGCCTTTACCTTTATGAAATTAACATTGTATTCTAATTAACATAGGAAGCAGTATAAAGAATAAGCTCTGATGTCAAACTGCCCAGTTCTACTCCTTACAAGGTAAGTGATGTTAGCCAAGTTACTTTAGCATGCCCAGTTTCTTTGGTATAAAACAGTGACAATAATTATCAAGGCAGCTATTGTTTCGATATCTAGATTCGAGGTAAACGCAATCAAAATCCCAGCAGGCATTTTGGTTGAAAAGGTGATGCTGACATGCTCACAGAAATACAAAGGACATAGAATAGCCAGAAAAACTCTGAAAGAAAAGAACAAAGCTAGAGGCCTTGCACTATCTGATTTCCAGGTTTATTATAAAGCTACAGTAATCAAGACACCAATCAAGACAGACATAGATCCACCAAACACAGAATAGACAGTGCAGCAAATGACCCACATATATGCAGTCAATTTATTTTTGACAAAAGTACAAAGTCAATTCAGTGTAAAAGCATAGTCTTTTTTAAAAATGGAGCTGGAACAATAGGTGAAAAATATATAAACTGTAATCAATATCTCCTACAATAGACAACATTTACTAAAAATGAATCATAAATCTAAATGTAAAACTTAAAACTATAAAACTTTTAGGAGAAAACATAAAAGCAAATCTTTGTAACCCTGGGTCAAAACACTAAAAGCAAAAATCCCTAAAAGAACAAATCGACAAACTGGACTTTATCAAAATGAAAAACTGCTGCTCTTCAAAAGAACTGTGTGGAAAGTATGAAAAGTCATAAACTAGGAGAAAATGTTTTTAAAGCATATATCAAATAAAGAATTTATATTCAGAATATAGAAATGACTATCAAAACTCAATAAGTAAAAAGAATAAGCAGAAGATTTTAACAGACACTTCCTCAAAGAAGATATACAGATGGCCAGTAAGTGTATGAAAATATGTTCAATATAATTAGTCATTAGGGAAAAGCAAACTAAAAATAAAATGAGATACTATTAGAATGGCTTAAATTAAAGATCAGCTAGACTAAGTGATGGCAAGGATGGGGAGGAACTGGACCTCTCATACACTGCTGGTGGGAACATCCCATGATACAATCATTCTCAAAAGCTTGGTAGTTTCTTAAACAAAGAATTAGCATATAGTCCAGTAATTCCACTCTTAGGCATATATGCAAAAGCATTGAAAATGTATGTTCATAAAAAAATTGGTACACAAATGTTCATAGCACCATTATTCATAACAGCCAAAAAGGAAACAACCCAAATGTCCATCCCTGATTAACGAATTTTTTAAAATGTGTATGCCCATACTATGGAATATTATTCAGTCATAAAAAAAGACTGAATGAAGTACTGATATGATTACGCTAAGAAGAAGCCAGACACAAAAGACCATGTACTGTATGAGTTCATTTATAGACATATCCAGAATAGGCAAATCATAGAGACAGAAAGTAGACTAGTGGTTGGAAGTGGGCAGAACAGAGACAAAAGGCCAGGCAGAGTGGCTCACGCCTGTAATCCCAGTGTTCTGGAAGGCTGAAGTGGGACAATTACTTGAGCCCAGGAGTTTGAGAACAACCTAGGCAACAGAGCAAAATCTCATCTCTATTAAAAATAAAACAAATTAGCCAGGTATGGTAACTTGTGCCTACAGTTCCAGCACTCAGGAGACTGAGGTGGAAAGATCAATTGAGCCCAGGAAATCAAGGCTGCAGTGAACCATGATCATGCCAGTGCACTCCAGCCCGGGCGACAGAGGGAGACCCTGTCTCAGAAAAAAAGAAAAGAAAATAAAAGGGACAATAGGGAATGACCACACAATGGGTACGGAAATTCTTTTGGGAGTTAGGAAAATGTTCTGGAATCAATATATATTAATATTATATATAATATATATTATATAGTATTACTATATATCATATAGTAATAATGTTACACATTATATATTATACTATATGGTATTACTACACCAAAACCCACTGGACTTTAGTAACGATTAAAATGGTAAAAGTGGCCGGGCACAGTGGCTCATACCTATAATCCCAGCACTTTGGGAGGCCAAGGAGGGCAGATCATGAGGGCAAGAGACAGAGACCATTCCTGCCTAACACGGTGAAACCCCGTCTCTACTAAAAATATTTTAAAAATATATAAAAAAATTAGCTGGGCATGGTGACGGACGCCTGTAGTCCCAGCTACTTGGGAGGCTGAGGCAGGAGAATGGTGTGAACCTAGGGGATGGAGCTTGCAGTGAGCCAAGATCACGCCACTGTGCTCCAGCTTGGGCAACAGAGCGAGACTCCATCTCAAAATAAAATAAAATTAAAAAATGGTAAAAGTTATGTTCTGTGAATTTTATCTCAATTAGAAAAAACAAAGTTAAACATATATCCATCACATGTTCCAGTCATTCCACTCCTTCATACAAAATCAGTAAAATGAAAACATATGTCCATACGAAGACTTATATATGAATGTTCACAGCAGCTTTACCTGTAAGAACTCAAAACTGGAAACAATCCAAATGTCTATGAGGTGAATGGATAAACAACTTGTTGGATATCCATAAAATATAATCCACTTAACAATAAGAGGAATGAACTATTACTCAATGTAATAACATGGATGAATCTCAAAATAATTATATTGCATTATTTAAACCAGACAAAAAAAAAGAGCACATAAAATATGACTGACTCCGCGTATACATAATTTTAGAAAACGCAAACTAGTCTATGGTAACAGGAAGGAGATCAGCAATTACCTGGTGACTGGGATTGAAACAAAAAGGTAAACTTTGTGGGTGATGAATATGTTCATTATCTGGATTGTGATGATGGTTTCCTGAGTGCATACCTGTGCCAAAACTTATCAAATTATACTTTCTCAGCATACAAAATTTATTGTAAGTCAATTACACCTCAATAAAGGTGATTTAAAATGCTTAGAAAAAAAGAAAACATGTTCACAAAAAAGATTTTTATAAGGATGTATATAGCAGCTTTATTAGGAACAGTCCAAAACTAGAAAAATTGCCTAGGTGTCTATCAATAAGAAAATGTAAAAACAAACTGTGCTATATTCAATGAAATATAATAAAATAACACTCAGATATTTAAAAAACAAACAAACAAACAAACAACTATGCCAAGTGCAGTGGTTCATGCCTGTAATCCCGGCACTTTGGAAGGCCAAGGCAGGAGGATCGCTTTCTCATTTTATCTCAGAAAAAAGAAAGTTAAACATATATCCACCACAGGATCCACTCCTTGATATGTATCAATAAAATGAAAACATATGTCCATACAAAGACTTATATGTGAATGTTCATAGCAGCTTTATTTGTAATACTCCAAAACTGGAAACAATCCTGAGGCCAGGAGTTCAAGACCAGCCTGGGCAACCAAGGAAGCTCCTGTCTCTACAAAAAATTTAATAATTAGCCAGGCATGGTGGAACATGCCTGTAGCCCTAGGTACTTGGGAGGCAGGAGGATAGCTTGAGCCCACAAGTTAGAGGCTGCAGTAAGCTATGATTGCACCACTGTACTCTAGCCTGGGTGACAGGACACAGTGTCTCTAAAAAAACAAAAACAAAACAAAACAAAACCAAAAACTACTGATACATGCAACAGCATGGAAGAATCTCAGAAACATTACACCAAATGAAAGAAGTCTCACACAAAAGAGTTCATATTGTGTGAACACATTTATATGGCATTCTACCAAACTATGGTAGAGAAAATCAGAGCAGAGGCTTGCCTAGGATGGAGGATGGAAGGACAGACTGGGGAGAGACATGAAGAAACTTTCTAGAGTGTCAGTAATATTCTGTATCTTGTTAGAGGTTTGGTTTACATCTTTGTATGTATTTATCAAAACTCAGTAAATACATGTGTATCTCATGTGTATGTATATACTAATATGTATGTAAAGAAAGCAGCTGCTTAATGGGCAGGGGTGTTCTTTTGGGAGTGATGAAAATGTTCTGAATTAGAATATGCATATATATGCATATATATTAATATATGTGTATGTATATATGTGTGTATATATGTTTGTGTGTGTGTACATATATATATACACACACACACACAAAATGGGTGTGTGTATGTGTGGCTGAGATGATATTCTCCTTAGGAATTACATCATGATAGAATTCGTTGGGTAAGAGACCTAGAATCCAGTCCCTGATCAGTCAGTCATTGAGTGACTTTGGCCAAATTACTTGTCTCTGAGCCTCAGTTTTCTCATCTATAAAATGAGACAATCTTGATACTCCCCAGCTTCTCTTCCAAAACCAAAATTTTTATAATTCTATGACTACAATGCGAATCTTATAGCCCAAGAACTGAGAATAACAGATTTCTTCAAGTTTGAAGGATTTAAAAAGTAACAGTCCTGCAAAGGTACTATAAAAAGAAAGTGCATTTTAAAATCATGGACTTTTTTTCAGGCATTTAATAAAATTTGTTTGTGTACAAAAGTCTCTCATATACCACAGACATCTGACCACATGATTAGAAATCACAGAAATTACTCACAACTTCCTCAGCAACATGTAATTCACCCACGTAACAAACTTGCTCATGCAGCCCCATGAATCCAAAATAAAAGTTGAGGGAAAAAAAATTACTCACAATTTAATGTCTGTTAGAACATTTTCTGACTGTGCTGATCCAAGGAAGCAAGTTGGGATGTTGGACATTCTATAAGAAGAAAAACAAATATTCTGGCCCCATGTACACATTACACATATCAATTTGATTCTTAAGTGAGCAAGAATAAAGAAATATAATAATGTATATTCTGGTTCTTTGCTAGAACCTATTCCTTCTATCTAACTGTATGTTTGTACTCATTAACCAACAGTAGGGTAACTATAGTTAACAACAATAATACTGTATATTTCAAAGCAACTCGAAGAAAAGATTAGAAATGTTCCCAGCACAAAGAAATGATAAATGTTCAAGCTGATGAAGATGAACAAATGCCCTGATTTGATCAAGTGTATTTGATATGAGTGTATCAAAATACTACAGTACCCCATGAATATGTAAAGATATTATGTATCAATTTAAAAACAGATTGCAAGCTCAGGTTGAAGAAGCTGAAAAATTTTTCATAGATAAAAAATATACTTCCATGTATACACTTCTTATCAAGCTAAAAAGCAAGCATAATAGAAACAGAAAATAATTTTGAGATATTCAATGTAAACCAGCATAAAGTAATAATGTTTTTTAAAAGAATTTTATCAGGGCCACCTGATAGCTTTGAATTACAAAGAACACAAGAAAGAAGATAAGCTCTTCCACTAAAGTGTCATTTATTACTAATAAAGATAAAGCAATACCTGCAGAAATGTGTTATTGTGAACTAGATTTTAACATGCATGATGGATCAGATGTTTCATCCGCAGAAGAAAAAAAGAGGGTGATGTTGCAGCAATGATAACATGACTTACTTAAGCTGTAGCACTTGGTCTTCCATCAGAGAAATAAGGGGAGAGATGACAAGGCCAATCTTGCCTACATAAACAGGTGGATACTGGAAGCACAAACTCTTTCCATATCCTTGAAATGAAAAAAATACGCTCATAGAAATAAAAATAAACCCTTGACGCTTTCATTTCTTTTTACAATGTACTTATACAGATGAATGGTCAATACTAGTATGCTATCTTTCTAAAAGTTAATTGATACATAAATCTGAGCATCTGTTCTCTGTTCACTCTCTTCTATATTTTACATCATTTGTAGTTGCATTTGTATTTTGAGAGTTTAATGAAAGATTATTTCAAACTCTTCATGCTTTATTTTTAAAGGATTAGGTTATTTGCTTAAATACAACTTACCAGTTGCCATGACAGCAACATTATCTCTTCTTTCTTCCAATACTGAATGAATCACTTTCCATTGAACTCTTGAAGGTGAAAAGCAAAAAGCTATTTTGTTTTATTAATAAGAAACCCAAGGTACAAATTAAAATCCATTCAATTTTTCATTTCCTTTAATAGAATTTATTTTCGAACTTCATACATAAATCTGCACAAACTTGGAACTTTAAAACAATGAATGCCATTTGACCAACCTTCCATTCAAGCTAACTAACAACTACCATTTGGTATATGTATTAAATTTCATTACATACATCTAAAGTAAAAAACAGATTCTAAGTTTCATACTAGATATCCAAAAGAATCAATACTTCAAAATAATAAGAGAAATGCTCCAGGGACAAGAACTGACTGAAAAGGGAAATAAGGGAACTCTGTGAGGTGATGATAATAATATCTCTTGATAACAATTTGGGTTACATGGGTATGCACATGTATACTTAAAATTTGCAAATGTACACTTAAAAAGTTTTTATTTCCTTATGTGCAAATTTTACATCAAAAGAAAAAACTGTAAGTAAATATTTAACTCGTTAATAATTTACATGCTGAAATCCTTAGGCGGAAGTGTAATGGTGTCCTCAATTGACCCTGAGATGCATATTAAAACTGGAATGAATTAATGGATGGATAGAGAGTTGATACGTGATAAAACAAGTATAGTAATGATAGTAGAATTTAGGTGGTGGGAATACAGACATGCACAGAAAAAAAATTCTTTCAACTTTACTACATCTTAGAAAATTTTCTTAATATCATGGGAAAAACCAATTGGAGAGGTGGTCTTCTGGCATGCTGTTAATGACCTATTCTTAACTAAGTGCTGGCTACAGGGTGCCCAGTTTATGAAAATTCATTGATCTCTACACCATGCGCACTTTTCTGTATGTAAGACATAAATAAAAAATGTTTAAGATCAAAAGAAAAGAGGAAAGAAATACTTCAGTGGATTACATTTTAAATTCTCAGAATAGGAAAAATCCAGTCTAGATTTTCATATGCTTATTAGTTTTATTCACATTTACTTGTTCATCTCATTCTTATTCATCTCATTTAATCCTTACAAAAATGTGCCCGTTAGATGTAAACATATTTTGAGTACATTAAAATAGATAAGATTATCACTATTCCTCAAATTGTTGTATTAAGAACTTCTAGTACATCTGCATGTTCTGGGTAATATACACAAAACAGGCACATAGACACTCATTTAATGAAAAATAAGTCAGTATTAAATTAACACTTTTTTATAAGTATCTTTAAACAAGTTTCTACTCAGAACTGCTCAGTTAAAGGAAAACCATTTCTCCTCACTTATAAAAAACAATTTGCAGAAATGAATTTTATACAAATTATCACTTTGAAATAATTTTGTAGTCACACAGAAAAAACAGTGTGGCATGTATAACCATAAAGAGAATACTAAATATGTGATTTGATTAACTGAGATTATACTCACGGTTTAAAACTGGAATGGCCAAAGTACATCTTGAGGCAAGTAACTTGCTCTTCATTGGGTGCTGGCAACAAAGAGTCTTGAAATAAAATAAAATGGGCATTTATGTTCAAATAGAAAAATACCACGTAGAGGGAGAAAACAGGTCATTTCATTGGCTTCTTTGAAAGAATACAGTGATAGCTACCATGGGTTAATGTTTTCTATTTTTCAATTTCAATATAAATTGGTCTTCTGGGTACCATATATGACACTTGGATTACTTTTAAGTATTAGAATTTTGTTGTGATTCACACTTTGCCAGGACTATTAAAAAAAAAAAAAAAAAAAAAAAAAAAAAACTGATGTTTTAGAATCAGGAATACTTCTAAAGGCTAACATTTAGATGTTATAACATAACAATCCAAATGTGATAATATAACCAACCTTCAATTAATGGTACTCAGAAATTACATTAGTGCTACACTAAAAAAGTCCACAGATAAAATAAAATCTTTGTTTTAGTTACCTAAAGCTAAATGTAGTTACACCTAAATTTAGTTACCAAAATCTCATTTAGTTTAGTTACCTAAATCTAATTTACTTAGGAAAAGATAGTTACCTACATTTTTGGTCAAAATTCTAACTGCACAGCACAATGAAGTTATGTTAGCTCTGCCCAACTCACTTTCCCTGTCCACAGTGAGCTTGAAAGATTCCTGAGTAGCCAAGAAAGGGCAATACAAAGAATCAAGATAATTTACCACGAAACAATGAAAGTTCATTATTAGAGTTCTCAGCTTTAATAATTCTAAATGAGAACTATAATGATTTGGAGAAATCACATCTGTATTTAATACAAAAAAACAAAGGGAAAGGTATTTTTATTATCATAATGCAACTATTATTCTATTTTTGTAAGTAGTAAGATTGTGCTTTATGGAGACAAAAGCACTAAGGAGACAAAAGCTTATAAGGATCCAATAATTATATGCCACAAAATCCCTGACCTCCAAACCATCCAAAACTGGATCCTAAGTTAAATTCAGTGGTAGGAATCACAGGTGAGTCATTTCAAACACACTCCAGTGCTTACCCTTATCATCATCTTCTTCCTCTTCATTAGCTTCATTTTCATCATCTTCTTCTTCTTTAGTTGGAAGACCCAGATTTCTTTCCATATCTAAGCATTTAGAATGAGTTGGTTCTACCGTGCCACTATTGAGGTTTTCTAAAGACTGAAAGTTTAAAAGAAATTTTAAAAGCAAAACCACTGACAGTGTCGTATCTTTTTCACCAAACACAAAAGGACTATTATTAACAGGGCCTACAATTTTGTTGAAAGCTGGCAGATGTGCAAGCCATACTACAAAAGAACATGTGTGCTCCAGTTTAAATATGTGCTCATGAATGATTTCTAAGGCGCAAGGCCAAAGATGGAACATTTCCAGCATAAACAAGGCTCATTAATAGCATATAATAAACTGCCCCTGGGGAAAGCTATCATAAATTTTACATTTGGATAATTTAAAACATTTTTTCTTTATTGCACTTCAATATTTTCGATTCCCAAGTAGTAAATGTGGATTTTAATGTTATTTTTGTAACAAGTTTCTCTATATCATGTGTCAGTCACATTATTTTTGAATAAGGCTGAAACTATAAGCAAACAATAAACGTGTTTTGGAATTCTCAAAACAACTAAAGATTCCAATCATTTTAGAAAAGGAATTTTACAAAAGTGAAATAAAGTTATTTGTTTTTATTTTGGCTTGACAGTATCTGACATTCTCCCCTAAATAAAGATTATCTATTTCAAGAATATTTCAAAATTGTTCCATCTATAACATTTTTTAACCATGAAGAGACAGGAAGACTTTATTAAACTACAGTTTTTGCTTTCTCTTTTTATTAAACTTTTTATTTAATATTTTCATTTTGAAGGTTTTTTTTTTAAAAAAGTATGTTCATTTCAAGCCTGAAGGCAAAAAAAAGAAGTGCTTCTGTTTCTGTTTGTTTTATTTTATTCAAGTCCACAAACATACTTAGAATGCATTTTTAAAATAGAGTTCTCTAATATGGGCATCCAGGTTGCTTTCTAAGAGATTTAACGTATATGTTTGTAGACGTCCACAAGTTTCCTATAAATGTACTATCGGAACAGTACTTCTCAGAGAAATGGATAATTAATAACAAAATACAATTCAGTATTTATGTTCTAGTTTTACTGTTAGCTAATATTTATTAAACACTTACTAAATGTCAGGCTCTATACTAAACTCTTTACAAGCAACATCTTAAATAATAATTATAAAACTGAGTATCAAAGATGCTAAGAAACTTTCCCAAAGTCACACAGCTACTAACTGGAAAAGCTGGGATTCAAACCTACATCTGAATTCACAATCTAGTCTTTTTTTTTTTTTTTAATTGAGACAGGGTCTCACTCTGTCACCCAGGCTGGAGTGCAGTGACATGGTCATGGCTAACTGCAGCTTCAACCTCCCCAGGCTCAGGTGATCCTCCCACCTCAGCCTCCCAAGTAGCTGGGACTACAGGCGCACACCACCACACCCAGTCAATTCTTGTATTCTTCTGTAGAGACAGGGTTTTGCCATGTTGCCCAGGCTGGTCTCAAACTCCTGGAATGAAGTGATCCTACTGCCTCGGCCTCCCAAAGTGCTGAGATTACATGACTGAGCCACCATGCCTGGCCCTAGAATATACATTCTTACTCACTACTTGGCCTCAAAACTAAAAAAGTCAGGAAATTAATCTCATTTCATAAAAATAAAAAAATTCATCAACCTAAAGATTAGGAATAAAAAAAATGCATAATGGTGAACCTCTGTGTTTTTCTTCATTTTTTACTTAATTTAGCTATACTGGCTTTTCTTAGTATACATCTTTGGTTCATAACACCTGACAAAGAAATTAGAGGTAAAGGAATAGAAAATATATAAATTATAAACTAGTATGTTCAATCTCGATAATAAATGAGAGTAAAACTGAACCATTTAATCCATTTGAAAATTATATAAAATACCCATAGTAAATAATACCAAAGGAAGAAAAGATGATTATTGAATGTATAAAAACAAAACTTCCAAATAAAAACGGGTACACATGAATTGGAAGAAAGGAAATGCAACTTCAATACTGGAGAGCTGAATCGCTACCCATATTCCAGGAAAAAATTACAAGAAAGTAACACAAGAAGGAACACAGGGCTGGATGCAGCGGCTCATGCCTGCAATCCCAGCACGTTGGGAGGCTGAGGCCAGGGGATCACTTGAGCCCAGGAGTTTAAGACCACCCTGGGCAACATGGTGAAACCCCATCTCTACAAAAAATACAAAAATAAGCCGGATGTGGTGGTGCATGCCTGCAATCCCAGCTACTCGGGAGGCTCATGCAGAAGGATCACTTGAGCCCAGGAGGTGAAGGTTGCAGTGAGCCGAGATGGTGCAACTGCACTCCAGCCTGGGTGACAGAGTGAGACCCTATTTCAAAATAAAAAACAAGAAGGAACAAAGAAAGCACATTTAAAATTAGTATATTACCTCTAACCCATTATTCACAGACTACGTAAAAGAAACATGAACTGGAAAATGTAAAATCTAATGTTACGTAATTACTAGCAATTTTATTGTGGTGGAACCTGGTTTAGAATTAGTTAATATTTTACTTAATTAAATGTGCTTTGGAAAGAACTTGAAGTAATGTTTTTGTAATTGTAAACATACCTTAAGCATCTCCATTTCTAAATCTTCATCACTCTCAATTACATAGGATGTATCGTTTTCATTATTAGTGGGAGATAAATGCTTTAAAAAAAAGTATTCAGCATTAATTTCCAGTATAATTGACTTCATATCCTCTTTTCTGCAGAATAAAGCTCCTATGTACTAGATATCTTTAGACAACTTCCTCTTCCCTAATGAATATATAACATATATTTACATGTGTATATGATAGATAAAAAAAGAAGAGAGAGAAGAATGAGCAAAGAAAGAACCAAAGAGAAAGAAAGTATTACAGTTAGGAATACAAAGTTAGATAAAGAGACAAAATAAAATCCCTGCTCTAAACAAGAATACAAAATGACAAGTTCAACTCAGGTTAAACAATGTCAAACTATGTCTCCCAAACTTTTTGAGTATAAGAACTCTCCACAACGTTGAAAAATGCCGTACAAAGAACAATAGTTGTTCTTTGACATCCACTGATTTAAAAAGATTGCAAAAAACTACAATTGTAATATCTTTAAATAAATCAGTATTTTACCAATAGCATTCTCTATATCATTGAAAAGTAGTGTCAGAGATGTTATTTATTCAGTCTATTGCCAATGTTTGGGTATGAGGAAACTTTTCAGTAATTTGGCAATCTCCAGGAACTAAGTGTCCAACAAGATGGGATCCCCCACAAAAATCTATAGAAAGAAAACTCTCAAAAAATGCCAAACATTTAAACAGAAAGTAGGAAAAGGAAGTACAGCCTTCATTAACCTGCAAAATGTAAGCAATAAAAAAAATTGAAAATAAACTTTTTACTAGGAAGAAAAGGTTTTTTTTAAGTTATTTTACTTCTTATTTAATAAAGAAAACAATACTAATAATTAGTACCCAATAAAAATGGCAATAAGTGGTGTAAAAGATGGCAGTCAAATCATGAAATCCAAGGCCAGGTGCGGTGGCTCACACCTATAATCCCAGCACTTTGGGAGGCCAAGGCGGGTGGATCACTTGAGGTCAGGAATTCGAGACCAGCATGGATAACATGTTGAAACCCTGTCTCTACTAAAAATATAAAAATTATCCAGGCATGATGGTGCATGCCCATAATCCCAGCTACTCGGGAGGCTTATGCAGAAGGATCACTTGAGCCCAGGAGGTGAAGGTTGCAGTGAGCCGAGATGGCGCAACTGCACTCCAGCCTGGGTGACAGAGTGAGACCCTATTTCAAAATAAAAAACAAGAAGGAACAAGAAAAGCACATTTAAAATTAGTATATTATCTCTAACCCATTATTTATAGACTACGTAAAAGAAAAATGAATTGGAAAATGTGAAATCTAATGTTACGTAATTACTAGCAATTTTATTGTAGTGGAACCTGGTTTAGAATTAGTTAATATTTTACTTAATTAAATGTGCTTTGGAAAGAACTTGAAGTAATGTTTTTGTAATTGTAAACATACCTTAAGCATCTCCATTTCTAAATCTTCATCACTCTCAATTACATAGGATGTATCGTTTTCATTATTAGCGGGAGATAAATGCTTTAAAAAAAGTATTAAGCATTAATTTCCAGTATAATTGACTTCATATCCTCTTTTATGCAGAATAAAGCTCCTATGTACTAGATATCTTTAGACAACTTCCTCTTCCCTAATGGATATATAATATATATTTACATGTTTATGTGATAGATAAAAAAGGGAAAGAAGAATGAATGAAGAAACAGAGAACCAAAGAGAAAGAAAGAAATATAGTTAGGAATACAAAGTTAGATAAAGAGACAAAATAAAATCCCTGCTCTAAACAAGAATACAAAATGACAAGTTCAACTCAGGTTAAACAATGTCAAACTGTGTCTCCCAAACTTTTTGAGTATAAGAACTCTTCACAACGTTGAAAAATGCCGTACAAAGAACAATAGTAGTTCTTTGACATCCACTGATTTAAAAAAGATTGCAAAAAACTACTATGATTGTAATATCTTTAAATAAATCAGTATTTTACCAATAGCATTCTCTATATCATTGAAAAGTAGTGTCAGAGATGTTATTTATTCAGTCTATTGCCAATGTTTGGGTATGAGGAAACTTTTCAATAATTTGGCAATCTCCAGGAACTAAGCGTCCAACAAGATGGGATTCCGCGACAAAAATCCATAGAAAGAAAACCCTCAAAAAATGCCAAATATTTAAACAGGAAGTAGGAAAAAGAAGTACAGCCTTTATTAACCTGCAAATTTTAAGCAATAAAAAAAACTGAAAATAAGCTTTTTACTAGGAAAAAAAGTTCTATTTTTTAAAAGTTCTTTTACTTCTTATTTAATGAATAAAGAAAACAATACTAATAATTGGTACCCAATAAAAAATGGCAATAATTGGTGTAAAAGATGTCAGCCAAATCACGAAATCTAAGGCCAGGTGCAGTGACTCACACCTGTAATCCCAGCACTTTGGGAGGCCAAGGCAGGCAGATCACTTGAGGTCAGGAGTTCGAGATCAGCATGGCCAACATGGTGAAACCCCGTCTCTACTAAAAATACAAAAATTAGCCAGGTGTGGTGGCGGGTACCTATAATCCCAGCTACTTGGGAGGCTGAGGTAGGAGAATCACTTGAATTAGGGAGGCGGAGGTTTCAGTGAGCTGAGATTGTGCCACTGCACTCCAGCTTGGGCGACAGAGCTAGATTCCATCTCAAAAAAAAAAAAAAAAAAAAAAAAAAATCATGAAATCCTGGTAATTCTATACTATATGAAACATATCACTTAAAGTATATACCTAATAAAAATTCCTAGAATATCAAAGGGAAATGTAGATGTTAGCAAAACCTGATATTTCCCAGAAGGGGAACATCCTTTATGAATGGTTGGTATGAGAATATTTTGAAAATCATTTTAAAATGAAATGCATGTATATACTGATGGAAGTGATTACTAATAGTTACCAAAATATAGATAATTGCTCAAATACTAAAATTATTGTTGCCATTAGAAAAATGATGGTGAAATAACTCTAATTAAATGGTCAAATCTAACCTTTTTTTTTTTTTTTTTTTGAGACGGAGTCTTGCTCTTTCGCCCAGGCTGGGGTGCAGTGGTGCAATCTCAGCTCACTGCAAGCTCCGCCTCTTGGGTTCACACCATTCTCCTGCCTCAGCCTCCTGAGTAGCTGGGGCTACAGGCGCGCACCACCACGTCCGGCTAATTTTTTTGGATTTTTAGTAGAGACGGGGTTTCACCGTGTGAGCCAGGATGGTCTCGAGCTCCTGACCTCGTGATCCGCCCACCTTGGCCTCCCAAAGTGCTGGGATTACAGGCGTAAGCCACTGCGCCTGGCCTCAAATCTAATTTTTTAAAAAACTTATTTATCGTGAAATAAAATATAAAATTTCAGAGAATATAGGCAACTTAAGTAATTTTGTAAACTAATGAAAAACAAATGAGAAATTAAGAAATTAATTTAATGAAGAAGTTAAGGAAAAAAAATCTGACTCTGAGATGACAGTAAAACTATAGTGTCAAGCAAAAGCATCAGGAATTAGAAACCCTCTTACATGAGCAAGTAAAGAAATTCTGGACCAGGCACAGTGACCCACACTTATAATCCCAACACTTTGGGAGGTCAAGGAAGGTGGATCACTTGAGTCCAGGAGTTGGAGACCAGTCTGGGCAACAGAGCGAAACCCCATCTCTACAAAAAATTACAAAAATCAGCTGAGTGTAGTGGCCCAGGCCTGTGTTCCCAGCTACTAGGGAGGCTGAGGTGAAAGGATCACTTAAGCCCAGGAGCTGAAGGCTGCAGGGAGCCAAGATCGCACCACTGCACTCCAGCTGGGGTGACAGAGCAAGACCCTGTCTCAAAAAAAAAAAAGAAAAAAGAAAAAAAGTCTGTATAAAGAAATAAAATACACCCCCAAAAATCAAAGTCAGAAGAGTAAACACTAGTAGATATGAAGAGAATCCACAAAAAGCAGAGATATTATGAAAAAAGCATACGAAATTGTAAAATAGTGAACTACTACAAATGTCTGTTGACACTATAAAATCTTTCCACTACACAATGCTGCACATCATACTAAGTCAGGAGCAGCAAACTAAGGCTCACAAGCCAAATATGGCCCACTATCTGTTTTTATAGATAAAGTTTCATTGAAACACAGACAGGCACAATTGTTTACATTTGTCTGTGACTGCTTTCACACTACAATAGCAGAACTGAGTAACTGCAACAGAGACTGTCCCACAAAGCCTAAAATATTTACTATCTGCCCCTTTACAGGAATAAAGTCAGCCAGACCCTACTAATAACTAAAAATGTGCTTCCTCTTTATTTAGTACCTCAGTAGATTTATAAGCAATATCACTAAGATATTTTTCCTGAGCCTGCTGTTCCAAAATTTGGAGTTCATGTTCTGTAATATCTAACGACATCAAACAAGCTCTTTCCATATTCTCTTTCAATTTATTGTCTTCTACTCCTTCTTCAAATCCATCTTCTTTTTGTTCCACTTTATTTCCAAGTACATCTTCTCCACCATGTTTAGCTAAATGATCAAGTGTTGGGTCCCATGTTTCATCTTCAACATTAATAAAAATTTTATGTTCTCCAATTTGTTTCTGTTGTACTCCCCCAGTAGTTGAATCTTCAAAGGATGATAAGTTTAAATTATTGCTAGGCCTCAGTTCGGTCTCAATGTTAGTAGACCCAATTATCATCTTCCTCAGTGAATACAGATTTTCTGAAATATCCTTTAGTAAGATAGAAACTCTAAAAAAAATAGAAAGATTAATTGAACTTTAATTGCATTAACTATAAGGACAAATTGTGAAGCATTTTAATAAGTAAAAGCTTTCTAAGTTGACCTTCACTTAAAAGATCAATAGTATTAAGACTGTTCTTCATTCCCTAATGCCCACATATAATTACAGCTTACAGGCTACTCTCTAGCATCGAGGCACTTCTGTACCAACAGTTGACTTGTATGTTTACTAAGAGTCAGTAGTGCTTGATCCCAAATTTGTTTATGCCAACTATAGATTTTTTTGTTGATTAATCTGATTAACTTAATTAATGTAAAGTAAGTTGATGATACATGATCACCAAAAAAAAAAAAAAAAAAAAACCTATTTAATTAAATTCTAAGTTGAATATACAGAAAGATTCTGTAAATTTCTTTTTTGTTAAAAAAAAAAAAAAAGGTGTTTGATAAACTATGATAAAAGAACCCTAAAAGTCTCAAGGAAAATCATAATGCCTAGGACTCTACACTAAGATTACTTCAAGTGTCTTAATTTTTCACTCTGTCTTAAAGAATTGGAAATTGTAGACGGTACACTATAGGTGTGGTTTAAACAAGAAACACCATGCAGAACTCCAAAGAGCTGGCCTGTATATAACGAAAAAGCCTTGACATATACAAAAAGACTGGGAACAAACAAACATTAACATTTTAAGTTAAAAGAAAATTTGGGGCGGGCGCAGTGGCTCATGCCTGTAATCCCAGCACTTTGGGAGGCTGAGGCGGGTAAATCACTTGAGGTCAGGAGTTCAAGATCAGTCTTGCCAACATGACAAAACCCTGTCTCTACTAAAAATACAAAAATTAGCCGGACGTGGTGGCACGTGCCTGTAATCTCAACTACTCAGGAGGCTGAGGCAGGAGAACCGCTTGAATCCCGTAGGCAGAGGTCCCAGTGAACTGAGGTAGTGCCACTGCACTCCAGCCTGGGCAACAAGAGCAATATTCCATCTCAAAAAAGAAAGAAAATTTGATGATCCCGTTTTGCCTAATTGTTTCACTTCACTGATCAATTACTAGTCCCAACTGGAACAAGTAAGAGTGTTTGTGCTCTAATTTGAAAATGATGCTGTTTTGCATCTCCAAAAATCTCGAAACTCTACATTTTTGGAACAGAAAAAATCAATTTCCCATCAGTAGGCAAATATAACAAGTGAGAAAATATGGATAGGATGCATATAAATAAATATGAGCTGAATTTCTTAGCTCCTTAATTGCAGCTGCTAATGTATAACATTTTAACTAAGTAAGTTTAAATGACTATATTATAACCCAACCTAGTTAGTTGGAATGGAAAACGACTGCTAGAGTGTAAAATGAGGCACAACATCTTGTCTATTTGTTGTAGAGCTTATTAAAGTACTTCATAAAAGCAGAAATTAGTGGAAGTGAAGGGAATACGATAGGCAGGGACATGTTTTACTCCTTAATTAGTGATTTTGTTTAGGTCTTCTAATATTTATGTATTTAATATCAATGCTTAATAAAATCTGACATGCCTTTTAAAATTTTATACTAATGACTCAAGTAAAAATTTGATCCTTCAGGGGAATAAACTATCAAAAGTGCTAAGTGGTTTCATGCGTTATTTCCAGTTACTTCTATCACTGAAAACACCACTCCAAAGTTGGGCTCAAGCTTAAGTAGACAAAGTCTACATTAACACAAACAAAATCAAGAGCAAAATTAAATTCAAAAACTAAAAACACACTAATGTTATCTAATTTAAACATTCTAAAATTCTATAAATCTTATAAAGAACTTTTAGCCTTACATGCAGCCACTCAAATGTTAAAATTACATGCAAATAGCTTAGTAGGAACAGGTATGTGATACAGTTTAATTGTTACATGGACAGGAAATGGTGTCACATATAAAACAGCAACAGTGGCACAGATTGACTATCAAGAGTGTAAGGGCTCATTTATCAGGCCCTGACATCAGGGAATATAACATGTGTTATGTAAGATAACTAATATTTACTCTAACAAATACCAAGGCTGTCCTGCCTTTTTCAGTAAGGCACAGTGTACTTTTCCTTCTTCTTCAGGATTGTTATTATGCATATTAGTAGCCTGCAGACAGCCTTAGCACCCAGGAGAATGTCAAGTACATGACAGCAATAGAAGAGATATATACTGAATTTAAATCAGTGACTAAGCAGTACTATACACTGCCAATACCTTCAGAGTCCACTGAAGCATAAAGCTGCTCCCTTCTGTAACAAACTTCAAACCGTTCTATTTTAAGAGTTCTTAGTTCTAATTTTTATAGTTTTGTTTACTCTTTCACAGATTGTCAGCTGTCACTTCCACCTACTGTCATGTGCATATCATTAGTTATTTACACCATTTTCACTTTAACTCAGTACCCAAGCTTGTCAAGCAAAACGTGGCCTCATGCACTCCACTGGAAATGCAGAAAGTAAGCTGGAATACATGCTTATAGCATTATTTTGACTGCTCAGAGGTCTTTTTCGTTCTCTCCTGGTTCTGAGATGTCATCTAGATACATTAGATATTACTGTGGACTTGTTACAAAGAACATGAAATAAGAGACTAATTATTGTTTTCACACTAAAACTTCGCAAGACCCAGTATTTCCCATTCCCAAGTTTTAAGAAAACCCATTTAGCTTCAATATGTAAAAAATAATTATATAAATTGATAATTCTTGTCATACCCAACTAAATCAGAGTCAAGGGCCAAGAGAAAAAAAGCACTCAAGGCACATAACATTACTTTAAGAATATAATTTTCTGGGAGCCTACTTTCTGAAACTGCCTATTATAACCTAAAACCAGTTTTATCTAATAGATACTGAAACAACCTGCTGCAACTCTAAGACTAGTTTTACCCACCACAGTCACTAACCAATTCAGAGCTTCCAACTCACCAAAATTTACTAGTGCCAAAGAACTTTCTGGAAAAACAATACGTAACATTTTCCTTTTTATATAACCTCCAAACTTCTCTTCGTTGTTCAGAGATACCAAAGACCACCCAGTCTGTGTATATGCCCCAAATTTAATTCTTGCTTCCCAAATAAAACATTTTCAATTTAATGATCTGTCTCTATATTTTACTTGACTTCAACAGATATTATGAAGCAAAGCATTAAGCATATGTGATTTACATCCAGTAGATATTTTAATTGCTAGTACAAAAATCTGAAATGCATGTAAAAGTCACGTAAAAGGTGACTGCTCTAATTTCATGGAGGGAAAAATGTATAAATGAGTAAGAAATGGCTTTACTAGTATCCTCCCCCATTTGAAAGTTATATCTTTCAGGCCGGGCGTGGTGGCTCACGCCTATAATCCCAGCACTTTGGGAGGCTGAGGCGGGCAGATCATGAGGTGAGGAGATCGAGACCATCCTGGCTAACATGGTGAAACCCCGTCTCTACTAAAAATAAAAAAAAATAGACGGGCGTGGTGGCAGGTGCCTGTAGTCGCAGCTACTCGGGAGGCTAAGGCAGGAGAATGGCGTGAACCCGGGAGGCAGAGCTTGCAGTGAGCCGAGACTGTGCCACTGCACTCCAGCCTTGGTGACAGAGCGAGACTCCATCCTAAAAAAAAAAAAAGTTACATCTTTCAGAAATTCTCCAAGTTGCATTAAAAATTACCAAAACAGGGCCAGGCGCGGTGCCTCACGCCTGTAATCCCAGCACTTTGGGAGGCCAAAGCGGGTGGATCGTGAGGTCAGGAAATTGAGACCATCCTGACTAACACGGTGAAACTCCGTCTCTACTAAAAATAGAAAAAAATCAGCCAGTCATGATGGCGGGTGCCTGTAGTCCCAGCTACTCAGGAGGCTGAGGCAGGAGAATGGCCTGAACCTGGGAGGCGGAGGTTGCAGTGAGCTGAGACTGCACCACTACACTCCAGCCTGGGCGACAGAGCGAGACGCCATCTCAAAAAAAAAAAAAAAGAAAGAAAAAGAAAAAAAAAATTACTAAAACAAATTCTAGGGGGACAAATTACTTTGACAAAAAAGCTAAATTTATATATCATGGTTTTAAATCTCAATCAAATCTATCACAAATCTTATCCAGAAAAGCATACATTAACTGCACTTTTTCAGTCAGAATTCTATTTCAAGTAAGAGTTTCACATTTCTACAAAGTATTTTTTGGCCCAAAATTACATTACCACATTCTAATTGTTCATTGTTCCAGAGCATTCCTGCTTTTAGAGATTTAACAAGGAAGTCATCCTGCAATTAAGGCCAGGACAAGGTCTGATTCCAAAAAGACACAGCACCTGTATCCCAAGATCTATTAATCTGTATAACATTTGATCCAACTTTTTTAAGTTACCTAGTGCTTTAGCTATAAAAGAATCTCTAAAATTGCAATGTCTTTTGTTCTAATAATCTATTTAATTAAGTAGAATTCTTAAGTAATAATCAGATAATAACAGAAAATGAGGCTACTAAGTATGAAGTTGCTTTTGGTCACTATAGATTTCAAGTAACCAAACTATAAATGTTATCAAATGAAAGATACTCATTAACAGAAAGGAAATGACAACTTTGAATCTTAAATATTTTCCTTAATGTATACTTATTTTGCTTTCACAAAAAATATAATATAGATATAATTTCAAAATGTATAATATGAATACAATTTCTATTCCTTTGTTTCATAAAACATCGTACAAAGCAGACAGAAAAGGCTTAAACCTTTGGATTCACTATTTAACAACTGGAAAGATAGCTCTCAAATTTATGCATCAGTCGTGTGTGGGTATTCAAGCAAATTTCTATGAGTCAACCTTAATGAATAGTATTCTTCACATACAGGAAAATGTAATTTAAAAAAAACAGAATTGATTTAAATTTTTTAAAAAACGGTAATATTTAACCTCTGTGGGTTTTCCAATTTACTGAAAGCATCAGGAAGATGCTTAGCCAGATCCATCACTTCCTCAGAGATTGAAGTCAACTGTTTGTTCATGTCGCTAAGTAGGATTTCTTCCTCTAGGAGAAAAAAAAAAAAAAAAACATCAATATTAATTTTCAAACCACAAAGCAGAGATATTCATTCAGCCACTTCATTAACTAATATTAGGGCTCAAATTTTCATTTTCTTTCCTTAAATGAATTCCAACAAAAAGACCTTCTTATTCAATCCCCAAATTGCCTCAGTTGCTTTCCCTCTCTTTCAAATTTGTACTGTTTCAATTTAAAGTAAATTCCAAATGATCTGCAGTCATATGTATTATAACCCAGCAGTTATTGGCCTAGGCAGAAGGAGAAGGTGGAAATGAGAATCTGAACCCGTCTGTACTATTGCAAAATCAGAAGTCAGCATAACACCATGTATGCTGCTACTTAATAATACTGTTTAGTAAGCACAGCCTTCTCCAACAGTCATCCCTCATGCCTTCATTCCCAGTCATCACCAAAATAAAATGCAAGCCCTTCCTTTTCTTTTTTGAGACAGAGTCTCACTCTGTCGCCCAGGCTGGAGTGCAGTGGCGCGATCTCGGCTCACTGCAACCTCCACCTCCCGGCTTCAGGCGATTCTCATTCCCTAGCCCCCGGGGTAGCTGGGACTACAGGCATGTGCCACCATGCCCAGCTAATTTTTTTTTTTTTTTTTTTTTTTTTTGTATTTCTAGTAGAGACAGTGTTTCGCCATGGTGGCCAGGCTGGTCTCCAACTTCTAGCCTCAAGTGATCCGCCCACCTTGGCCTTCCAAACTGCCGGGATTACAGGCATGAGCTACCAACCCGGTCAAAATAAAATGTAAGCCTTCCTAATCAGTGATCATCTTCCAAATTCTCAACTTCATCCTGCCTGGTACATCATTTGCCATCAACAGCACAAAGCCTGCCCTGCTTTACCAAACACTTCCCCTGCTTAGAATTTATTCATCATCATTTCTCTTGTCCTTCAAAAGCCCATCTCCTCTGAAGCCTATGAGATAGAGCTACATAACCTGCTATTTGTGATTACTACAGTTATCTTGTCATCTCCAAACTGCATCCTTTCATCCCTTGGAGATCTTAACGCCTGATTCATTAACTGACTTTCCCTCCACTACTATTCCTGTGATAACTGCCAGTGACTTCAACATCCACAGGCCAGTTTCTTGACCCCTGCATTTCCGACAATCTTTTCTTTAACAGACCTTAGCCACTCCATTCCACAGTCATACCGTTGACCTTATAATTGCCAATAAAATCACCACTTCCAGACTTCAACTGTAAGCCTTCCACCCTGAGAACACCAGCATACCTATCTTTCCTTCCAGCATGCTTTCCCCAACAATACTTTGACACTTGCAGAACCAAATGCATTGATCCTATCACCTTTTCCTTACCTATCGCCCTCCCTACTCCCACTCCCCACTGAGCCTTCCATTTCTCTCTTACCCACAATACAGTAATCATTCCTTTGTATCTATAGACTCTCAACTCCTTTGCTCTTCCCTCCCTCCATGGTAATTACCTGGCAAAACCTCTACTCTTAATAAAATCCACTTTTTTTTTTACCTACCTGATGCCTACACCCAAGCAGTTGAATATAGTTGAAAATAAAGCACATCGATGATGACACAAGTTATTTTAAACTCAGGACACAGATTTCAAACGCACCCTCAGCCCTGACTGTTAATTCTTCTGTTTCCCACTCTCAAAATGACTATTTCAAACATCTTCCTTTCTTTGTGAACCTCCAACACCTGTGAGAACAACTTTACCTCTTATTTCACTAAGAAAAATGAAACAATAAGAGAATTACCTCATCTTCCCACTTTTCAATTTGCTATTCAGTCTTCAGATCTCTACTCCCATTTATAGCAAAATTCCTTGAAAGAGTTGTCTATACTCACTCTCTCAAATTTTCCGCTCCCATTTCCTCCCAAACCAACTCCAACTAAGTTTTCACCCAAATCAGTAGAGCAAAGCTGCTTTTGAAAAGGTTACTGATGGGCCGGGCGTGGTGGCTCACGCCTGTAATCCTAGCACTTGCGAGGCCAAGGCGGGTGGATCATGAGGTCAAGAGATCTAGAGCACCCTGGCTAACATGGTGAAACCCCATCTCTCCTAAAAATACAAAAAAATTAGCCAGGTGTGGTGGCCGGCGCCTGTAGTCCCAGCTACTCGGGAGGCTGAGGCAGCAGAACAGCGTGAACCCAAGAGGCGGAGCTTGCAGCGAGCCGAGATTGCGCCACTGCACTCCAGCATGGGCGACTGAGCAAGACTCTGTCTCAAAAAAAAAAAAAAAAAGAAAAGAAAAAGTTATTGATGGCCTCCACACCATCCAACCTAACTTAATTCTAGACTCTCATCTTACTCAACTTCTCCAAATGCTTTAAAGCAACTGACAACTTCTTCCTATTTAAAACATTTTCTTCAGGTGGCTTCAGAACTAAACACCTCCTGTACTTCCCTCCTTCATTAGTGGTCCTCCCAGTCCTCTTTGCTGCTCTCTCCTCATCTTCCCAACCTCTAAATGCTGGTGTGCCTTTGAGGTCAATATCACGTCTATTCTTTATTTCATTCACTCCCTATTTTATCTCATTCAGTCTCACTGCTTTAACTACCATCGGATCTGAATTACATCTCCAACCTCAACCTTGAACTTTGGGATCATATTTCCAACTAAGACATTCTCTTGGATACCAATAATCATCTAAAACTTAGGATATGCAACACTGAAATCTAAAGTTTTCTCACCCAAACCTGTTCTTCTCATAATCTGTCCACTATAACTGACCTTTCCATTCATCAGATGATCTGACCAAAATATCTTAACGTTCTATCAATCTTCACACCTCACCCCTTACAGGGAATTCATCAGCAAATCCCTCACAATATATATCTTCCAAATATCTACAGAGGCTACCACTTCTCATCACCTCTATTGCTACCAGTCTAATCCAAACAATTATTGTCTATTGCCTGGGCTGTTACAATAGCCTCCAAACTCTCTGCCAAAATGCCCTGGGGCTAAACATTTTTCCTTTTACAACAACCAGAAAAATCTTTCTAAAATAAAATTTTAATTATATAATTATTCTGCTCCAAACCCCCTATGGGTTTCCCATCACCCATCATCGTATTTATTTTCATTAATAAGAAATGAAGTCAGATCCACAGCCTACAAGGCCCTACGTGATGTGGCCCAAGTTCCTTTTCTAGCCTCATTTCCTGCCACTCTTACCCTCACTCATTTCATTCAGTTATATGCACTGTTCCTCCAAACAAGCCAGCCAATCACCCTAGGAGGTTTTGCACTTTCTTCCCTCTAATCCTGCTATGGTCTTCCTTCAGATAACCACACGGCTCCCTCACTTCACCCAAAGGAAATGAAGGGGTGTGGTTCGTTTGGCTTGTAAATTTTCCCAAGCAACTCTAACAGTGCCTGACACATAAGCACCCAACAAATAAGTGTTATATGAATCAATAAACGTTCCCTTTCCAAACTAACCTTCTAGAAGAACAGTTGTTTACACATGCCTTAGTTATTTCTAAAACAACTAAAACAAGCTTCCAAGAAAATGTTGTTTTCAAGCCAGACGCAGTGGCCTGAAACCCGAGGTATTCAGGAGGCTGAGGCAGGAGGATCGCTTGAGGCCATGAGTCTGAGCCAGGCTGGGCAACATAATGAGAACCTGTCTCTGTTTCCACATTCCTTAGATCTAACTTACTCCTCTATTCACGTTAATATGATTTCCTCCTACCTCATTCTCTTACTATGGTTATAGGACCTTCATGTTACCAAAGACTGTGGACTCTTCTCTGTTTGAATAGCATATGCTCCAAATGACCACTCCTCAAAACACTCCTTTGCTACCCAGTACAGCAAAGCTATTGTTTAAAAGATTACAAATGATCAGCGCATTGCCAAATCTAATGATGAATTCTAAGTCCTCAGTTTCTCAAACTCTCAGCAGAATTTAAAACAGTTGATAGCATCCTCCTACTTAAAACAAGTTCTTCACTTGGTTTTCTGCACACCACACCTCCTAATTTCCTCGATGTCTATGGCAACTCCTTTGGTGTCCCCTCCTCCACGCAAATGTTCAACACTAAGAGTTCCTCAGGATTCTCAGTCCAAACTCTCTTAACTCAAACTGTCCTCTGTGCTACAGCCAACACAACTAATTCTTGCACCATCTCCACTTTGCTATCTTATAGGTCTCTCTCCCTTAACATATCTAAAATCAACTGTGTGACAATGCATCCCAAAATCTTGCTCTTCCTCAATGCTTTTCATTCCCGTTGCTTATGCCAACAACACAGGAATGATCCTTGACATGTGTCTTTCATCATTACCTCAAATTCCGTTGGTTTATTAAACGTATTTTGAGGCGGGGCATAGTGGCTCAATGCTTGCTCTATTAAATGTATTTTGAGGTCAGGTGTGGTAGCTCACGCCTATAATTCCAGCACTTTGGGAGGCTGAGGTGGGCGGAGGACTTGAGACCAGGAGTTCAAGACCAGCCTGGCCAACATGGCGAAACCCCATCTCCACTAAACATATAAAAATTAGCTGGGTGTGGTAGCAGGTGCCTGTAATCCCAGTTACTCAGGAGGCTGAGGCAGGAGAATCGCTTGAACCCAGGAGGTAGAAGATGCGGTAAGCCGAGATCACATCCAGCCTGGGTGACAGAGCAAGACTCAAGAAAAGAAAAAAAAAAAATGAATTTTGAATCTGTCAACTTCTCTCCATTCTCAACACAATTAACCGATTCAAGTTGCCATTATCTCTCACTTGGATTATTGTCACAGCCTCCCAAAAGATATTCCTACTGTGACTCCTGCCTTCCTCCTACCATTCGTTTTTTATTCTAGAGCCCAAGTTCTTCTTTTTTTTAATGTAATTCATTGCTGTGTTTAAAACCCTCAGTCACTTCGATTGCTCTTGGGAGGAGATATAAACTTCTTACCATGGCCCATCTGCTTTCCTTTTTCTGCTTCGCCTTTATCCGCCCAGTCCTATTCAATGTTCTACTGAACTACTTTCAATTACCCATAGACACCATAATTTCTCTTACCTCTGAAACTTGGCGCCTGTAATTTCCTGTACCCATTCTTTCCTATACTCTTCAGCTAGCTAACTTTTTTTTTTTTTTTTGAGACAGAGTCTCACTCTTGTCATGCAGGCTGGAGTGCAATGGTGCAATCTCGGCTCACTACAACCTCCGCCTCCCAGATTAAAGCAATGCTCCTGCCTCAATCTCCCAAGTAGCTGGGATTACAGGCGCCCATTACCACATCCAGCTAGTTTTTTGTATTTTTAGTAGAGATGGTGTTTGACCATTTTGGCCAGGCTGGTCTCGAACTCCTGACCTCAGGTGATCTACCCACCTTGGCCTCCCGAAGTGCTAGGATTACAGGCATGAGCCACTGCGCCCAGCCTTAGCTAACTCTTGCTCAGGTTTCAGGTCTGGCTTTTACCTGCACTTTCTCCAGGAAATATTCTATAATATTTCCCCCAATATGTGTCAGATGCCTCTTGGTGTGCTAACTACTGTACCTTGTTTTCCCATGACGTAAGACTCATCTCCCTGCAATTGCTTTTTTCACTCATCTATATCCCCAATAAAACTGTAGGCCCCTCAGGAAACAGACTATGCCTGGCTTGTTCACTAATGTATTCCCATATTGTAAAATGCTCAGCAATATTTAATAAATGAGTAAATGTATCTTTAACTACTATATCATTTGGTGTTTATTAGCTACCATCTTGGGAATAAGTCAATGGGGAAACAACGTGTAAACATTCTTTTATGTTCTAATCTTTTTATCCTTTAACAAGAAGAAAAAAACAGTCTAATAATAAAAAGCGAAAGAGAAAAGTGATCATTTGAAAATATCATCCATATGTACATGAAGAAAATTAGAGAACAGTGATGCTGATACTTCTGGCTGAATAACAGAAAGGAAGGGAGGGAGGAAGGAAGGCAAAAAGATGGTATTCTTGGTTATTAGGTTGGTGCAAAAGTAACTGTGGTTTTTGCCATTAAAAATTACCAAAACCATAATTGTTTTTGCACCAAACTAATACAATTCACTGGAATCTGAGTCAAGATGTCACAATATACTCACATATATAATGTAATAAAGGGGAAAAAAAGTGAAGGTCAAATAATGTAGTATTACAATGTAGCATTACAATGACAGGTACACAGATACCAGGACTTACAGTATTGTGTTATTAATATGTATTACTTTAATGAAAAATATAGTAAACATTCCTTGGAAGCATTTTCATCAAAATTGCACATGTAACAAAATTGTACATGTAACCTACATGCAATTCCACATAAAAATTCATAAATCTCCTCTGTTGAATTTTAGTTTTATTATGAGTTAAATAAGTTCTTACATACTGTTTCCCTAATCAGCTTAAAAAACCTATCACCTGCCTCAGTTAATTAACATACAGTCATTCCTCTGTATCCTTGAGGGATTGGTTCCAGGAACCTCCCCATCACTGATATCAAATCCATAGATGATCAAGTCTCTTACATAAAATGCTGCAGTATTTGCATATAACCTATACACATTATCCTGTATACTTTAAATCATCTCCAGATTTCTTATAATACCTTATACAATGCCTACACATCACTTCATTCATATGGATTCAGTGTGGTACTCCACGCAGTAAATTCAACTTTTCCTTTTTTAAACTGTGAATTTTTTTTTTTTTGGCTGGAATGTTCTCAATCTGCGATTGGCTGAACCCACAGATGCAGAACCCAGGGATATGGAGGCTGACTCTAAGTTACAGCCACAAGACCTCTGACTACAGAGAACCAGCAGGCATTCATCAGAAGTGGCTCTCCAGGGAGGGGAAGTAAGAATAAAGACTCTTCTACCTTAACATACAAAGGAGGACCTGCCACCCACAGAGGCTCTGAATCCCTTCTCAATGACAATTATAAAGAATATCATATCATTTTATATGAGGCAGTCATGCCATATTTTTAAGAGTATTTAGCAAAATGGTCTAATTTAATTAACATCTTAACAAACACAATCATTTAAAATCGCCAAAAGGAAACTACAAGAATAGTGATAACTTTATTATCAATACAGATGTTTTGAATAGTTTGTCCCTTTAGGTGTTCACAATTATTCTATAAAACAGACATTATGCTAGTATCCACATTCCACCCTTGGAGAAACAGGTACATCCCAGGTCACATGGCTGGGATTCACATTGGTCTGTGCAACAAAAAGCCTGGGCTCACCCACTCCACTACGTGGCTCCTTCTGCACTCACTGGCCTATCAAGACCTCTAAAAACAGCACTGAGTTTGGATGACATGTCCATTATTTTTAGAGAAAAATCACAGAAAAAAATTAGAAATGTAAACCAGTATGTTAGAAAGCACTGTAAAATGCTCAACAATATTTAATAAATGAATAAATATATCTTTACCTACTTTCTCATTTAGGGTTTATTAGCTACCATCTTGGGGATAAGCCATCTCATATGTTTTAAAGTATTATATAGAAAGCATTTCAAATACTTATAGCAAGGACGTATCATCTCCAGACTGGGAGAAAGCTGGCTGTGTCACTGCTATTATGAAAGCCACAAAGCCCCAACTCTAGAAGCCAAATACATAGCAATGCTACAAAGTAAAAGAAGTAAGGGCTGCTTTGCCACAAGTAACAAAGATGAAACACTAATCTTGGGCCCTGATGGATCCCACCCTAATGTCAGGAATACTCAGACATTCAAGAAGTTATAGCACTAAATGCTTTGCAAATATGTGAATATTGTCTTTTTGGAGATAACCCTCACAAAAGAGTGAATTCACATTTTATTTATGGATCTTAACATACCTTTATTTATAGCAAACCTTTGCACAGCGTCATCCAAAATTTCTAAATTTCGGTAAATAATAAAACCAGCCTATAAAAAAACAGAAAAATTTAAAAAGTGTCCTAAAGATCACTGAAATAAAACAGTAAGTCCCATCTTCAGAAAAATCGAAGAGAATGATTTGCAAAGCACCCAAACATGGAATTCAACCTATTATGTGACACAAATATCAATATGTCCTCATTTAATAATCATACCAATTGTGAAAATTGAGAAAGTAAGCTGCCTAAGCCTTAAAAGTTTGTTTTCACTTTTTCACACTCAATATTACACACAATATCCAAATAAAATAACCTACCTATAACGGAATCTAACAAAATGCAATCTAGTGAGAGAAATCCTATTTAAATCAGCTGAGAATGTTAGTCAGTATATGAAGAGTCCTCCTTCTAAGTCCTGTTAACAAGAACAATCAAGTCACATTGATTTTTCATGAATAAAAATGCTACAGAACTTGTGCTAGCTCTCAGCAAGTTTGGGGATATCTTTTAAAGGAAAATTATCATCCAATTTTCCTAACAAAAGTGAATTGTTGCTGGTTACAATTCAAAGGAGGTTCCATTCCTTTGATAGATGCAAAGGAGAAACAATAAAATATTCATCTACAAATGATAGCATGAATTAGGAGAAAACAAATTCACTGTGGAATAAAATACATTTCTTAAAAAACACACAATAGTGCTAGATATAAAGAAAAGCCCAGATTTCACTACATACAAACATGTAAATATAAAAATATATCTAATGGCAGCAACAAGCTAAATTTGGAGGCAATTTTTCTAAAATTTCACCACATTTTATGTATAAATATAGGAAATAAGGCCAGTTTGAAAATAGAAACTGTACTATAATTATTTTCATTCTGAATTGTTTATATATCAAATCCATCATCAGTACTATTTGTGCTTGCTCAGCCTGGGTTTCTTAGCCTTTCATGTTTTCAGCAAGTTCACATTTCTTTTTACATACAAATTAGACATTAATTTGGCTTCATGACAATGAAAATAACTAGCATTGAACAATCTGTTGATTGGTACTTGCTAACTAATATCGAGAATGAACAGTTTCACTAAATGTCTTCCTAAGCATTTTTCAATGCCAAATTGATATAAAATATTTTGGTAGAGTTTCTGCCACTACTACAATAAAATTTTTCTAAAGTCATTTATAATAATGTTTTTAAAACACATCACAATTTCTAAAGATCTTTAAGCACGTACATAAGCATCAGTGGCTGCATACAGTTTCTGGTCCTCAGTGAGAGGAAATTTACTCCAATTGCTACAGCGGATAGACTTGTCTTTCAGAAGCTGTTTACCTAAGAGGTGTTTAACCAGACCGCTGAGGCTCCAGGTCTCTGTACATTTCAACTAGAAATGATGAAAAAGCAACACAGTAAAAATCAGTTCCTGTTTTCAGGTATTAACAAATGACATCAAATGAACATACCACAGATAAAATTAGGAAATGTTATACCAAAATACAACCCACAGACAGCCTTCAACCAATTCCCTGTCACTAAAAGCCTCATATGCAGTCCACATTGTAAGAATTTAATTCTAGGATTTCCCTAATGTAGGTATTAAAATTCTTGGACTTTAAAAGTACTGTTCATGAAAAAAAGCTGGTTAGTAGTCTTTCTACCTCCCAGACAAATGAATAGTTGGCTAAATATGAGAATTTAATTTAATGACTTCGTTAATAAAGTATGTGAAATATAGGTGATGGAACTGAGAGCCAAACTTCCACTAAGAGCACTGTATCACAAGAGCTCCATTATGCTCTCCCTTAAATAAAAAAAAAATTTTTTTTGAGTTACTGGTATAAATGTATTAAAAATATACACCTAAAACACAATTTTACATTTGCAAATATATGAATGTGAAAGAGTACCAAGAACTGGGAGGAAGGGAAGGAGAAGGCTTGCTTAAATAAACTGTATGTAATCCCAGCACTTTGGGAGGCCGAAGCAGGTGGATCACACGGTCAGGAGATCAAGACCATCCTGGTTAACATGGTGAAACCCCGCCTCTACTAAAAAAAATACAAAAAATTAGCTGGGTGTGTGGCACGCCTGTAGTCCCAGCTACTTGTGGGGCTGAGGCAGGAGAATCACTTGAACCCAGGAGGCAAAGTTTTCAGTGAGCCAAGATTGCACCACTGCACTCCAGCCCATGCAACAGAGCAAGACTGTGTCTCAAAAAGAAAAAAAAAGAAAGAAAGAAAGAAACTGTATGCTGGCCAGGTGCGGTGGCTTATGCCTGTAATCTCAGCACTTTGGGAGGCCAAGGCAGGCAGATGACCTGAGGTCAGGAGTTCGAGATCAGCCTGACCAACATGGAGAAACCCCATCTCTATTAAAAACACAAAATTAGCCAGGCTTGGTGGCGCATGCCTGTAACCCCAGCTACTCAGGAGGCTGAGGCAGGAGAATCACTTAAACCCGGAAGGTGGAGGTTGCAGTGAGCCGAGATCGTACCATTGCACTCCAGCCTGGGCAACAAGAGCGAAACTCCATCTCAGGGAAAAAAAAAAAAAAAAAGAAACTGTATGCCAAGACAGTAGATTAGAACTAAAGGTTTTCCATTGTGGAAGGCTATGTAGCAATTCCTCAAAGACCTAAAGAAAGAAATACTATTTACCCCAGCAATCCCACTACTGGGTATATACCAAAAGGAATATAAATCATTCTGTTATAAAGACACATGCACGCATATGTTCACTGCAGCACTATTTACAATAGCAAAGACATGGAATCAGCCTAGATGCCCATCAATGATAGACTGCATTAAAAAAAAAAAAAAAAAAATGTGGTACATATATATCATGGAATAGTATGGAATAGTATGCAGCCATTAAAAAAAAAAAAAAACAAGATCATGTTCTTTGCAGGGACAGGGATGGCATTGGAGGCCATTATCCTTAGCAAACTCATGCAGGAACGGAAAAGCAAATACCGTATGTTCTCACTTGTAAGTGAGATCTAAATGATAAGAACACATGGACACATAGAGGGGAACAACACACACTGTGGGAGGTGGAGAGTGGGAGAAGGGAGGAAGAGAATCAGGAAAAATAACTAATGGGTACTAGGCTTAATACCTGGGTGATAACCTGTACAATAAACCCCCATGACACAAGTTTACCTATGTAACAAACATGCACATGCACCCCTGATCGTGAAACAAAAATTAAAAAAAAAAAAAAACTAAACTAAAGGTTTTCATTATAGAACATTCACTTGGAACTTTTTTATTGCTACAAAAACATTATATAACTTAAACTATTTTTTCAAAAACTCTAACATTCAGATAGAAAGTACATTCTGTGCAACACAAAATTATCTTCATTATGAAATTGTATATATATTGATTTTACCTTTTTATTGGCAACATCTGTCAACTCCACAAAATTCTTCAATTTGATATCAAAGTCACGTAGAAGTTTCCACTGATCTCCTTCAATTCCTACACCTGCCTTTTTAATTGCTTTATTTTCAAGCAACATTTTTAATCCCTGGGGGAAAACTGTAACATTTTCTTGTTATTTCCGTAAGTTCTGTCAAGTATGATGGATTTATGTCCTACTTCTTATACATACCAGGTTTATGTTTAAATTTGTATTTAACAGTAATCTTAAATTCAGAAACACATTCACCTTGAGTATGTCTTAACTAAAGCAAATGGTCCTGATTGATAAATGACAAGAAAAAATAATCAGTTTCAATGCCACTCCTGCTAGCAATAGCAGTATATATCCTGGTCAGTTAGCCCCTTAAAATTTCAGTTTTCTCTTCTCTAAAACAGAAAAAATGTCAATGCCTCACAGGTATGTTGTGAAAAGGCCGGGCGCGGTGGCTCAAGCCTGTAATCCCAGCACTTTGGGAGGCCGAGGCGGGTGGATCACAAGGTCAGGAGATCGAGACTATCCTGGCTAACACGGTGAAACCCCGTCTCTACTAAAAATACAAAAAACTAGCCGGGCGCGGTAGCGGGCGCCTGTAGTCCCAGCTACTTGGGAGGCTGAGGCGGGAGAATGGCGTGAACCCGGGAGGCGGAGCTTGCAGTGAGCCGAGATCGCGCCACTGCACTCCAGCCTGGGAGACACAGTGAGACTCCGTCTCAAAAAAAAAAAAAAAAAAAAAAAAAAAAAAAAAAAAAAAAAAACAAGGAATGCGTGTGAATCAGGTAGAACATAAATACTTAAATAAATTTAAGATAATGAGAGAATGGCCAGCTAATAAACGAATTTAATTTTATAGGGATAAAGTTGACATATTACAATTATCAGCCATAAAAAAATGAAATGAAGAGACACCAACCTGACATGGAAGAAATGTGGAACAAGTAACATTTGCTCTCAGAAACACACAACTGAATTAGCGCAACTTTGCCAAGTTTCCCTTTATTGTATAATGGTGGCCACTCCATGTCAAATCCCACGACATCCCCATCTGATAGACTCATGCTAAGGGGGGAAAAATCGTGTAAATTAATTATGTTAAAAATTTAAACTTCTGTATAATTAAAGACATAATTCAAATTTTAAAAGGCAATCACAGACAAGTTATCTGCAGCACATACAACTGATAATGAACAGCCAGAAAATATGTAAAATTGCTTGAAAAATAAGTAAGAAAAGACAAATTATTCAGCAGAAAAATGGAGAAAAATATGAACAGGTAATTCCCAAAAGAAAATCCAAATGACCTATAAATCCAACAGATATGGCCAGGTACGGTGGTTTGCCCCTGTAATCCCAGCACTTTGGGAGGTCAAGGCAGGAGGACTGCTTGAGACTAGGAGTTTAAGACCAACCTGTGCAACACAGCATGTCTCTACAAAAAAAAAAAAAAAAAAAAATTAAAAATTAACTGGGCGTGGTGGCACACACCTGTAGTCCCAGCTACTCAGGAAGCTGAGGCAGGAGGATCACTTGAGTCCAGGAGTTCAAGGTTAACGTGAGCTATGATCACATCACTGCACTTCAGCCTGGGTAAAAGTGCAAGACCCTGTCTCCAAGAAAAACAAAAATAAAAAATAAATTTTAAAAATCCAAAAAAAAATGTGAAGACACTGCTTCTCACTAGAAGTCAAAGAAATGCAAATTAAGTCTACATGATTTCACATCTATCTGACTGGTAAAAATTAAAGTTTCAGAATACCAAGTGTTAAAAGGATATCTATCAGTGGGGAATGTATAAATTGGTAAAATCCTTTTGGAAGAAAACTTTGACAATGACAATATCTAGTTGAAGGTGCATAAACACTATGGCCCGGCAAGTTTTGTCACAAATAAATGAAACCCTCAGATGTGTACAAACAGACATATTTAAGAATGTGCATTGCAACACTGTTCCTACTGGCAAAACTTAGAAACAAACTAAATTTCCATTAACAAGAGAATGGACTGAACCAGCTGTTGCATAAGGAAACATTGTAAGATGTAACAGTTAAAATGTAACTATGCAGATCAACAAGAAAAATTCTCAAAAACATAGTGTTGAGTAAAAAAGACAAGTTACAGAGTACACATAGTTTGTTAGCATTTTTTAAAGTTTTTAAATGGGCAAAATAACATTATATAATATTTTCAGATATAAAATTATTAAGTACTATTATAAAAACCATGTGAGCAGCCAGTGGCTCACGCCTATAATCCCAGTGCTTTGAGAGACCAAGGCAGGAGGATCACTTGAAGCCAGGAGTTCAAAACTAGCCTAGGCAACACAGTGAGACCCTGTCTTTAAAAAATATAAATAAATAAATTAGCCAGGCATGGCAGCATATACCGGTAGTTCTAGCTACTTGGGAGGCTGAGGTGAAAGGATCACATGAGCCCATAAGGTTGAGGCTGCATTGAGTATGATCTCACCACCGCACTCCAGCCTGGATAACAGAGCAAGACCCTGTTTTTATTAAAAAGGAAAAAAAAAATGCACAAAACTCATAGAAGTTATCTCAGAGGGGCACAGGGGGAGAATCAGAAAGAACAAACATGGGGCTTCAGCTGTATTTTAATGTTTCATTTCTTGATAAAGAACTGAAGAAAACAGGCCAGGCGCAGTGGCTGACGCCTGTAATCCCAACACTTTGGGGGGCCAAGGCAGGCAGATTGCTTGAGTCCAGGAATTCAAGAGCAACCTGGGCAACATGGCAAAAACCCCATCTCTATAAAAAAATACATATAAAAATTATTCGGGCGTGGTGGTGCATGCCTGTAGTCCCAGCTACTCAGGAGGCTGAGGTGGGAGGATTACTTGAGCCCAAGAGGCGGAGGTTGCAGTGAACCAAGATCACACCACTGTCACTCCAGCACGAGCAACAGAGTAAGACCCTATTAAAAAAAAAAAAAAATTGAAGAAAATTAAGATTTGATAAACAAAGTGGGAGGAATATGCATATTTATTATATTGCTATCTATTGTTGTTGATACTTGCTTATTTAACAGTTATTAAAAATTGAAAATATATTTAAAAAATAAAAGAAACTCAACTTCTGCTTCAGGCCAACATTATAACAAGGGAGGCCAGACTCACTCTCCCACCACAAACAAATCTAAACTTGGACAAAACATATAAGACAACTGTTTCGGATACTAGACAACAGGCAGTACAGGACTATGATCTCCAAGGGAAAGGAAATGAAGGGTGAACCTTACAGTTGCCCCACGTTCTTCCTGGGACCCATTGCAGACAACAGAACAGGGAGAAGAATCACAAGGAGAGCACTGAGTTGGGGAGACAGAGTTCAGAGCCCTGGAAGCTGAAGGACCTGGAACTGCTGGGGTAGAGTTCTGGAGAGGAGGAAGCTAGGCAGGAAAAGAGCTCCGGAAATCTTCCTAAGGGACTCCTTTGGTCTTTGCAGAATACGAAGACAAGCATGCATAGACCATTACTCTATGGGGCCGGGCAAATAACCATAAGCTGAATGATTCTCAGGACGGACTTACACAAAGGTAAGAGGCATTAAAGCTCTGAAAAGTCAGAGAACAGATAGCTGATCACCAGAGGCAATCAACAAAGACTCCAGAAGGGTCACATCTTATTAGAAGGCTAAATTACCCTTAGACTAAAGGCAAATGTGGACCTTCCCTGATCAAGCTTGAAAACAAGCTTCAAAACATAAAGTTGATCTTCAAGTAACTTAGATGTCTGACAAAGTTCCTTTCTTTAAAGGAAAACAATAAAATCTAACATTCTGCAAAGTAAAATCACAATGCCTAATCTTAAAAAAAAAAAAATTAACAGCTGTAAGAATAAACAGGAAAATATGACCCAAAACCAGGAGAAAAATCATCCAACAGAAAGAAAAAAATCCTAGAATAATGGAATTAACAGACAAGTACATTAAAACAGCTATTAAAAATATGCTAAATATATTCAAGAATTTCAAAAGAAACATGAATAATGAGAGCTAAAATGGAAAAAAAAAAAAAAAAGAACCAAATGGAACTCCTAGAGATAAACAAAATAATGTAGTATCTAAAAAAGAAATTCACAGGATGGTATAAACAGACCAGACACTATAGAAGAAAAAAATATAAGTGAACTTGAAGACATAGGAAATGAAACTATTGAAGCTATGCAAAAGGAAGCACAGAAAGAAGAAAAGGAAGAAAGAAAAAAAGACTAAAAGGAAACAGCCTCAGTGGCCTGCAACACAGTGTCAAGCAATCAAACTTGTGTGTACTAAGAGTCCCAGAAAGTGAAAAGAATAACAGGATAGGAGGAAAAAAGATCTGAAGACATTTTTCAAATTTGACTAAAGGTATAAGTCCACGGATCAAAAAAATTCAGTGAACTCCAAGGCAAATAAACACCAACCACATTACACAAGGGCACATCATAATCAAATTGTTGGAAATCTGTGGTAGCAAAATTTTAAGGTATCCAGAGGAAGGGAAAGCAAACACAAAAACTCTGCCTGCCTTTTATAAAATACATAGAAGTCATCAAAACTACAATTCTTCAAGTCACTTTTGCTAATTGCCTTCAGAAATGACATACCTTCAGCAAGGCTGAAGGTAACATGGTAGAGTTAATATGTAATCATAAACAACAGATTTTACCTCCTCTGTGAAACTAATTCAGTATAATGAATCCCAAAGTGGCCAGATAACTATAGTAGAAGTAAAAACACTTGAATGTTATTTCTAGCTTATATCTACACCAGTAGACCATTAATAAATAGCTTAACTTACCTCTGCCTTTTGTTTGTTTGTTTGTCTGTTTGAGACAGGGTCTTGCCCTGTTGCCCAGGCTGGAGAGCAGTGGTGTGATCAAGGCTCACTGCAGCCTCAACCTCTTGGGCCCAAAACCTAGGCCTCCTGAGTAGCTAGGACCACAGACACCTGGATAATTTTTAAATTTTTTTTTTATAGAGATGGGGTCTTACTATGGCTAGTCTCAAACTCCTGGGCTCAAGCGATCCTCCTGCCTTGGCCTCCCAAAGTGTAGGGATTATAGGCATTAGCCACTGTGCCCAGCACCTCTGCTTTTTTTAACCCAATATGTAACAAATTTTTTCCTTTTTTTAAAGAAAAAAAAGACAGGTATAACAACTTCAAAAAAGATCTGAATGAATTCCTTATTACTTCTGTTTTATGCTTTGAGAGCCTTGGATTGCATTATTGCAGTCCTAATTTTACAAGGCAACCTTTAAAAATACTAACAGACATTTCTGTTTTTTGTTTGTTTGCGGGTTTGTTTTTTGTTTTTTTTTTTTTTTTTTGAGACGGAGTCTTGCTCTGTCGCCCAGGCTGGAGTGCAGTGGCACAATCTTGGCTCACTGCAACCTCCGCCTCCCGGGTTCAAGCAATTCTCCTGCTTCAGCCTCCTGAGCAGCTGAGACTACAGGCGCCCACCACCACACCTGGGTAATTTTTTGTATTTTTAGTAGAGACGGGGTTTCACCATGTTAGCCGGGATGGTCTCGATCTCCTGACCTCGTGATCTACCCACCTCGGCCTCCCAAAGTGCTGGGATTACAGGCCTGAGCCACCGTTATCTGGCCTCTAATGTTTAGTGAGAACATTTTTTAAGGATCATTTGTTAGAATTGTTGCTAATTAAACACAACAGAGCCAATCACAGCCATTATTCAATATTACTATGTTGATTATTTTTAATGAAATATAAAGGTGCATTTAAAGGTTAAATAATTTTTGCATTTTTTCCCTAAATTGGTAAAATAAACACAATATGTTCAGTAGCTCTATATATAACATCTTAAGTACTAAAAGTTAAAAAAACTGTCGTGCTCACTTCAGCAGCACATATACTAAAAAAGTTAAAAAAACTGTCTAAAGTAATAGAAAAGCATATGCATGAACAAACTGACAGATTACAAATTAATTCAGTGACTATTTTTTATTTGAAACGTAAAACTTGGTGATAGTCTATACATAGAAATAATTATCTATTGAACACACCTCAACTGTAAAACTCAGTATATTCACAAATATTACAATATTACCATAATAGTACCTTCTAAGGGTCCAAATTCAAATGAAATCAGGAAATTCAAATCACTTACCAAATATCTTCTGACAGGAAAGAGCAATCACTAGCGTCATAACTATACACAATGGATCCAGTGAATTCTAAGAAGGGGAGGTCGTCTTCAAAAACACTCTTCCGAACACATGCCTTGAGTTTAGCAAATTTCAAAACAGGCACAAAGTTCACATCAAATAACAAATGTCCACTGAAATAATAAAGTTCACTGAAGCATTCAATTTATAGTTCTAAGTTTTATCAATTAATGTTTTATAAACTAATGAAGTCATAAAGAAAACTAAACAAAGAAAAAGCCGTCCCATTGTAAAATTATTTCTCCTAACAAGTTTATCTTTAAACCTCTAATCCCATTTTCATAAAAGCATTTATTTTCCTGAGTTTTTTTTTCTGGTAATTATATTCATATTGTAGCTGTAAGAATAATGTTGCCTTAAAATGCTTAAGGCTGGCTGGCAAACAAAAAATTCAACAAAGGTAATGTTGTCTAAATTATCTGAACTAGAACAAACTGGTAAAGTCAACCATGCAAACTGAATATAAAAAGAGAAAATATACAGTAAGAATTCTCATTTTGTAAACCCAATTAAAGTTTATTCCAGTTTACCCTTTCAACAAGTAACAACTGACTCTTTGCACAGTCAAATATAAATTAAATTTCCCACCTGAAAGAATAGTCAATAAACAACATACCTTTCTTTCTTCTACAGCACATCTTTTATTCTGCACATTCATCCATTCAGGACATTTCCGCTGCCGTGAAGTTGTTTCCGATTTTTTTTCATTCATCTTTGAAATGTCCTATTTGCAGAGTCCAAAAAAACAATGTCTTCATGGGTAAATACAAAACAATATCTGAAAAAAACTGAGAGGTAGTACTGTCGATATGAATGAAAACCAAACATACATATTTAAAGTAAGTTATGACACCTAGGTCCAAGCATAAGTTATAAGAGCTAGAATTACAAAAGAAAACAGATACAATATGCTGCATCTAATAATTATACATTTAGTATTTCTTCCTCTTAAAACAAATCAGCCATTTTAATTGACTTGTATAATTCTGACAGTTTCAAAATTCTATTATTCTATGACTTTGATTCTTAAGAATAACCTCACCTCACTATGAATGAAAATCCTTGGGTATATGAATTATTATGAATTCCTGACATTTTAAATTTTCTACATGATTATTCTGTCTTAAGATCTAAGTAAATTCAGCAAAACTATTAGATTTATTCACAAGTCTACTTAAAGATTTAATTTTGAAGACAGATAATAGCTCTTCTACATTAAGGATTTTTATTTTGCTCCTCGCCTAGTAAGTGAACAAATTTCCCTAAGAATGAGTTTTTTAGTGGATTTTTAAAAAATCTGTTAATATCTTTGAGGGCACCCCTCAATGTAAACCAAAATTCAAGTATAATTAAAGAAAATAAAGTGAATAAGAATCTCCCAAAGGTGGTGTGTGCATTAAAAAATGATAATAATAACATATTTGTTTTGTTAATAGTAAAATGGATCCGTACCCTGATATGACTCATACTAAATTGAAATAGCCTTAGCTCAAGGCTTAGTTCTTAGTAAATTCCTCAAACTTCAACCTTAGTTCCTATTACTTTAGCTTTCTAATAAGGAGGTAGCAGTTTTTTTGTTTTTTGGTTTTTGTGTTTGAGATGGAGTCTTACTGTGTTGCCCAGGCTGGAGTGCAGCGGCATGATCTCGGCTCTCTGCAAGCTCTGCCTCCTGGGTTCACACCATTCTCCTGCCTCAGACTCCTGAGTAGCTGGGATTACAGGCGCCCACCACCACACCCAGCTAATTTTTTGTATTTTTTAGCAGAGAGGGGGTTTCACCGTGTTAGCCAGGATGGTCTCGATCTCCTGACCTCATGATCTGCCCACCTCAGCCTCCCAAAGTGCTAGGATTACAAGCGTGAGCCACCACGCCCAGCCAAGGAGGTAGCAGTTTTTAACGTAACACTGAAGAGTCTCATGATGAAACAGGATGTTAATGTTAACTACACTAACTATTTAGGATTTGAGAATAGTCTGTTGTATTTGATATTTAACAATATAAATTCTGACAAAATTAAACAATACGCAGCAACTATTCCAAGCATGAATCAGAAACTGAAAATACCGATAATTTATGGAACAAAAAATTTTAAAGATGACTTTATCAAACAAATTTTCCATTTAGAGAACAAACTCCATCGCTATTGTGCATTGGGAAGGAAAGGGTTAACAGAGCAGGTTTGTAACTCATTCTTTAACCACTAGGGGAGAGAGAATGAAAGACCTCCACCAAAGTTCCCAGTAAACATCCCAATGACATCAAACCAGAAGGCAGCTTACTAAGGGTCTTTATTAGTAGAAAAATACCAAACAGTCCATATCTAGAAAATGTTAGCAAGAAAGAGTTCAACTATCTAGATTGTTTATTGTTAATGAGCCTGGAGATTGTTTATTGTTAATGAGCCTGGAATTATGGATTTATTAATTTATGCTTGAAAATGTGGGGTAGTCAAATAAAGCACATAATTAAAAATAATAATACAGGAGTCCCAATATCAAAACAACTTCCTTTGTGCAACGTTTTTGCATATATTGCTTAAAACTAGCGTGTTAATACAAAACTACAACGTGTCCTAATGCAGAAGAAAGGTACATTTTGTAATTTATTTCTCACGGTTTGGGACTCAAAAAAAGAATGTTCTATCTGCAATTGGTGCTTGCTTATATTCACTGAATCATGATCAAAGTTTGCCCATGGGTACAACTCAACTCTTGGGGTTGCCACATGCATCATATGTAGTGAAAAAATATGTCAAATACATATGCTTTATGAACTGTAAAGCATTTTATATATGTCACTGGTTATCAATAAGTGTATATTTTGTCACAAATTCAAAATCCTTGACAGGAGAAGTCAAAAGTTGATCCCAGATTATATATGTAAAATCAGTTCTTAATCTTAAAATATATGTTTATAAAGCTGGAAAACAAGTTTCTGCTATACGTAGAGTAGATCTCATTGGCAAAATGCCAGAAAACTAAGGTTTCCACAAATAACACAAACTTTATAAAAACACCTGTAGACTTCTGAAATTTTGTAAGTAATTCATTTACACTGCCAAAACAGAAATAAACTTCAATAACTCTTTCCTTCTATCTATAACACTAAAATCATTTTAATTCAAAATATGTAATTTTTAGATGTAAATACTCTTTTGCACGCAAAATTCTATCTAGATACTTCCAGGCAAAGAACTTGAACGTAAATTTGTTTACAAACCTAACATCTTTGTCAAATTTACTTACTTGCGATAGATAAAAAGCATACCGAAAATTAATGTTGTGGAATAACTTGCAATAGGGAAATCCTTTGCCGTACATGAGGATTGTAATTCCTGACGAGGTAAAGGTTATTCCTGGTCAAATTCACAGTATAAAATAATTTTTTATTTACATACGTACTCGCTATGTCGTTCAGCATGTATGACTTTGACAGGTCTTTTTCTAAAATCACGTGTTTTAGCTTCTGCACAGCAAATCAGTGTGAACAGACAACCTACAGAATGGGAGAAAATTTTTGCAATCTATCCATCTGACAAAGGTCTAATATCCAGAATCTACAAGGAACTCAAACAAATTTACAAGAAAAAAAACAATCCCATTAAAAAGTGGGCAGAGGACGTGAACAGACACTTCTCAAAAAGAGACATTTATGCAACCATGAAACATGAAAAAAAAACTCAACGTCACTTATCACTAGAGAAATACAAATATTTTTGGTATACAAATCAAAATCACAATGAGATACCCTCTCATGCCAGTCAGAATGGCGTATATTAAAAAGTCAAGAAACAACAGGTGCTGGCAAGGCTGTGGAGAAATAGGAATGCTTTTACACTGTTGGTGGGAATGTAAACTAGTTCAACCATTGTGGAAGACAGTGGAGCAATTCCTCAAAGACCTAGAACCAGAAATACCATTTGACCCTGCAATCCCATTACTGAGTATATACCCAAAGGAATATAAATCATCCTATTATAAAGATACAAGCACATGCATGTTCACTGCAGCACTATTCACAATAGCAAAGACATGGAAACAACCCCAATGCCCATCAATGACAGACTAGATAAAGAAAATGTGATACATATGCAATGGAATACTATGCAGCCATAAAAAGGAAGAAGATCATGTCCTTTGCAGGGACATGGATGGAACTGGAACCCATTATCCTCAGCAAACTAACAAAGGAATAGAAAACCAAATACCACATGTTCTTACTTGTAAGTGGGAGCTGAACAATGAGAATATATGGGGAACGACACACACTGGGTCCTGGAGGTGGGACAGCATCAGGAAAAACAGCTAATGTATGTGGGGCTTAATACCTAGGTGATAGATTGATAGGTGCGGCAAACCACCATGGCACACATTTACCTATGTAACAAATCTGCACGTCCTGCACATGTATCCTGGAACTTAAAATAAAATTAATTTTTTTAAAAAACATGTATATTATCATTTCATAATGCTTCATATTGTACCTTTAAAGGATTTTAAACCCCCCTTTAAAATAACGTATTATGATTTGCTTTGGTTTGGACTTTTCCTGAAATCTTATCTATCTACCACTATCTACAATTTTTCAACCTTTATCATTATTTTAAAGGCTGTCCGGAATTTTTGTTGTTGTTGTTTTGTTGCTTAATTTTGGTTTTGGCCAGGCACAGTGGCTCATGCCTGAAATCCTAGTACTTTGGGAGGCTGAAGCAGGAGGACTGATTGAGGGCAGGAGTTCAAGACTAACTTGGTCAACATAGTGAGATCCCATCTCATATTAAAAAAAAAATTGTTTTTTATTTTGAATGGCTTAATCGGAATATGTTTGTCTTTCAGTACGGAAATGAAAATTAATCTCATTCACAGGTGGTATAAAAAGTTTTTTTCCCTTTCACCTTACTTTCATTACTTTCTTCAGTTTCCTCTTTTTCTTTTTCCATTTTTTTCTGACTTGATGAAATTATCATGCATTCCCTTTTTCCTCATTATTCATGTTAAAATGCACTGGGTTTATGCTACACTCTACTCCTGACCAAGATTTTTTAACAATGTTTTATTTGAATTCTACATAGCAACCACTACAAAGAAGCAAATGGCAAAAGAGAAGGCTTTGCTCTCATAGACTGAAAACTCCTTTTTCACCATTAACCAGTATTCAACAACTTAGTCTCTTCAAATTGTATGTATTTCAAGGGTGCAAAAATTCTTTAAGTCTAATAACTTCTCCTTTTCTTTAATTAGGAAATATGTTAATTTATTCAGATGATTTAAGCTTTGAGTAAACTTGAACTTTTTTACATCAAGTATTTCAAAATAATACTAAAGCATTGTCACAGACGCACACTGACTTTCCTCTACTAGCACTATTAATCTTCTTTAGGATTCAAATAACACCAATTAAACATCACTTATAAAACCATTTTAACTTCACTTTTCCAAAGCTGAATTTTTGCTCTGAATCCATAAACTCTGTCATATACCTTAATGTATTTTCCACATGATCATTGCATTTTTTTATAGAGTGAATTCAAGCACTCAAAATGTCAGTTAAGGATACCACTTTTTGAAGCCAATAACTACACTTCAACAAATCTGCAAAGTAAGAATCACTCACATGGAATAATTTAAATGTTTCCTTTTCGCTTATAAACCTTCCTTTGGACTGTCCACATAATCACATAATCAGTAATAAAATAGCTCATCGCATTTCTTCACCTAAAGGTGAAAAGAAGGTACTGTAGGAGCTTAGATTTAGTTAGGCTCACCATTTGAATTTTTAATGTAATCATTTAATGTGAAATTCCAAACCACAGGCAAGTTTTATTTTACAACTGCTTCTGCATGAATAAGACAACCTGTTACTTGGAATAAAGTTTTAGATTAAACTTAATGTAAAGCTTTTATATCGTCCTGTCATTACCTGTCCCAAACTTCCACTCTGTTTCCATAGTATCTTGTATGTTTCAAAGTATTCATTTATCTCTTCGAATATTTCATCCCTAGTTGGTTTGGGAACTTCTCTTTGCCAAGCAAATAATGTCTTCCAGTTCTTCAGGGATTCTATACAGTCTTCAAACTAAGAATCATTACAAAAGTTTATGAATTCATATCTGAAACGAATGCCTTTTTGATTAAATAATCTTCTGGATTAGTGTTGTGTCTATGTCATTCCACAAATCTTCAATGTATCTTCTAATAGAATAATTGAAAATGGCAGCTCTTCAATTTCCCTTGCCTCATTGGTCTCAAACATAGTGTTCCAAACAGGCAGGAAAAAAATAGCAGCCTCAGCAACCCAGCAAGGTACCTGGGATTCATTAATTGTGCAACCCTATAACTAGCTTCTTGAGCTCAATCTGATTATCATGTCTATCAACCTCATAATAATAAATTATGGCTAAATAATTAAGTATGGTACATCCATAAAACAGAACACTACACAATCATTAAAAATAATGTTCTTATAAATATTCAAGTGAAAAAAGCAAATTAAAAAATTAAGGAGCAGGAGCTCATTTGTGTAATCCCAGCACTTTGGGAGACCAAGACAGGCAGATGATTTGAAGTCAGGGGTTTGAGATCAGCCTGGGCATATGGCAAAACCCCGTCTCTACTAAAAATACAAAAATTAGGGGGACATGATGGTGCATGCCTGTAATCCCAGTTACTTGGGAAGCTGAGGCACAAGAAGCACTTGAGCCCAGGAGGCAGAGGTTGCATTGAGCTGAAATCTTGCCACTGCACTCCACCCTGGGCAACAGAACAAGACTGTCTCAAAAAGAAAATTAGACTCTAATTGTATAAACTAAATACGCATGTATGTTTGTATGTAAGTCCGGAGCAATGTATACCAAAACATTAGTGGTTATCTCACAATTGCAAATGGTTTTTCATATTCTTCTTTATACTTTTCTATATACTCTAACTTTTCTCTAAGAACATGTGTTCCTTTTAACAATCAGGGGACAAAAGTATGTCAATAAAATGAAAAAGTAATTTTTTAATGAATAATCAAGGCTACATTTTTTCATACTATAGAACAAGAGCCAGCAAATTTTTTCTCTAAAGGGCTATATGGTAAATATTCTAGGCTTTACGGGCCAGATGATCTTTGTCAAAACTACTCAAGTTTGTCACTATAGCACAGAAGTCATAAACAATACTTAAGCATAACAACGTTACAATGAAATTTTACCTACAGACACTGAAAGCTGGATTTATTTAAATTTCATAAAATATTATTCTTCTTTTGACTTTTCAACCACTGAAAAATGTAGAAACCATTCAGTACATAGTACAAAAACAAGCAGCAAGTCAAACATGACCCACTGGACACCTTACCAACTTCTACTACAGAACACAGATAAAATGCTCTAAAACTGAAAGTTCAAGGCTGGCGTTATTAACAACCCAATGTAGTGATTTTTAATCTCCATAATGCATTCTAAAATATCAATAAGATATGAAACTTCTCGGTGAAGGCTTTTTGATAAATTAGTTGCAAAATGGTCCTCATGACAGCTAAACGAGTGGACCTACTCCATAAGGTTGGTAATATCAGTCAATTAAATGCTAAGAGATTATCTGTCAAAACTGTGAACTCTGTTTTGGAAGAAATTAATCTTAAGTGATTCTATTTGACAGCATTTAGATATTGGGACAAGTTGTCTGCTGAAGTAATCTCTAGTTCATGTCAATAGAAATCATGCCAGTAAGATTTTAGTTAGAACAAATTTAGAAAAATTAAGACCAATTACATTCCAAATTAGCTAAGAAAGGGTAGCTTTTTAATCACTTAACTTTTAAACCATACTCTACATCACTCTGATAAGAGTAGAAATTCACCTCAAGAGAACCGCATTTTCCACTTAGAATAGTGTCATCTTCTAGAAAATAGACAGATTTAATACCAGTCTTAAGAGGCCAGTCTCAAGACAAAGTTGGGTTTTGGTGGATGAACTCAGATATTTCTTTGTTCATCAAACCTCTAACTAGGTAAGGAAATTAATACCTACTGTTACCATGGTAACTGATTTCCCTAATTGCTTGAGGGCTAAACTGAATAAAGTATCCCACTCTTTTTGAAAAGCACTAAAAGAAAAAAAAAAATTGTCAAGTTACATGACACATACGGATAATAATCTGAAGTTGAGGAAAAAATTATTAGTTAAATAATGCAATGCTTAACTGTGCTAGCCAGTTAAAGGGTTTAATGTGGAAAAATTTCCACTTACTATTCAAAACAGTTCAATTCTATTTTATTCAACATATGTAAAGGTTAATGTGATGAAATACACTTTTATAAATACTTATTACAATAAAAACGCAAGAATATTTATAATTACTCTGAAATTTGCTAACAAAATATTCTAAAAGAACAGTTGCAATACTTAAGTTATAATTTCAATTTTTCACACTGGGCATGTATGCAAATTTTACAAATATCCATTGAATTTCACAATGTTTCTCTGAGGAAGAAAGCTGTATCTATATCACTTTGCACAAAGGAAAACTAATAACTAAGACTAGCTGATTTTGCAAAAGTTATGCAGACTGCTCTAGCATTGAAAATTATACTATGAAGAAGAAGGAAGTAGAGTGGAAAGAAGCCTGGACTGAAAGTCAGAAAACCTAGGTTCCAATGCTGCTTTGTGTCAAAAAAGAAAAAAAAAAAAGTATCCAAAACTTAGACAAAGAGAGGGCAGTATGTCATTTCAATGTCATATAGGAGCACAAGCTCACCCAACGATTATCAGTATTTCATTAGGGGACATATCTTTATTTGACTGGTTATTTATTAATAATTTTAAAACTCAGACTCTAATATCCACATGTTAAATAATAAATTTTGGTCTCATAAAGGTGTAACTGAATCTTGTCGAGTAAAAAAGATAACCTCAAAGTCTATGGTTTTTATTGCCCTATAGCACAGCTTTGTATCTAACCTAGCAATCTTATTCTCAACTTTTTCCTCCAAAGTCTATATTTATCTTTGCACCTCTCTGAACCAAAGCTGTCATCCTGCTGGTTCCCTCATCAACACGACACATATGACGTGTTCTTTCTATATTTGTACAAGAATTATCTTTAAATTATTTGGAAAATTCTGCTTTGACACTTGGTCACTTAGCATCCATGTGACCTTGGACAAGTCACTTTATTTTTCTAAATTTTCATTGCCTCATTTGTAAAATGGTCTTATGATATCATATCATTCCTATATATTATAATATTTGCTTTCTTGACCACAAGATTAACGTAAAGATGACAGCAATACACATGATATCACTTCTTTTCAACTATAATTACACATGAGTTGGAATGATGACAGGACTAGTGATAGGTCTTTTACTATTGTACCTCATTCCCTATAGTATACTGGGATCCCATTAGAGAGGTCAAGAATCTGTAGGTACAGATAAAAATAGCCAATCCATATGAATTAGATAAGATATATAAATTCACTGACAGCTAATTAAGCACTGAAGTACTTTATAGGTAGAATATTCTTTTAAATTACAAATTCAAACAAAGAAGAGAAAATGGATTCATTTATCCAATGCTTCTTTCTTACCCATTGGACCTCACTCAAAAAAAGTACTGAATTTCGAAACACATCTCCTTTTTTTTTTGAGACAGAGTCTAGCTCTGTTGCTCAATCATAGCTCACTGCAGCCTCAACCTCCTCAGGTTTAAGCAATCCTCCCACCCAAGCCTCCCAAGTAGCAGGGACTACAGGACTACAGGCACATGCCACCATGCCCAGCTAATTTTTGTATTTTTTGTAGAAATGGAGTTTCACCATGTTGCCCAGGCTGGTCTTGAACTCCTGGCCTCAAGCAATCCTCCCTACCTCAGCCTCCCAATGTGCTGAGATTACAGGCGTGAGCTACCGTGCTGGGCCTATTTTCTTTCTCTTTAACTATACTGCACAAACTATATTTAGGAGGTTTCCAATTATAGTCTGACAACAGAAATTCATATACTTATCTAACTTTTCATGTGTGTGGAAAAGAATATGAAAAAGAGATTTCAAGGATAAGTTACAAGATTGGATTAATAAGTGTTTTCCAAATATTCTGACACAGAAAGATTACAAAACCAAAGCAGCTTAAGTACTCCAGCAATTCAGTTTGGTGGTCAACATCCTAATTTTGATTAGAATCTTTCAGTTTCACCAACACAATTATGTTATTTTTACTGAGAAGCAGCTTCTAGTCAAAAAAGCCTTTCATTTTTAACAAAAAATGCAATAAACTTTTAAAAAATTCTAGGCTTGATTTCTTCTATTATGTTACATATTTTCTGAAAATGTAACCTTGCACATTGAGTTTTTATACTTACCTATATACTAGTAACTAATTTATACATATATATACCCACACATGCATATATACACACACACAGTGTATCTAGATACATAAACATGTAAATAATCTATAGTTTATTGCAGAAGATATCATTTATAAGGTATTCTCCTGTATGGTTTTTGAGAATTTCTTTCTACTTTTCTATGAACCAAAAGGAAGAAGAGGTAGAGGAAAACAGAGAAAAACCAAAGAATGCATGCCAAAGCCCTCATTAAATTCTCTAATTAAAGAAGCTTTCAAGGCTTTCATGAATCTACTACTACATTTCTGCTCATCTTAATTTCCCTCCAAACAGCCCAAGCAAGCAAACCAGAAAAGCTAAATAAAACCACCCATTCATAGCTTGGTTAACCATAGTAAGATGATGTAATTTTTAAAAGTAGTAGAATGATTTTTGAGAGACCTGTTTCTGTATAGGTATCTAACAATTTTTCCTAACTGTCAAATATTATATAAAGCACAATTTTGTACTAATAAAACCAAGTGAAATAAACTGTAAATGGAATCAAACAAATAAACACAATAAAACGCCATTAATTTTAGTTAGCAACAAGGGTAAAGGATAAAAGCCACGTTCTTTGCTGTGTCATAGTGCGAAGCCGCACTGCCCATAAAAACCAGGAACATCACTTGACCTGAACTGAATCCATGGCACAGCGAAGTGCTGTACAACTGGATTTCACTACCCAACTGAATAATTCATTATTTTTAATGAATTTCCTCTGTTCTCTAAGTAGCTATAGCCAGTCAGCTGAAATCAACCATTATAAACTGGGAAACTGCAGAGAAAGTTTTCAAGTAACTCAATTTAAAAACTTGCTTAGGCTGTCTATTTTTCCTTTTATATTTATTACTGTTACTTTGTATGGCCTGAGATAAAATTTTATAGGACTCATTAGTAAGTGGATGTTGACAGTTGCCTTGCCAGCATCCGTTCCACCCTGGACCCTTTCTACAGTACCTATAAATTTCATTCAGGTAAAGATCAGTTACCCACAAAGCCAATGTTCAATATGTTTTAAGGAAGGTGTCCCACTCCCAGCCCACAGTAGAGCCAGTGGTCTAAAGGTAATCCAATTCCTCTTGCTGCAATGATGATTCAGAAACTCAGCGCTGCCTGAATGTAGTGGTACGTGCCAGTAATCTCAGCACTTTGGGAGGCTGAGGCAGGAGGATGGCTTGAGTCTAGGAGTTCAAGACCAACCTGGGCAACATGGCAAACCCTGCCTCTACAGAAAGCACAAAAATGAGCCAGATGCGATGGCACACATCTTTAGTCCCAGCTACTTGAGAGATTGAGGTGGGAGGATCGGTTGAGTCCAGGGGTTCGAGGCTGCAGTGGACCATGATCGCACCACTGCACTACAGCCTAGGTGAGAGTGAGACCTTGTCTCAAAAAAAAAAAAAAAAAAAAAATCAGCATTGCCAGGCAGAAAGAGAAATGCATAAATTTTACAATAAGACCAATTTAAGTATAGAAGGAAGAGAGAAAGGTAAAAGTGGAGACTGGGTAAAAAAGAAACTGGAAAATTAACACACAATTCTGTTAAGCAGTCACAAATTTACCTAATGCAAATCTTCCATAGTAAGTTCCAATATAGTCTCTTCGGACAGGATAAGTTTATGTAATATGAAAAAGAAGAAAAATCAGCAAATCTGTGATGGTGCAATTCCTGGAAGGAAAAAAGTTATCCTCCAGTCTAACTATTTTTCTACTGTACTTCAGAGACTCCGTTTTATGAATGAACAGCAAAAGCAAGTCAGGTACCAATAGATGATGTCTCCTGCTTCACATCAAAACTTCCAGGAGGAGCTACAAAGCTTTGATATTTTTTTCTGATGGGTTCTATAATTCTTACTACAGACTACGAAGATCTCATACCTCTATCTTCTTGGTTTCAAACACAGCTAAAGAGAAGGTGAATTTCTGCCCTCTGCTGAGGAGCTAGCCTAAAACACTAACAGTAGAAGAGATCAGAAAAATGCAGAGATAAGAACAATAGAGTTAGAAAGAAACAGACGCTTGAAGTAGGCTCAGGAGGGAAGGTCATTGTTCTCCTTTTTTTTGGAGAACATTAAATTATTCTAATTTCTTATTTCCCCATGAAGAAACTGTTCAAAAGCCATCCTCTTTCTTAATCCTCCCTCATATTAAGCATTTTATCAAAGGAAAGAAAAAAACCACCTTTAAAAGAGTCTGATTGCTATCACTAACCAGCTTTTACAAAAGATAAGCCTAATGTTTATCAAAGTTCCAAAGTCTCCTAAAATAAATAAGTTTTCCACAGTATCTCTTTGAGGACAGGTAATTTAATCTATTTGTTTAACAGGAGCAAATAAGGTAACCAGATTCAAAATAAGGATACTCAAATTATTTTTATCCTAAGATAAATTATTATCCTATCTCATTTTTATATATGAGACAGAATGGAATACAATTATATCCAAGTCCAAATTATACAATTATATCCAAAATTGATATCCAAAATCAGTAACAGCAAAAATGACAACCTACCTGGGAATAAACCTAACATAAAATATATAAGATCCATTTTAAAGACAACTAGCAAATTTTATTAAGACAGTTAAAAAAGGACTGGATAAGACACACTGAGTTCCTGCATAGCCAGACCCAAAACTGTAAATATATTAATTAAATCAATACACTCAAGAAGCAATACCGAGAAAAACTGTCAGCAGAATTTTTCATCGAACCACATGAGTTTACATTAAAGTTCACTGGGAAGAGAAAATACTCAAGAGCAGCAAATTTTTTTTTGAAAAACAAGACCAACAAGGGAAAATTCACCCTACTAAATACGAAACTTTTAAAACTACAGTAATTAAAATAGTGTGTACCAGGCGAGGTGGCTCACACCTATAATCCCAGCACTTTCGGAGGCTGAGGTGGGCGGATCACCTGAGGTCAGGAGTTCGAGACCAGCCTGGCCAACATGGTGAAACCCCGTCTCTATTAAAAATACAAAAATTAGGAGCATTTAGTCCACCGCATGTTCTCACTCATAGGTGGGAACTGAACAATGAGATCACTTGGACTCAGGAAGGGGAACATCACACACCAGGGCCTATCATGGGGAGGGGGGAGGGGGGAGGGATTGCATTGGGAGTTATACCTGATGTAAATGACGAGTTGATGGGTGCAGCAGACCAACATGGCACAAGTATACATATGTAACAAACCTGCACGTTATGCACATGTACCCTACAACTTAAAGTATAATAATAATAAATAAATTTAAAAAAAAAAAAATACAAAAATTAGTCAGGCATGGTAGCGGGTGCTGTAATCCCAGCTACTAGGGAGGCTGAGGCAGGAGAATTGCTTGAACCTGGGAGGCAGAGGTTGCTGTGAGCAGAGGTGGCACCACTGCACTCCAGCCTGGGCAATAAGAGCAAGACTCCCAGTCAAAAAAAAAAGAAAAATTAGTGTGGAATTAGTGTAAAAATACAAAAACAGATCAGAACATAACATGTCTAACACCATACTGAGAAAACCTTGAAGACTTCAGAGACTATGGAAGGTGGTGAATATGTTAATTTGTTTGACTGTAGGAATCGTTTCACTATGTATACATGTATCAAAACATCACGTTGTACACCTTAAATACATACAATAAATAAAACTTGCCATGTTCAGAAATAGATCCATGTGAATATGGAAATCTGACATATGATGAAGGAGGCAGGTCTTGTCTTTGAGAAAGAACAAGTTATTCAATAAATGAGGCAAAAAACTGGTTATAACTTTGATATATCATTATCAGCAAAAATTTAAAAGACTGACCATATGCAGTAATCACGAGAGAAGAAACTGGCATCACCATTTTGAAAGATGTTTCATAGAAGGCATCAAAATTTTAAATCTGCATAACTTTCAAGTTAGTAATTACATCTATCCTATGGAAATATTTGCACATATGCACAAAGATGGACGTAAAGGATGTTCGTTACATCCCTTTGTAAAAGCAAAAACACAGGAAGCAGTTATAGGGTAAATTAACAGGTAAATAAACAATGACACATCCATAATATGGCACATACTAAGCTGCCAGTAGAAGAATAAAATAGAACTACACATATTAAGATCATTCTCTAAGATAAATGCTAAGTAAAACAGGGGGAAAATGAAGTGTCAGTGGTAGTTTAAATTTTAAAATAGAAAATGAAATTGGCCGGGCACAGCGGCTCACACTGTAATCCCAGAACTTTGGGAGGCCAAGGCGGGCAGATCACAAAGTCAAGAGTTTGAGACCAGCCTGACCAACATGGTAAAATCCCATCTCTACTAAAAATACAAAAATTAGCAGAGCGTGGTGGTGCACGCCTATAATTCCAGCTGCTCAGGAAGCTGAGGCAGGAGAATCGCTTGAACCCGGGAGGTGGAGGTTGCACTGAGCTGAAAACATGCTACTGCACTCCAGTCTGGGTGACAGAGTGAGACTCCATCTCAACGTTTCAAAAAAAAAAAAAAGAAAATGAAATTCTATGTATATATAAATGCAAAGAACAATCCAGGAGGACCCTCAGACAGGGTAAGTTTACATAATACAAACAAGAAGAAAAATCAGATATTTTGTAATTATGGATTTCCTGGAAGGAAAAAAGTTATCTTGTAGTCTAATTATTTTTCTACTGTACTTCAATGACTCAGTTTTATGAATGAACAGCAAAAGCAGGTCAGGTACCAATTAATAGGGGCCCCTACTGGTAAGTGAATGGGATTGAGGGCAGGTATATGAAGGAGGAGTTTCAATACTCTATAATTTCTCAGTAAGCAGGATCCCCCTCCCCTACTTCCTGTCTACATCTTTCTTGCTATCTGAGAGTACTACGAAGGGCTTCTGTAAGTAATAAAGTAAATAACAGTCTATATTTTTTCAAATTGGAGTCCTGAGGTTAAACATACCTCAGGGTTTTAGTAAAGTCAAGCATAGGAGGAGGAAAAAGAGGCTGATTACCTTAACACTAAGAAAGAAGATGATAACGATCCATTGTGTACAATAAATTTCAATAGCATCCTAATCTCCATTCAGCCCTCCTCACCCTATCCCAAAATGTATAACAGCAAAGTTTTATGGATGGAATTGACCTCATCACCAAGACTACAGGTGAAATCCAAGTGTCTTAAGGCCAACAGGAAAATCCAATTCCCCTTGCTATACAACTGATTCAAGGATAGGAGCTATGACCCAGGTCTCAGCTCTCTAACCTCCATCTCCTGGCCATAATTATTGGTTCCAAGGCAGTTCAAGTGCAACAAAGCTCAGGACTCTCCTTCTCTGGTGAGGGAAAAGGTGCTTTTGCTCCTGTTAGATGTAGTCATGGTTGGTGCAAGTAGCCATCTTATAAGCATACAAGAAACCACCCTGAAGGTGGTTTCATAGAAGAGGGCCAAGAATAAGGCCAAAAATTGGTAGATCCCTGAGTGAACTTGCCTGAAGTCCACTCTACCTCAGATGTCTCCATTAAATAGACCAATAAATAACTTTTTATTGCTAAAGTCAGTTTGACTTTGGTTTTTCCATTACTTGCAACTGAAGCCACCCTTGTTGACAGGATGGGATAATTAAAATGTAATACCACTTCTTGATCTGATTTTTTGAAGATTGTATAGAATTCCATTTTCTTTATCTATTGTAATTTATTTAACAATTCCCTATTGATGACAATTAACTTGCTTGTGAATTTCACCAAAAATAATGTTCAATGAATACCCTTGTGGATATGTGGGTATTGTTAGGCATTCCTATTATTGCTATAGGACAGATTCCTAGATAAGAAACTACTAGGATATAGAGTACTTCTCTGCTTACCTTCTCACCAATAAATTATTCACAATAGTATGCTAACCCCAAAAGGTAAAACTAGACAAAGCAGCAGCCCACACAGAAAGCCAAGAGAAACCTCCACAGTAGCAGGGTTAAACTAAACCACTGGTGAAGGATTTCAATCTGACAACTATAAAAAGGCGCTTTAAGGCACCTACTACTCCTACAAGAAGAGTCTGATCAAAGAATAGAAGTCCATGAAGGGTTGACTATTAGTTCCAATATAACCACATGTAACTCAACACCTAACTTTGTGGTGTTAGATATAAATGAAATTGATGGTATTTGAGTGTTAATGGACCACTATCATCACCATGACCATCACCATCAAAACTATAGCCATTAATATCCACATCCTACCCTTTCCCCACTCCTTGTCTAGTAGATCACAATCTTTGATGTATAATATCCAAGGGAGATAGTGCCTCCCAGTCTTCTGACCAGCTCTCCTCCAGTGATCTCGTCTGTATCCTGCTCCACCCATTTATTCCTACAAAGATACTATGTTATTACCAATGACTAAATCCTTCCATAATCTCAATTCCATATATCCCACTCTCCAACCAACACCTTCTGTTTTTCAAGTTCATTCCCTCTAGAAACTCAATTCCAAAAATCTTTTGACCTAACTGGGACCTTTAAGGGTCCTGCTACCATATCATTGTCTTCATCCACTTGGGCAGTCCTTAATTCTCTTCTCGACCAGTTTAAATTCCAAGTTGATAGCCACTTCCTTGCATACTCCCTCAAATTCATTGCCCTTCTGGCTTTATCACTATCTCCTGGCAAAACTCTAATCCTGAATAAAAAAGAACCCTTTACCTACTCTGCCTGTACCTATGCAGCTGAATGAATGTAGCAGGTGAAAAACATAACCATTTTGACTGGTCTCACCTTAAATTTGTGACCACCAGCCCCAGGTGGGCCCTTAGTGCTTCCTAGCAATCCTACAACTTTTCCCTAATCTATTTACTATCCTCCCCTCCTAAGACTATTTTATACCTTCTCTTCTCCACTTAAACTTCATATCTCCTCCACCGATCATCACTCTTAGCTGATGATCTTGCTTCTGGTTTCATTAGAACCAATCAAAAATGAATTTCCACAAGCTCTTACCCTGAAATCTATTCACATAATTATATCTGTACCCACATACTCTACTGTGGTGGTTAATTTTATGTGTCAATTTGAGTGGGCCATGGGGTGCCCAGATATTTGGTTAAACATTATTCTGGGTGTGTCTGTGAGGGTGTTTCTAGGTGAGACTAACATTTGATTCAGTAGACTGAGTAAAGCAGATTGCCCTCCCTAATGTGGGTGGGCCTTCGATTTGTTGAAGGCCTGAATAAATAAAAAGGCTAAGTATGGGAAGATTTGCTCCCTCTGCCTGTCTTTGAGCTACGACATTGGTCTTCTCCTGCCTTCAGACTTGGACTCAGACTAGAACTTACACCATAGGCTCCCTGGTTCTCAGACCTTCACAACTGGACTGGAATTATACCATTAGCTCCAGTGGGTATATCTCCTGGCAGATCTTAAGACTTTTATAATCTCTTTATAGATACAGAGACAGAGATACAGAGATGGACACAGAGATATAAAGATCTCCTATTGGTTCTGTTTCTCAGGAGAATCCTAATATATCTACCTTTTCTTATGTAACTATGGATGAACTATCTGTACTCCTACATCCAACCTCTCCATGTGTGCAAACCTCTCATCTACTCAAAGACATTTTCTCAAAGACATCTACTCAAAGACATTTTCTCAAAGACATCTACTCAAAGACATTTTCCCATCTCCTATATCATCAACTTTTTCCTCTCTACTAGTCTGCCAGAAAAGACCCATCAACATACATCTAATTTTTCCCAACTAAAAAAAAGAAAAAAGAAAAAAAAAAACCTCAACTTTTGGCTAACTGCTCCATTATTATTCTCCCTATTATAGGAAAACTACTCAAAAGAGTCATCTACACTAGCATCTCCGTTTCCACTCCTTTAATCCTCTCCTAAACCCACTGTAACCACTCCGCTCCACTAAAAGGGCTCATGTCAAGGTTTCTAATGACTTTTATGTTGTCAAATCCTATAGCCAATTCTCAACTCTCATCTGAGTCAATGCACCAGCAGTAAGTGACACAATTAATCACACCCATCTTCTTGAAACACTTTACCAGGCCTCTGTGATAATTCTTGAGTCTCCATCTATATCAGTAACAATCTCTTTTCAGTATACTCTGCTTGCTGCTCCTTCTTACCTCCCTAATCTCTAAACATTACAGCATTCCAGGATACAAGTCACAGACCTGTTCTCTTCTCCCTCTGCACTCACTCTCTTAGAGAGCACAGTCAGTCTGCTGGCTTTTAAATTAGCTGTTATACACAAAACTTTCAAAGTTATATAAATAGCCTAGACCATTCCTCTTAACTTCAAACTTTGATAGCCAATTATTTACTGGATATTTGAATCTCTAATTGGCATATTCCACTCAACAGATATAGTTTCCCCAAACTGCTCCTTTTGTATATTTCCCATCTTAGTAAGTCACCTACATCTTTCTGGTTGCTCATGCCAAAAGCCTTGGATTCACCCTGACTCATCTCCTCCTTTCACATTCTGCATCTAATCTGTCAGCAAATACTGTTGGTTCTATCTTCAAAACAAAGCCAGAATTCTACCTCCTCTCACCACTTCCGCTGCTACAACGCTGGTTCAAGCCATATTACCTTTTACCTGCTTTTCTGTCTGGTCTATGCTCAAAACAGCAGCAGTGATTCCATTACAAGATAACTCAATTTAAAGGACTATATAACATGAGCTACTGAAATTTACCCCAGAAAGGCAAGGGTGGTTCAGTATAAGAAAATTAATCAATATAACACATTACATTAAGATAAGGGAGGCAAAATATCACATGATCATCTCAATTGACACAGAAAAGGCATTTGACAAAATCCAACATAATTTCATGATAAAAACTCAGACAACTAGGAATAAAAGCGTATTTCCTCAACATGATAAAGGGCATTTATGAAAACCCACAGCTAACACCATACTTAATGGTAAAAGACTGAAAGCTTTCCACCTAAGATAGGAAGCAAGACAAAGATACCCACTTTCACCACTGCTTTTCAATATCCTATTGAAGTTCTAGCCAAAGAAATTCGACATGGAAAAGAAATAAAAAGCAACCATAATGGACAGGAAGAAGTAAAACTATCTCTATATACAGATGACATAATCCCATATAAAAATCTCAAAGAAAGCTACTAGATCTAAGAAGTAAATTCAACAAAGTTTCAGAGTACAACATCAACACTGAAATATCAGCTGTTGTTATACACCAGAAATGAACAATCTGAAAGGAAAGTAAGAAAGTAACTGCATTTACAATAGCAGCTAAAAGAATAAAATACCAAGGAATAAATTTAACCAAGGAGGTGAAAAACGTGTACTCTGAAAACTACAGAACGCTGCTGAAAGAAATTAAAGAAAACACCAATAACTGGAAAGACATCCCATGTTCATGCATAGAAAGACTTGATATTGTTAAGATGTCAATACTACCCAAAGTTACCTACAGATTCAATGCAATCCCTATCAAAAGGCTTTTCTGCAGAAATGGAAAAGGTGATCCTCAAATTCAGAATTGCAAGGGACCCCAAATAGCCAACATAATCTTGAAAAAGAAGAATAAACTTGGAGGGCTCATGTTTCCTAATTTCTAAACTTACTACAAAGCTACAGTAATCAAAACAGTGTGGTAGAGGCATAAAGACAGAAATATAAATAAAATAGAATAGAATTGAAATTCCAGAAGTAAATCCATACATTTACGACCAATTGATTTTTGACAAGGGTGCCAAGTCCATTCAGTGGGGAAAGAATACTCCTCAACAGGTGGTGCTAGGACAACTGGATATCCATATGCAAAAGAGTGAAGCTGGACCCCTACCTCACACCATATACAAAAATAACTTAAAATGTATCAAAATAATATATAAGAATTAACTCAAAACGCCAATAGAAAAACTAAAACTATAAAACTATTAAAAGAAAACATGGCAGAAAATCTTCACGGCCTTGGATTTGGGAATTAGGTATGACACCAAAAGCATAGGCAACAAAAGAAAAAATAGATAAACTGGACTCTATAAAAATGTAAAAGTGAATCAAAGAACAATATCAAAAAGTGAAGAAAACCCACAAAATGGGAGACATTATTTGCAAATCTTATATCCAATAAGGGTTTAATATTCAAAATATATAAAGATCTCCTACAATTCAAAAGAAAAAAAAAAACTCAAATAAAAAATGGCAAAGGACTTAATAGACAGTTCCCCAAAGAAGATATATAATGGCCAATAAGCACATTAAAAGATGCTCAACATCATTAGTCATTAAAGAAATACAAAACAAAACCACACTAAGATACCACTTCCCACCACCTACCAGGATAGCTATAATTTTTTAAAAAGGAAATTAATTTTTGGTGAGTATACGGAGAACTGGAACACTTGTACACTGCTCCCATGGAAAACCAGTTTTAGCAGTTCCTTAAAAAGCTAAACCAAAAGCTTACCACATGACCCAGCAAGTCCACTCGTAGCTATATTCCCAAAAGAATTGAAAACAAAAACTCAAACAGATTCTTGTACACCAATGTTAATAATAGCATTATTCACAACAGCCAAAAGGTGGAAACAACCTAAGTGTCCATCAACATATGAATAAACAAATATGGCATATATATAATATAAACAGTGGAATATCATTCAGTCATAAAAAGAAATCGAGTTCTGATACATGCCACAACATGGGTGGACCCTGAAAACATTATCCTTACAAAAGACCCTGAATAGCCAAAGCAATCTTGAGCTAAAAGAACAAAGCTAGAGGTATCACACTACCTGACTTCAAAATATACTAAACTCTAGTAATCAAAACAGCACAGTACTGGCATAAAGAGACACACAGATAATAAAACAGAATAGAGACCCAAGAAATAAAACCACACATTTATAGCCAACTGATTTTTGACAAAAGAGCCAAGAACCCACAATGGGGAAAGGTCAGGCTCTTCAATAAATGGTGTTGGGAAAACTGGATAACCATATGCAAAAGAATGAAAGTAGTCAATCATCTCTCACCACATATAGAATCAACTCAAAATGGATTAAAGACTTAAATGTAAGACCTAAAACCATGAAACCACTTGAAGAAAACACAGGAAAAAAGCTCCCTAACATTGGTCAGGGCTAGCGGTTTCCAACCCTTGGGCCACAGATCAGTACCAGTTCGTGGCCTGTTAGGAACCAGGCCACAAAGCACTAGGTGAGCAGCAGGCAAGCATGCGAAGCTTCATTTTTATTTACAGCTCCTCCACATTCCTGAGCTCCACCTCCCCTGTCACATCAGCAGTGGCATTAGATTCTCATAAGAGCGCAAACCCTACGGTGAATTGCACATGCAAGGGATCTAGGTTGTACACTCCTTAGGAGAACCTAATGCCTTATCATCTGTCACTGTCTCCCATAACTCCCAGATAGGACCCTCAAGTTTCAGGAAAACAAGCTCAGGGCTCCCACTGATTCTACATTACAGTGAATTGTATAATTATTTCATTATATATTACAATGTAATAATAATAGAAACAAAGTGCACAATAAATGAAATGCATTTGAATCATCCTGAAACCATCCCCTCCCTCCTGTCGATGGAAAAATTGCCTTTGATGAAACCAGTCCTTGGTACCAAAAAGGTTGGGGACCGCTGGTCTGGGCAATGATTTTTTTGGATATGACCTCAAAAGCAAAGGCAACAAAAGCAAAAATAGACAAAGGAATTACATCAAAATAAAATGCTTCTCTGCATAGCAAATTCAACAGAGTGAAGACAGAATCTACAGAATCGGATAAAATATTTGCAAACTATACATTTGATAAGACGTTAATTTCCAAAATGTTTAAGGATGTCAAACAACTCAATAGCAAAAAAAAAAAAAAAAAAAAAAAGTATTTAAAAAATGAGCAAAAGACCTGAATAGACATTTCTCAAAAGGAGATATACAAATAACCAACAGGTATATTAAACATTGCTCATCAATAACCATCATGGAAATGTAAATCAAAATTACAATGAGATATCACCTCACACCTGTTAGAATGGCTATTACCAAAAAGACAAAAGATAAGTATTGGCGAGGATGTGGAGAAAAGGGAACTCCTTCCTCACTGTTGGTGGGAATGTAAATTACTACCATTATGGAAATAACTCAAAATATTAAACGTAGAACTACAAGCGAGTCCAGCAAATCCACTAGTGGGTATATATGTAAGGGAAATGAAATCAGTATGTCAAAGAGCTATCTGCACTTCCATGTTTCCCGCAGCACTATTCAACAATAGCCAGAATATGGAATCAAGCTAACTGTCCATCAACAGATGAGTGGATAAAGAAAATGTGATATACATCAATAATGGAATATTATTAAGCCATAATAAACAATGAAATCCTGTCATTTGCAGCAACATGAATGGAACTGGAAGACATTCTGTTAAGTGAAATAAGCCAGGCACGTAAAGACAAATATCGCATGTTCTCACTTATATGTGGGAGCTAAAAAATTTGATGTCACTGAGGTAGTAAGTAGAATGGTGATTACCAGAGGCTGGGGTGGGTGGGTGGTGGGAATGAAGAGAGGTTGTTAATGAGTACAAAAATACAGTTAGATAGAAGGAATGTTATAGGGTTTGATAGCTATATAGAGACAAAAAAATAGGTAAGTGATTGCCTAGGAAAGCAGGTGGGATTGAGTACTAATGGTTATGGAGTTTCTCTTTTGGGTGATGAAAAAGTTCTAAAGGTGATAGTGATAAAGGCTGTACAACTCTGAAGACAAACTAAAAACCATTGTATTGCACACTTTAAATGGGTGAACCGTATGCTATATTAATTCTATCCCAATAAAGCTGTTTAAAAAAAAAAAAAAGAATGCTAAGTGGAATTTGCCAGATACAAAAAAGACAAATATTATATGATTCCACTTATGTAGAATATCTAGAATAGGCAAATTTGTAGAGGAAAAATGTACATTTCAAGTCACTAAGGGCTGGGTGGATGAGGCAATGGGGAGTTAGTGCTTAAAAGTTACAGTTTCTGTCTGAAGTCATTAAAGTCTTGGAAATAGCCGTGGTGATGATTTCACAACATGATGAGTGTAATTAATGTCACTAAACTGCACCTAAAAATGGTTAATATGGCAAATTTTATGATATCTTACCACAATTTTTTAGAAACATAATTCAGATCACGTTTCCCTAACAACTCTCCAACAGCTTCCCATCTCCCTCAGAATGAAAGCCCAAATTTTCAATATAGCCCATAAAGTCCTACATATTCTGGTCCCGTTCCCTTTCTGGCCTGACCTCTGACCTCCTCTCCGCTGGGCTCCAGCTCACTAGGCCTCTTAAGTTGCTCTCTGAATATAAAGAGGCAGGTTCCCCCAGGGCCTTTGCACTTTCTTCTCCTCCAGAGAGCCTCAAGGTAAGTTCTCTCACTTCCTTGAGCTCTGGACTCAAAAATTCCCTTCTCAGTGTGGTCTTCCCTGACCACTTATTGTACAACTGCAGCTCCCTACAGCCCTCCACCCCCAACACACACACACTCTTCATCTCCCTTTCCTTTTTAATTTCCATTTTCACCTTATGTCACCCTATACATTTTATTTTTTGCCTGTCTCTGTCCACTAAAATGTAAGCTCCAAAAGGAGAGAGATGTTTGTCTATTCTGTTCATTCTTGGTATCTCTAGTGCCTAGAGCAGTCCTTAATAAACATTTGTTGGATTAATAAAGGGAGACCACTGTGGGTAAAAAAAAGTAGAAAATAAAATTTTAGCTGAAGAATGGAAGCCCCTTTAAATTATCAGGCCCAGAGAGGCATTAGAATGAAAAAACAGTCCCATCTCACTCCCTGCTTGAGCTGGATAATTATCTCTTAAAGCCCACCTGCTATGTGTGCTCTAGGCTGGTACCAAGTAGCCATAAAACGCCATATGCTGGACACGATAACTCATACCCTATGAGTTACAGTGTACAGCCAATCACCAAGCAATGGTATCTCTGTAAACCAATAACAATTCCTGACCAGCTTTGTCTCAGCCCACTCCTTCCCTTCGCCTTTAAAAATCTGCTTGCAACCAAGGGCTGAAGGAGCACGCCCCAAGGCAACTGGGATATGAGTCCTGGGCAACTGCCCTCATTTTGGCTAAAGTAAACACTTTAAATTAAAATTTTGTGCCCCAGCCTCTTCCTTTTAGGTCGACACCACTATTCAATGACATCAAGATCTGAACTGTCCTACTTATCCCAATCTTCCACCCCTAAAAAGAAATGTACCAAACCATAAAAAGCCTGAAGTACTCCGACTTACAGACTCCTGTATTAGCATCCTAAGAATGATATCACCCTCTTCAACAGGGAGTAGTATTTTTCATATCAAACCTAGCCGGAGAACAACTGACATTCAACTAGGAAAAAAAAGAAAATCCATTAAGGACTGAGCGATTTGAACTCAAAAATATCCATCATCACTTGCTAAATCATAGACAGTAGGTTATTTCCCTCGACTTTACTGTGCAGACCTGGAGTGGCTCAATTTCTGCCATAAGGCCGTACCAGAAAGACAGCAACCTAAGCGCGCAGGGTAAACATCAGGCTGGGGCCGGGAGTGGCGGGGAAGCACTTTTTGAATGGCGGAAGCTCCGACAGACGCCTTTCCTGGCTGCTCCCGAGGGGAAAGGGAAAGGTAGAATGTCTGTTTTTTCCGGAATCTCCCAAACACAGCCCAGGGGCCTGCTCCGCGGGCCTAAGCACCTCCACGTGTCTCAGAAGCCTAGCACGATAGATAGCCGGGGCACCGAGCTGGCAAAACGGAAATGGGAAGACACTTTACCCTGAGAAGATAAAGTCCAACAGGTCTTCTCCTTCAGTCGGATGACTGTGGAGCGCCACCACAAGCAGGGCCTGCAACCCAAGCATCCAGGCTAGACACCAAATCAGCAAACTTCATTCCCGCGCTGCACAGTACACGCCGGCGCGTCCCCGGCGCACACAGTACACATCAGCTTCGGGAGACCGACCCGACCCGCCCCTCCAGCCCCGTCCCCGCCCCCGCTCCTGCCCCACCCCTTTCCCCGCCCCCGCTCCTGCCCCACCCCTTTCCCCGCCCCCGGCCCGGCTAGCCTTTCGCGCGGCGCTGCAGCCCTCCCACCACAGCCCATCCAGCCCCGCCCAGCGCGCCGCGGTACGCATGCGCGGAGGCCCTCACTGCCGCTGAGCTCCTCGGGAAGTGTAGTCTCTTTGCAGGTGCCGCTGGGCCGCCAGAGTCCCGCATCCCGGTGGAATCCGGAGAAGTGAGAACACTCCCTCTACCTGGTCCTCGTTCGCACCTCTTCACACCTGTCCAGTCCCCTCGCACTCCCGTTGCACCCCACGCACCGGGCTTCCGTCAGGGCGTGCACTGAGGAAAAGCGGAGACCCCCTCTTCCCCTCAGCCGCCTGTGCCGGGGGAGGCGGGGTCCACCGCCCGACCCCGCCGTCGCTCTCCCCGCCTCCCCTCCCCTCCCCTCCTGGCGGGTGTGGGGCCGGTGTCCGAAGCCCGGCAGCGGCCCCAGCAGCGGCCGCAGGAGGGGCGGCGGCGGTGGGCGCCGCGGGCGATGCCCCTGCCCGGCTGCTCCGGCGGGGGGCAGTGCGAGCGGCGGCGGCGGGGGAGGAGGCGGGGGGCGGCGGCTGCGGCGGCTGCAGCAGAGGGGCCGAGAGCTGGCGGCGGCGGCGGCGGTGGTCGTGAAGGGCATCGGCGGCGGCGGTGATGGCAGAGATGATGTGAGTGCCCGCCGGCTGGGGACCCGGGGTCGCGGAACGCGGGACGGGCGGCGGCGGCGTGCGGGAGCGGCCCCGGGGGCGGCAGAGGGATGCGGGGAGCGCGGGCAGAGCCAGAGCGGCGGCCGCCAACCGGCCGGCAGGAGCTGGAGCCCCGCGCTGCGGCGCCGGGGGAGCCGGGCCGGGCGTGGGGGTCGCGGGCAGCGGCGGGGGCGGCCAGGCCGAGGGGCGTCTGCGATTGTTCTCAACACCCCTCCCCCACCCCACCCCGTGTGTCTGTTTGTCACTTGCAGCTGAAGATGGAAAGAGCCAGGCGAAGGGGAGGCGGCGGCGGCCGCGGCCGCGGAGGCAAGAATGTAGGGGGCTCTGGCCTAAGCAAGAGTAGACTCTATCCCCAGGCCCAGCACTCCCACTACCCCCACTACGCGGCCTCAGCCACCCCTAATCAGGCCGGGGGCGCAGCCGAAATCCAGGAGCTGGCCTCCAAACGAGTGGACATCCAGAAAAAGAGGTTTTACCTAGACGTGAAGCAAAGCTCCCGGGGCCGCTTCCTAAAGATAGCCGAAGTCTGGATAGGGAGAGGCCGGCAGGACAACATCAGAAAGAGTAAACTGACCCTCTCCCTGTCTGTGGCAGCGGAGCTGAAGGACTGTCTAGGGGACTTCATCGAGCACTATGCCCACCTGGGCCTGAAAGGCCACCGGCAAGAGCATGGCCACAGCAAAGAGCAAGGCTCCAGGAGGAGACAGAAGCACTCGGCACCCTCCCCACCAGTCTCCGTGGGGTCCGAAGAGCATCCTCACAGTGTCCTGAAAACAGACTATATCGAGAGGGACAATAGGAAATATTACCTAGACCTAAAGGAAAATCAGCGGGGTCGCTTCCTACGGATTAGACAAACCATGATGCGGGGGACTGGCATGATAGGTTATTTTGGCCACAGTTTGGGCCAAGAACAGACTATTGTCCTCCCAGCACAAGGAATGATTGAGTTTCGTGATGCCCTGGTTCAGCTGATTGAAGACTATGGCGAAGGAGACATAGAAGAACGAAGAGGTGGAGACGATGACCCACTAGAACTCCCAGAGGGGACTTCTTTCAGAGTGGACAATAAAAGGTTCTACTTTGATGTGGGCTCTAATAAATATGGAATTTTCCTGAAGGTAAGTGAGGTGAGACCACCTTACCGTAATACTATTACTGTTCCATTCAAAGCTTGGACAAGGTTTGGGGAGAATTTTATCAAGTATGAAGAAGAGATGAGGAAAATTTGCAACAGCCATAAAGAAAAGAGAATGGATGGCAGAAAGGCCAGTGGTGAAGAACAAGAATGCCTCGACTAGAGTGAAATTGAACTCCATCAGGCAAAATTTAAAATCACAAATTGGCTAAAAGTACTGATCCATTATCCTTTGAAGAAGTTTTTCCTCTTTTTTGGCCCGTTGTTACTAGTAATACCTCTAGTAGTTGATACTTCAAGAAGTCTGATTCTCATGTTATGTTACACATAGATCACTATAATTCTTACGGGAATTCCAACCTTCCCAGAGCTAAATAGTTTAGCTGCTTCAACTGCTCCAGACTATTGAAGTATGCAAATCAGCACAAAATGTGACATTCTGACATTCTAAATACCATAACTAAGATTTACATTGCACTATGACATAATCCTGAAAAAAGATACATATACTTAAATGGAAGTGTGACTTTCTATTTAACAAATTCCCCTAAAAGTATTTCAATCCCACTTCATTAAAAGCTGCTAAGCTTACCTGTAGGGCAGTTACCACAGAAACAGAAATTGACCTCCAGTATATATAAATATATTTACTTATAAAAGGACAAGTAGATGTATATTGTCCATTGGATAACTGAATATTTATACCATCAAAGGATCAAATCTTATCTAATTAAACCTTAAAAATACAGTGTCATAATATTTCTTAAGAATACTATAGTGTTCTATAATTTCAAACTTTGTGGTAACCCTACATTTTATAGTTACCATATCAAAGCCATGGGAGAGTTTTAATTGGTTATTCTAAGTTTAGTTACAATCCCTTCTTTACCTCTACTTAATGTTCTTTATGTTTTTATTGACTTTCCAAAGTTTCAGGAATTACTTTTATGCCACATTGAGTGGGAGGCTTCATCCAATGGCTTTGCTATGGAAATCTTGGTGTTTTAGCTTTTCATGCTAATTTGAAGATTGCGAGAGGTTTCTTCCCCAAAATAGATCATGGACTCAAGGTGTTATACTTTATGCTTCTTCTTTAACACTATTCCAGAAGGGTTGGTGCACCAATTAACTGATATAAAAATATACCTGTAATAATATATTTTAGTAGCACTTTTGCAATTGCTACCCTTAAAACCATGTCAACACTTCCAGTATAAACCTGAATTTTACAGGTGTTTTAATTCCGGAGGGGGTGGGGATTTTTTTTTTCTAAAAAGAATTTAGAATACAAATTTCCAGTCTGAGAAAAATATTATTTGAAGATTGGTTATAAATATATTTGAAAGGAAAATTCAGGCATTTTCCAAGGTGCTCTTTCTGACTTTACACAAGACTCACCCATTTACCTGTATTACAAATTACTTTCCAGGAAGTGCCACAGCAATTTTTCAACACCTAAGCAATTTTTTAAACAAGTGGGTATAGTGTTATATGTGTACCAACCCATCCTGTATTAACTGACTGAAATTACATCTATTCAGCTATATCTTCTTCTGAATGAAATTATTGTCTTTTATCTTGGCTTTATTCACCTCCTACACAGTAAGTCCATCTAATCATACTTAAGAGCCAGAACACTGATTTCAACCCCCAAATATTACTCTCACTGATGAGAGCTGGCTGCATGGATTCAAATCAGAATGTAGCTCTTCTTTTATATGCCAAAAGTAATTTAAAATTATATCAGCAATTTTTTTCTTCCAGAGGTTTGTCCCCCAATACATTTACGTGAGGTCACTAAGAAAACTTGATGGTATGAATTACGAAAATTAATTTCATTGGTTTATGTTACTTAAGAACAAGCAATCAGTAACCCCGACATATATACTGGTGTTGGTTTACAGATCGTATTTCACATTTCCTCTAGTAGCGTGAAGGAATCTCATTAGTTCATTATAATTGTGGACCATCTGGATCACTATGGAACAACTGAAGGTTAGGAGATAATGTTAGTACTAGAGCTAATAGCACATGGTGGGTGTTGAGACTCTAAAAGTAGCAAGGATTTTTAAACAGTCCTAACTGTAAAATAACTATGTAGGCTTGCTAAAAAAAGTAGTTTTTGGTCTATGAAGGAGTGATGTGCACTTGAATTACTGTACTACTGATTGTTATTGCTGCCCATCATAGTGCCTATTAATAATAATCAACCTGTCAGATTTTGGCAAACTGGAGCTGTGAATATTCTAGTATTTGATTGTTCCTATCGCTATTGCTATGAGTGTATACTCTCTCTTAAAGTCTTCCATTCTAAAATATTTATATCCATTAGGTCTAAATGATTTCCTTTTACCTTTTGGGTCTGATAAGATTTGAGTATGTGTCTATATCTATATATATATACACACATATATGTATATGCATATATGTGTGTGTATACATACATACAATACCATGTCAGACTTAAAGATAAATATCTTTAACTCATTGTATATAAACACTATTAAATTTAGTTTTCCATTAATTATTTAAGTAAAGAATTAGTTAAGCAGCCAGATTTTCTACCTTGTATGTATAGTTCAAAGTTTTTACCATCTCAAAGCTGCAGATTAAATAGATGCATATATACTGGCAATTGAATATACTCTAAAATTATTAAGCCTTCTGCCAGTCCTTTTGTTTCATGTTTTTCATAATCATTGAAAAATGAGAAGATGCTATGATTTTTTGATACTTAAAATTCCCAAGAATTCATTAGCCATAATTAAATATGATCCAGTTCAAAACTCTGGTCTTAGGACATGTATTGCCATGTATCTTATAAAATAAGCTACTATTCTTATCTGTGCAATATTCACTTTATTTATTGTCATTTGTAACATACGTGGAGCTGCAAGTGTTCATGGTATCCTTCAAAATAACAGAAACCCTGCCTTGAAGACATTAAACTCTTAAGGCAACTGGAAGTTAGAAGTTAAAAAATGAGCATGAAAGTTAGTAACCAAAAGTACTAGTTCACTGTATAATTCTAAAACACTGATGATGTTTGCACATAATAATCCAAGCATAATGTGGTGCAGGCTCAAAACTGTAGTAATATAAGCTAATAGTATGAAATTTGGAAACGGGTTCCTCTTGATAGTTGGCAGTGTGCTCCTAGCAATTGAAAGCAGCACTAATCTGTTGCTTATATGCAAAAGATGCAATGTATTATAAAGATATTAAAGTTCTGCTACATTTTATAATTTTCCTTGTTAAAACCCCAAACTGCCGTGTCCCTGAAACTTGAGTCAAACACAAGCTTATTTGCACTAAAGAGCATGGCCAAAAAAATGAATGACAGGGTGGAAAAGCTAGTTGGAACCTCTTGAAATAATTGGTTCTGATAGGAGAATTTCACATTTGTCTATTTGAAAGCTATATGGTCCAGGCAGACAATCTGTCAGTTCACTAATTTAATAATGCACTTTACCTTTTGTATATAGAAGATGTACATTTATGCCACTTGACAGGTGGGATGTGTTTCAATAACTATGTAGCTAGAATCTATAAGGTGATCTCTTGCATGCATATGTTTGTGTTGGAACTGTTGTTGTAACAGGTTTCCATTAAATCAGTATAATGGAGAAGGGTAGAAGATGCTTTTGAAACAAATCCCAGTATATTTAACAAATAATTTTAAAGTAGAGTTCACATTTGATGTCTTAAGAACTAGAATAAATAAAATACTATTTCCAACCCAAATTCGTATTACAGTTGAGACTGTATTTAGTTGAGATTCCCCATAATGCCCTGACAGTTAATTTGGGGAATTTGTCCAGACCAAATTTTTTTTCAATCATTGTTTCATTGTTGATATATGTTTAAGTAATGAATAAATATGCAGTACATAATATTATACTCAAATTAAAAGTGTGGTTAGCTGATGTGGCATTATTTAAAGAACACTCAGACTAAAGAAATAAGGTTTCAAGTTAAGGAAATGCAAGGAACCTATGAACAGTCACTAACACAAATATGATATCTCAGAATTCACAGAAGTACTAACCTTCACCAACTAAAAAGGGTATTGGGAGATTTAGTGTATCCTTCCATCTTAAAAGCTTCTTAAGATGTACATTTGAAAACTAGATAACTGTTACTTAATAATACTTTACTGAGAAACACTGTGTACTAACAATTCATCAAGAGTGTGCTATATTTACTGCGTTCATTTTATATCTATAGATAAGAATACATTATATAGTCATCCTACCTTAATATAATCATGTATTTATATTGTAATTTTGCAAATATTTTCCATAAAATAAACATTTATCTGAGCTGCACAATTTGAAGAGGATGAAATTGGAATACACCCTCAGATGCTCATTTTAAATAAGCAGCTACCATTGAAAGCTGATATATGTATTATCATTCCTTTAAATTTGGGTTTGTGGTATATACTAATATTTAAATGAATAGGACTTAATTTGAATTTTAAGTGGTTTTCTGAAAATAATTTTTTTCATAAGTGTGAGCTTTTTTACCTGCTTATCTCCAAATGTTTTTCATTGGAACTATTTATGAAATCCTATTCAAAGCTTTATGTAAGGGGTTTGCTTAGTCACCACTTAGTTTGAAGTCTGTCTTTACTAAAATACCAAACATCTTTGACAACATACAAAGAGGAGTTAACATTGATTCTATGCCTACAGAATAATACAGGTGTAATATTTATCACTGCCTGAAAAGGATCTTAAAATCCTTCTGAAATTTCCTTAAATGTTTCTTGAATTTCAAAGAGAAATGGTGGCTAATGGCTAGCCCATCAGAGAAAGAGAGTAAGTATGATTACATGCTGTTGATACAAACAATAGTCCACCATACTGTAGCAATGAAGTTCAGGGAAAATGTGCTTTTCCCAACTTAATATCATGTGAAAATTGGGTTTTCAGATTACAGTAACTCTGTCATAAAGAAAATATACCCAAATTTAGTAGGTAGAGCTTAGAAAAATAATATATGTATAAGTATATATTTTCATGTATAGTGGAAAAAAATCCATAGTTGTTATTAATTTGACATGCTATTTTAAATCATTTAAATTTATTTTGGTAATGAGATTTTAATCACTATTTTTGAATGGGGAAAAACATACACATAGTACAAAATGGAAACAGTACAGATGGGTAGAGGGTGAAAAGTAGCAACCAATGTTAGCAATTTCTTGTGTATCCTTCTAGGGTTACTCTGCATATACAAGTATATGTGTATAATATATATATATATATTCTTTTTAAAAACATACAGATGAAAACATATTATATATACTATCTTGTACCTAGTAGGTTCAATTTCAGATCTGTCATTTTAAGTGACTTTTTTTTAACTTAGATATCATACTTGAGCTAGTTAACATATCACTTAATTTGAAATATATTACTATACCAAGGAAATATCAAGGAAATTTTGAATGAATCCCATTGGTATTTACTTAAAATGCAAATATATGTGTATTTTAAATATACAAATACTCAGTTTATCCTACTAGTTTCCCTTCCCTCTTCCTAGCCATCTTGCCTTCCTATATTCCCCTCACAAATATATTAGTCTTTTTCCTGAAGTAATGCAGTTCAGAAGTGCCAGGATATTAAATAATTTAACCAAGTGTTATCTTAAACTGTGTTCTCTAATGAAAAACACCCATATTTAAAAGCTTTAATAAAGGATCACTTTCAGTCAATTTTTACTAATTCTGTTACTGTTATCTTTATCCAAAGACCTTGCCATTATAAAAGCAAATGAGTATCAGAACTTAGTGAAAAGGTATGTTATAATTCTTTTGAAATACTTTATTAACATGAAGCCTTTATCTTTATGAGAAAGGTATAACGTTCATTTAGCAACCTCATCAAATCCAAGTTTAAGCAAATAGGTAACTCTAGACCTGATTGTTTAAAGCTTTGATTTTTCACTGAAGGACCAAGAGTCTGTCAGTAGTCTTGGGACCAAAGGTGCTGGGATGATTTGGGGAATGAGTAAAAATTGGGGTGCTATGAGGTTACAAGTACAGCTAAACTGTCTCTACTCTCTGCTGGAAGAATATGAAATGGTCAATATAATTTTTAATGAAGTTAGCATTATTACTATTCCTATAAACATAAACAAACCTGCTTTAATAGTTTTGTGAGCACTCCTCCCCCAAAATCATAATTCTCTTTTCATTCCCATCAAGAGTGCATTTTGATATGACTTTTCTATTGACCACCAAGAAAAAATTATCTGAAAAATGGAAGATCCCATACTTGAGTCCTGAAAGATGCTATCTAATTATGAATTAAAGCAACCAGAGTAAAAGATCCAATACAATTGTAAATATCTTTTAAAATGTGGGTTGAGGAAGAAGAATTTTTTCTCATGGATTGGTATCCATGAATTTTATGAACATGTCATAAGGTTTACAAATTTAAAGCATTGCTTTAAACTTTAGAATAATAACTCTATATTTGGTAGCATAATGTCCTGTTTACAAAATGAGAGAGGGGTTAAAAGATAAGATCCTCTTAAACATATTTTAAAAGCATAAAAGAGTTTGCTCCCTTTATTTTCATGCTGAATAATTCATTATAAAATTCATTAAAAATTCATCTTTAGGAATGAATTTTGCTTAAACTTAGGCTGAAAAATATTAATAATTTCCCATCCTTAATTGAAGAGCTTCCCATGTTGGTGCTTTCTGGTAAATTATATTTTTCAAGCTTTATGTTCTTTTTAATATTTCTTATGAAAAATTACATATTTTTATTGGGGCCAGTGACATCCACCAGTAAATAAAAACATAATGAATTAGTGCTGCTATAGTGAAGTTACTTTGTGATACGAATATGAAGAAGAAAAACTCATTTAAATGAAATATACTTTCCTGTTTAATATTGTTAACTTATTTATGATTAAGTAGCAGTTCTCTGTCTTCACACTTTACCCTCTTAAACTTAATTTTTGCAAAAAATTGTTCTATTCGGTTTTCATTTTCCTAGGGAAAGGGAAAAATAGTCCCTAATGAAAAGTGTTTATAGTATTTAAAAGAGTTGCTCAAAGTGTAAGATTGGGGGAAAAAAGCTTATGTTGGTTTTTTTGTCTTTATGAAAATAATGGTATAAATCTGATTATCTTATTTGATCTGATTAAAGTCAGGATTTATTTTATCAGAAACTTTTATATTCAAAACATTTATTATTTTATTTTTCTTAAAGAAAATGATTCTCTTGGATAATACAGAAATCTTCAGGATTTTGTTGTGGATTCGATGGGTTGTTGCCTAGAGGTAGCAAACAGAAAAGAAGAAATAGAAAAGAGAAATACAGTGGCTGATTATTTTGCCTGTCCATAACAAAATTCATCTAAGAGAAATAAGTTATTGTCAGAACTCAATCTCTGTTTAACCTTTAAAAAAGCATTTGAGAAAGAATAATAAGATTAATTCTGCCAAGGTGTGGCCTGACCCTGAGTAAATCACTCAACTTCTGTTGGATGATTTCCTCATGTGAAAGATGAATAGCATTGTGCTGGAAGCTAAGGTTCCCTCCTACTCTAAACATTTAAAATTCTGTATCAGTGGACTGTGAAAGGAAAAATAGATGGATAATACCAGAGTTGGGAAGTGTGAAAGTTTATCTGTTTACATTAAAAACAACTATAATGATGCAGCAACCTGTGGTGATACCCAACGGAACAATGCAAAAAATGTCAGTTTTATAATATGTATGTATTTCTTTAGCCACGCAAAATAAAATTTTGTTTCTAGTCCTTATTAAGACCAAGTTGTTGTACACTAACTACATAACTATACTAAACTTTAATTTTTTAAAAGAAATATTTTTAAATATTGATTATGTCCCATCTCTTTATTATATCCAATATCTCATTATTTGGAAGGAGCATTGCTTGTTTCTGAATATTCTGTAATCATTTTTTATATTCTGCATGGCAAAGGAATTTTACAGATGAATATCACTTCCTGAAATGCCATTGTTCCTAAAATAACCATAAATCACATTGCCAAATAATACTGCAGCTGTCATGGTAGTGGTCCCTACTGTCTTCGATTCCTTCTTGTTGATCCTGTCGAATATCCTATGCTAGAAATAATGATGTCTGACAAAGACCTTCGGGAAGGATACTGACCTGTGAACAGTATGGTTCTGTTTTAGAGGACCTGTAACTACTAGGGTATGCAAAGGTTAACCATCTAATGGTTTGGGGGTTTTTTTAGCCTTAAGAAACGTCAAAGGATGGTGATTGGAAGAGAGAAGAAGCAGCACACAAGGTTTTTGTCTTAGAAGCATTTATTTATTTATTTACTTATTTATTATTACTATTTTGTTTTTTTTGAGATGGAGTCTCACTCTGTCACCCAGGCTGGAGTGTATGTATTTAAGCAAAGAAGCATGTATTTAAGAACCCCAGTCCTCAACTATGCAGTGCCCCACCACTGCCAGTGGAGAGGATTAAAAGAGTGACCCATTTCTCCCTAGACCTCTCTTTTGGTGCCTGTTTATCAAAGACTCCATTTAAGAGTAACTTAAGTGTATTTTGAAGTGCATATGCATGTGTATTTTGCTAATTTCAAAAGTTTCTGTGCACATAAATTCCATTACGGAAACATTCCATATGATAACTAATCTTTGCCCTGGTGGTGGTTCAAAATAGCAATTTGGTTGGTCTGTTTTCAACAAATTCTATAGAATGAATTGGCTGTTGTTAGAAAATGTTTTCTGTCTTTTCTCCTCCCTCTCCTCAAAATAGCAGATACATTTTAAATCCTTGATTGCTTCTTTTTCAGTGGTGTTTGAAATCTAAGTGGGATTTGAGAGAATACTTTCTACAAAAGTGCCATTTTGTAGAAACTTTCCTCAGCTTCCCATCAGATATTCTAAGCAACTTTACCAAAAGAACTCACCTATGTGCCAAAACTACTGAGCAAAATAAAACAACAGAACCATAGGAAAATGATGTAGGAATAAGAATAAAGATATATACAGACACCTAAATTCTCAACATTCCTTATCATTTGCTAATTTACTTCAGAGACTACTGTATTTTATTTCTAGGTTCTTCAAACTATCAATGTGATTTATTCCAGTGATTTGTCAGTCTAGAATTTCAATAGAACAAAATCTTTTGCTGCTTAGTAAATGTGCCAAAAAGGGCATCTCATGTTATACAGTTGTAAAAATAGAATTCTAAAATTCCATTCATTATAATCCTCTTTCCTTCTTCCCTCCTGCACACTGTACCCTATTGGAAGTGGGTAAGGGCATTAATTTCGTTCACTATCACATGGACCCACTCCATCCTATTTATTTGTTCAGAAGACAATTGAAACACAATAGAGACCAGAGCTGCTCTTTGAAAATCTAGAAATTGCCCTGTGAGCTAGATCTATAGACTCTAAGAAAGAAGGGCTACTACTTCACTGAACTATTCTCCACACTCTTGCCATGTTTCTATATAAGAGTTTAAGATGAATAGAAAACCGATTTGACTTGGGATGACATGAACTGAAAGCTCAGTTACTCTAACTTTTCAACACACAGTGCATCTTCAGAAAAATATTTTTTACTAGCATGACTGACAGGTAATTTCAGAAATGAATTTAGGCTGAGCGTGGTGGCTCACGCCTGTAATCCCAGCACTTTGGGAGGCCAATGCGGGTGGATCACTTGAGGTCAGGAGTTCAAGATCAGCCTGACCAACATGGTGAAACCCCTTCTCTACTAAAAATACCAAAATTAGCCAGGCTTGGTGGTGCACTCCTGTAAACCCAGCTACTCAGAAGGCTGAGACAGGAGAATCGCTTGAACCCAGGAGGCGGAGGTTGCAGTGAGCTGAGATGGCACCACTGCACTCCCGCCTGAGCAACAGAGTGAGATACCATCTCAAAAAAAAAAGAAAAGAAAAGAAATGAATTTGGTCCCTAGAGAAGCTTCACCATGACCATTTTAATAGAGAAGGTGGTAAGAAAAGGAAGAGTCGATTAAGATTTATTAGTAGTAATAACTATTACTTATTGACCACCCACTGTATACTAGACATAGCTGGGCCCCTTATAACTACTATTCCTAATCCTTATAACAACCCTATTATCATCCCCATTTTCATTTTCATATGATTTTCCAGAGGTTTTTAAACTGGTTCGGAATTTCAGAATTAATATATTTGAACGCAAATTTACACCAAAGCCAAAGATTGTGCCCATTCAGTTAGGCCAAACTGCCTTTCAGACTTCCTATGAAGCTGATCCTTCCAACTCTAATAAAGCACAGTCTATCCCCGGTCGCCACTATACATCTGCCTCAGCTTACTAGGAATTATTTTATCCAAAACCATCCCCCATATGTGGGACTAGTCTCACCAAAAAGACGCTTGGCTTATGTGAGGATTCCGTTGGTTAAAGTTGGTGCTAATACATACAAGTTATTTGATCTTTAGTTTACAGATAAAACCTCTAATCCTGATCAACTATTTCCAATAAATGTCATAATTTTTTAAAGGGATCAGATCACAAGAATGTGGAAGAGCTTCACAGTCTCATCCCAAGGGGCAGAGAGGAGGCAAATTACTATTCACCATGGGTCTACAATTTCATTTTCATGAACCAAAAACAACTGGTTATCTTAGTTTCAAAATAAATCTTACCAGTATTTTTGGAAGTTTTATTGATTTCTTACAACTTTTTCCTGCCATCTTATTGATGTCTCACAACTTTTCCTGCCATAGTCCTCCCTACATCATTCCTCTCATTTTCATATTTAATTACCAAATTTCCTCCTCTTTCTCTTAATTCCAGTGGAATAAACAGATAATTGCTCCATTTACAGATACATATTTTTCCCCATTACTATGGGGCACTAATTTTCAAACTTCAGTGTGAATACAAATCACCTCAATGGTTTGTTAAACCACAGATTGCTGGCCCCAGCTCAGAGTTTCTATTCAGTAGGACTGGTAGGGTGGGGAGAAGACCAAGAATGTGAAATTCTAACAGTCCCGAGGAGAGTGGATGCTATGATCTAGGGGGACCGCACTCTAAGAACCACATTGCTCTTAGCTGATGAGATTTTTACCTTAGCTACAAAAGATAGTGATGGAAAAACTCAGTCAAAACAACTAGGGTATCTGGGTAGAAAGAGGAGACTCTGAGAGCTACTCCTTCTGCCTTGACAAGCTTACAAATCTTGAAACAAGCAACTTTTTAAATAAGTTGACCATGATTTTGGAAAAAATTATTTTCTTGTCTTTTTAATAACCTTTCTGATTCCCTCTCATTTTTCAACAGCTATCTTGAGAAAAATCAGATAGGAATTAACAGTTATGAAACCTCATGTGAAAAGCTCAGCTTTTAAATATATGGAGACTGATGCATATTCTTAATTTATTATGTAATTATGGTATATAAATCTTGGTAAAGCAAAGTGAACAATTTATCTACTTAAGAATTATTAATACAAGTTTAATGACTATTAAATATTAGGACTTGAAAGATCTTGGAATTAATTTAGTCCCTTAGTTTTCTATTTTGCAACATACATCATGTAGCTCAAATGGTTCATAATTACTAGAATAAGCTAAGTAAACAGAATTTAAAGGCTAGAGCTTAAAATGCTGATTATTTCTTAAGATATATAAATGGTGAGAAATATACTAATTTCCTCTAAGAGCATGTAGTGTTTTTACCATCTTCATGTATCCTCTCTGTACATATAGAATGGAGGAACTATATACTGTAGTGTGTTTACAGTACCTTTTTTTGTCTGCAATCTCTGCCTCCCAGGTTCAAGCAATTCTCTGGCCTCAGCCTCCTGAGTAGCTGGGATTACAGGCGTGTGCCACCACTCCCAGCTAATTTTTGTATTGTTAGTAGAAACAGGGTTTTGCCATGTTGGCCAGGCTGGTCTCGAACTGCTGACCTCAGGTGATCTGCCCACTTTGGCCTCCCAAAGTGGTGGGATTACAGGCATGAGCCACCACTCCCGGCCTACAGTACTTTTCTTTAGATTAACAATTGAACTCATTGCTTTAAAATTAGAGATATTGGCTGGGCCCAGTGGCTCGCGCCTGTAATCCCCACACGTTAGGAAGTGGAGGCAAGCAGATCATGTGAGGTCAGGAGTTCGAGATCAGTTTGACCTACATAGTGAAACCCCATCTCTACTAAAATACAAAAATTAGCCAGGCATGTAGGCAGGCTCCTGTAATTCCATCTACTCCAGAGGCTAAGGCAAGAGAATCACTTGAACCCAGGAGGTAGAGGTTGCAGTGAGCCAAGATTGCCCCACTCCATTCCAGCCTGGGCAACAGAGCAAGACTCCCTATCAAAAAAGAAAAAAAATTAGAGGTGTTTCACCTGAACACTCATTGAGCCCACTTTCTAAAACTAACATATTTTTAAATAATTTATTCTATACTTGCCAACCTTGTAGATATTCTGTACTATAATTAATATGTTGATCAAAATTAATAAAAACATATTTTTTTGAGATGGGGTCTCGCTGTGTCGCCCAGGCTGGAGTGCAGTGGTGCGATTTTGGCTCACTGCAAGCTGCGCCTCCCAGGTTTACGCAATTCTCCTGCCTCAGCCTCCCGAGTAGCTGGGACTACAGGCGCCCGCCACCACACCCGGCTAATTTTTTCTATTTTTTAGTAGAGATGGGGTTTCACCATGTTAGCCAGGATAGTCTCGATCTCCTGACCTCATGGTCCGCCCGCCTTGGCCTCCCAATAATAAAACCATATTTTGTATTGAAATCTATATAATATCTATAACTGTATATAAACCTTAATGCTATCATTCTAGTGGATTACATCCTATTGAAGTATTAAATTAATTCATACATAGACATTTGGCAGTTCTGCAAGTTCATTGACTTCTCTTAACAGCTACTACCTTTGAATGATTAGCACTCCAGAACACTGAATTAGTTCCTAATTGTGAAAATGATTAACTAACTGCTGACATAACAGAGATAGTCACAAACTCAAATGGATCATTATAGGTAATGTAACTTTTTTACGAATTCTCTATTCATTTGTATTATGGCTACAAGATACATTTTAGATTTAAAAAATTAAGTGTTGGAATTATACTTTGAGTAGGCTTCAGGCAGAATAAATTTATAGTAGACTTCAGCTCAACATTAGGGCAAACTTTAAGGATTGCGTGACTTCTCTGCTCCTGGAATTATTTAAGGTAGAGACTAGGCACGCACTGAATGTGGGATGCATAAAGGGAATTAAAAAATCAGAAAAGGTGAATTGTTATGGCTCAAAGATTCTTCTCCACTCCAAGGGATTCAGAATTTATTGGAAATAATCATTGGAACTTTTGCCTTCAGGGCCTTCTGTTAATTTACTGGTTTGGATAAAGAAGTGTGATTTCAAATTTTCTAATATTATTGTGAAAACATATAAAGAAAAAAGTCCTTCTTCCCATCCTTTGTTATTGCAGAACAACATAAGAACTAGGTTTTAAATTTTCATGAACTTTATTAATTAAATGACTAGTTAAATAGTATTTATGAAATTTATTCTGCAAGATTAAGTCTACCTTTTATAATTTTCAAAGAAACTTTTCACTTTCAGTCTTTTTTCAAAAAAGATTGTATGAAGGAATAAATTTAGTATTTGTAGTGCTATTTCAAAAGTACCTGCTATAGATTTATTTAGAAAGACATAAAAGGCAGTAGGGTAAATTGGAAAACCAAATTATTGGATATTATCAAATTTTTTCTTTATAAAAATTCAGATTAAATTCTGTTTAAAAGTCGAAACATCTGTAATATCTTTCTGCATTTTTTCTTGCACTGCTCAATTCAGGTGGAAAGAAGCAACATCGTTTGCTAATTTCATCTTAAATTTTTTGCTTTAAACAAGTTTCCAAGTAAGTTCGTTATTGTTACAAATGCAATCATATCTAAATTCAGGACCTTGTGAATTCATATGAAACTCAATTCTCCCGGTACTGTCCACTTTTTTCTTGTTACTTCTTCTAATCATCTCTGCTTTCTTGTGATACTGTAACATTTCCAGATTTCAAGTGGGCAAATAGTAGCTCTTATGGAGAGATCTGAGTGGTTTAGATGTTATCACACAAACATCTATAAACTATATTGCACATTTCTAAATATTTGGCCAAGCAAATTTTAGTCCTCCACATAAATATTACATACATGTTATATATAATAGATATGGATATATAGTCTCTCTTATAGAGAGTATGTGTAATATATGTTAAACATATATATTGCACATGCATATATATACAATTTTTTACATATATGTAAAAAATTTTTAAAGAGATCCCAATCCTATTCACCTTTTTCTTGTCCCTCGAGAAGTAGTGGCAAATTGGTTTCATCTTGCTTGTATCTACAATTGATTGGCTGCCCTAAAGTGCTGTGTTCGTATCTACAGGGAGAGGGAAAAAACAGCATTCATGCCAAGTATTTGCTATTTGTCATTCCTGCTTTAGAGACGTGAAAGTTCTCATTGTAGCTCTAAAAATTTCTAGCTTAGCCAGATAGCTGGCAGTTGCAGCACAAACTACCATGTGACTCACCTGGAATGTGTCTCTTCTAATATGTGAAAGAGATTGTTTGAAATCTCTTTCCTTTTTCTTTTTTTCTTTTGATCGTCTCTCCTTTAAAAGAGCAGAGCATCTCCACTATGCCTCTGAGAAACTAGAAGAATGATGGCCATGATGATGTCATCAAAGACACTCTTAAGTATTAAACTCTACATTTGCTTCTAATGAGTTCTGACCCCCATTAAAATGACAGCAGTTGCATCCTTTAAAATTTAGTCCAGTGATTCTCAAATATTAGTGTGCAGATGTATTAAATAAAAATATAGGTTTGGTCCCCATCCTCAGATATTCTGATTTGATTGGTTCAAGACAGGGGTTCAGAAATTGGCATTTTTCGTTGTCTTACTCATTCTGATACAAGTGGTCTGGAAGCCCCTCTTTGTCATTGACTTAGACTGTGGACTTGCATTCTTTTTTTGTTTGTTTCTTGTTAGACTTGCAGTCTTTCTTCCATATCATTTTTCCAACAGAAATTGCTTAAATTTTAAATACTCTCAGTCATAACACCATGGGATGATGATTTTTTGGTTACAATATTAATAAGTAGTATCTGGGGCTCACTTTATTTTATGTATTTATTTATCTGCCTATTTATTTATTTATTTTTGAGACAGAGACTCACTCTGTTGCTCAGGCTGGGGTGCAGTGGTGCGATCTCAGCTCACTGCAACCTCCACCTCCCAGGTTTAAGTGATTCTCATGCCTCGGCCTCCTGAGTGGCTGGGACTACAGGCATGTGCCACCATGCCTGGCTAATTTTTGTATTTTTGAGAGACAGGGTTTCACCATGTTGGCCAGGCTGGTCTCAGACTCCTAGCCTCAGGTGACCTGCCCGCCTTGGCCTCCCAAGTGCTGGAATTACAGGTGTGAGCTACTGCGCCCAGCCTTGGTTTGCTTGTTTGTTTTTGTTGTTGTTTGTTTGTTTGTTTTTTGAGATGGAGTCTCCCTCTGTCCCCCTGGCTGGAGTGCAGTGACACGATCTCACTGCAAGCTCCGCCTCCCGGGATCATGCCATTCTCCTGCCTCAACCTCCTGAGTAGCTGGGACCACAGGTGCATGCCACCATGCCTGGCTAATTTTTTTATTTTTTGTAATGACAGCATCTCTTTATGTTGCCCCAGCTGGTGTTAAAGTCCTGGGCTCAAGCATTTCTCCCACCTCAGCCTCCCAAAGTGTTGGGATTACAGGCCTCAGGCACTGCACCCGGCCAGGGCTCACTTTAAACACAGAGAAGCTAAATGCATAAATCCAGGTGTTTAAGATTTTGTTTACTATCGTATTGGCCAGCTTTCTGGGCAGTGATTCCTGGAAATGCCAATTTCTCACCCGCCTCCTAAACTCACGTTCTGTCTATCTGATCTTACTTGACGTCAGTCCACTGGTTTCATACTCCCTGGATTTCACAACCAAACATTCAGAGTCTCTAGAGCCAGGCGACTGGTCTTTCAGTCTCAAAAGTTGACCCTGTAAGTCTCAAATGACATTTCTCAGCCTCTTTTTTTAAAATATATATACAGTATAAACCTATCATTTATCAAGAGTAGAAAAAAATTGCCTTAGTCCATCTAGTCAGTCTTTGAATGCCTCACTTCTGGTGGTTGCGTGTTTTTTTGTTTGTTTGTTTGTTTGTTTTCAGTTGTGGTAAAAAAAAAATGCGTAGCATAAAATTTACCATCTTAACCATTTCTAAGGGTTCAGTAATGTTGTGTTCAATAGCGTTAAGTAGATTCACCTTGTCATGCAACCAATCTCCAGAACATTTTTGTCCTCCAAAACTGAAAAGCTATATCCATTAAACAACTCCCCATCTTCCTTTCCCCCAAGCCTGGCAACTACCATTATGCTTTCTTCTCAACCTTTTCTTTAAGCAAGATATTTTCTTAACCCTTCTCCCATCCATAATGGGTTTACAGTTATTGCTATTTAGCTCTCCAAGTATAAACTTTATCTCCTGTATTGTTAGAATTCTCACATGCAAAAAGATTTACAATTACAAAGCAATTGTGCTTGTATTAAGATAAGATATGCTTATAATCTTTGAGTGAAGGTATTTTATCCTGGAAGCTTTTCCACTGATTTACAGTGGGAGGTAAGCCTTTATTCCTCTTGAGACCTATGGAACTCACTTTATGCTTCCTGGCTGGTTTGTTATTTTATTTGTTTGTTGAAGGTTTAAGGCTAGAGTTACCGGGGCAATTAGGCTTAAATCCTAGAATTTCCTTGGCTTTTTCCTGTGTACATTCTAAGACTGTGTTACCATAACACATTATAACGTAAGTAGTAGATTGGAAGTTTTTCTAGAATTTGACAAATTAATGTTTACTAAATGATTTCATAATCTTTGTTTATTCAGTATAAAACTGTTTACCTTTAAGCAACCTTATTAGAAACACAATTTGGGAGGAAACAGGTAAAAAATAAAAATGTATTTTTCTGCAAATGAACTGTTTCAAATGTTATTTTCAAAATCTTTGGCAGTAAGAAAATACTCAACCTGAGCAATACATTTTTTAAACTCTTATTCTGTAAAAGTTTTTCTTTTGAAATGTTTCTCTTCCTCTGTTATTAAAATTTTTAAAGAAATGAATAAAAGCTTAAAGTCTTATAAGCAATATACATCTAAATAACCAAAAATGCTATAATTATGAGTATGCTGCTTATGATCTTCCCATAGGGAAAAAAAATCTCTCTTTTCTTAGCCTAAATTATTTTAGAGTTAGCACAAAAACTGATTGATCATGACTCTTGGATAATGATAACTAAGTCTTGGTTTCATGAATTTAACAATTTATATCAATGCTACCTTATGAGTTTTTCACACAAATGCTATTTGTATTGAACCATTTTAAATAATTCCATAATCTGAAATAATTCAGTTTTTTTTTTTTTTAATTTTTTTTTGAGACGGAGTCTCGCTCTGTCTCCCAGGCTGGAGTGCAGTGGCGGGATCTCAGCTCACTGCAAGCTCCGCCTCCCGGGTCCACACCATTCTCCTGCCTCAGCCTCCCGAGTAGCTGGGACTACAGGCGCCCGCCACCTCGCCCGGCTAGTTTTTTTTGTATTTTTTAGTAGAGACGGGGTTTCACCGTGTTCGCCAGGATGGTCTCGATCTCCTGACCTCGTGATCCACCCATCTCGGCCTCCCAAAGTGCTGGGATTACAGGCTTGAGCCACCGCACCCGGCCTAATTCAGATTTTTTTAATGATCTGCTGCAACATATTGGTATTACTGAATCTCATTTTTTCTTTGATTTCCATTGTAAAATTAGAAATATTTTCTGGGGGGAAAAAATACTCCTTGAGTTGAAAAGATTTAGTGAAGGTGTTGTGTTGCAGCTGATTCAGTAATGTTCCAGGCAATTACCTTTTTTTGTTTTCAGTGTTCCCCTCACTATTTAAGATCTTTCCTCACTGATCACCATATCACCCCGAAATCACAGAAGTTTATTTAATGTCATGCATTGGTCAGAGCACGTGATGCCAGAACTTAACCTCCCCTCAATTTGCAGCTTCTAACCTAAGCTGGACACTAATATTTTGCCAGTAGGAACCTTTTTTTGAGACAGTTTCGCTCTTGTTGCCCAGGCTGGAGTGCAGTGGCATGATCTCGGTTCACTGCAACCTCCACCTCCTGGGTTCAAGTGATTCTCCTGCTTCAGCCTCCTGAATAACTGGGATTACAGGCGCCCACCACCATGCCTGGCTAATTTTGTATTTTCAGTAGAGATGGGGTTTCACCATGTTGGCCAGGCTAGTCTCAAACTCCTGACCTCAGATAATCCGCCTGCCTCAGTCTCCCAAAGTGCTGGGATTACAGGAGTGAGCCATGGCGCCTGGCCAGGAACCTTTATATAGTACAATGAATTCCAGCCTGAAAACTCCCCAAGTTCTGAGCCTTTATTTAATAAATATTTACGTAATATATCAATTATTATATTAAACTTACTTAGAATGAAGAATGCCTGTAAGATTTATAATGACTAAAGTTAGTTTGCATTATTGTTCTTCAAGCGTTATTCAACTGTACTCCTCTTTTTTTTTTTTTTTTTTTTTTTTGAGACAGAGTCTGGCTCTGTCGCCCAGGCTGGAGTGCAGTGGCCGGATCTCAGCTCACTGCAAGCTCCGCCTCCCGGGTCTACGCCATTCTCCTGCCTCAGCCTCCCGAGTAGCTGGGACTACAGGCGCCCGCCACCTCACCCGGCTAGTTTTTTGTATTTTTTTAGTAGAGACGGGGTTTCACCGTATTAGCCAGGCTGGTCTCGATCTCCTGACCTTGTGATCCGCCTGTCTCGGCCTCCCAAAGTGCTGGGATTACAGGCTTGAGCCACCGCGCCCGGCCTGTACTCCTCTTTAAGCAAGTTTTTGGGTCACTAGGTAACTGTGATTTGGTTTGTTGATCACCATTTATTGTTTGACTCATTTTTTCAAAGACCCGAGTATTATATTTAATGACATACCAAGCTGTAATTCAAGCAGTGCCCTCTATTAAGGTGATTTGCATCTGACTTGAGGCATATTAAATAAAATCTACATTTTATTTGATGCAAATGTTTTAAATTTTATATGAAAAAAAAGCTTAGGTAAACACAGAACTTGATTCTTAAATTAGATTCTTAATAACTCAATTCTAAATGATTAGGAAATTTGTCACAAAATAACTATAAAGTGAATGTGAATGATAAATTACTCAGTATATCTATGCTATAATAAACCCCAAAAAATTAGTTGTGTATTATTTGGACTACTATTTCAATCATTCAGAAAATTGTGTTAAAAAAATCCTTGCAGTCTTGCTGCTGACCTCATGGTGTGCAGTAGTGTGGTATAGAGGTGATGCACTGTCTTTCAGAAGCCTTGGATCTATGCCTTCTAGGTGGGCCTGGGGCAAGTCATTTAACCTCTGTGGACCTCAGCTTGCTTATCCATAAATTGAGGAAATTGGATCAGAGTGACGATCTCTAAGAACCCCTTCAATTTCTGTATCCCTGAAGTCAGTGAAGCGTCTCTTAAAGTTAGTTTCTACTTTCTTCTTTGGCCTTTTCTCATTTTCCTCCCACTTCCTTGGTTTCATCTCTCATCTGACATTTATTGACCATCCTTTCCTTCTGGGCATAGTTCATATTTAGTTATGGCCACTTTACAGTGTTGCAGTATGCTGCTTCTCTGCCTAATTTGCCCGGTTCCCTTTTTTACCCTGCCATTTAATGTAACATATAAATTATCTTGGAACTAACACAAAAACTAGTTGATTGTGATATATTGTATATATAATCAGTAAGACTTATCTTTTGGCCCTGTACACAAAAGTTTTAAATAGGCAATTCTTCCAGTTCCAAGAGATTTTTTTAGACACAACCTAAAACTTGATAGAGTATATTTTAAACTTAAGTTTCCCATATGAAAAATCCTATCTCCTTAACTTGAATTTAAGTTTAAACGCAGAGACTGTTTCTTCCTCTTTTGTATTCGCCTCTCAACCTTGCGCTGGGCTGATTACTTAAATCATCTCTTTTCACTTAATCACCAGTATTCCTGTTCCTGTTTTGTCTTTGAAATCTCGTTGCTTCAGGATCACAATACTTAACAGACAAATCTAAATGGCAACAATTGTTAATGAAAGTGATAGTTTTAAAATGTAACAAAAAATGCTATGTCATCTTTGTTTCAAAGATGACTCACAATTAAAGGATGTTTTGTTGCCTGCACACCCTAAATTTTATTTCAGAAATATTCTTTCCCTTGCTTAATGGATAAGTGATGCTGTTCCTCTACTCATTCAAGGGACATTGAGTGGCTACTTTTTGCCAGGCTCTGTGCTAGGGACTAGGGATACAATAACTTAGGAAAGACAAATATTTCACTGCCATTAGCTTTAAGTGTGCCATGTCCAAAGTTACTTGATTCAAAGCAGCTTTTGGAGCCTAATTACAGTATCATTTTGTTCATTCAACAGATAAGTATTTGATTATCTGCCATGTGCCAGACAGTGTGTTGGTATATATGGAAGTGTATTTGAAGCTATCTAGTATAAAATGCTATGCATTATTTTTCCCTTAACAAGTTATCCTTTAAATATGATTAACTATCTACATACTGTCATAGTGCTCAAAATATATTTAATTGATGCAGATTTAGAGAAATACAATGATACTATTTTAAACAATAATTCTGTCCTCCTCATTCCAAATCTGCCTTGATGTCCTAGGGTGAAAATAACTATTCTGTTTCATCTCATGTGCCATTGTGTTCAAGTGGTAATGACTACCTGAGTCCTAGGTTAGAGATGATTGTGAAGCTCCATTCAAGCCCATGGCAAAATACTGTGATGATTTCTGTATGTTGATGGGCAGTTAGATGAGGAAAGGAAGGGGTAGTTATATACATGTCACATGTTAGCCCTTCCTACCCCAGGCTTTTGTATTCATCCTCACTTTAATTTTATTTCACTCTCATTGCATATGCAATATATTCACAAATTCTTTTTCTCCTCATATGTTTGGATTGACGAAAATCCATCAGTGTTCTCAGCTATGATGACTATCTCACCAATGTCTTAGCCAACCAAATGAGATATTACTGACACCTCTTTGTTATTAAATCCACAGTTGTAATAATTTTCACTATAGAGACACTGCAATGAAGACAATTAATAGATACATTCAGTTAATCATGAGTACAAAAAATTTGTCCTGAAAGTTTTCCATAACTGGTCATTAATTATGAAATATTTTCTAATTCAATTAAATATAAAAAGAATGTGTAATTTTAAATTATAATAATTTACATATAGGTTAAAATCATTTTCTAAGTTCTTTCATCTATTATACCTCATTTTACCCTGATGAAACTCCTGATTTAGATTAGTTCAATATGACTATCCCTACTTAACAGTTGAAGAAAACCAAAGCCCAGCAGGTGAAATGATTTGCTGTAATCACTTAGCTGCCTAATAAAAATACCAGGGTTTTAACAAGCCCACTGCTCATTGAAGCCTTTTATATTAATAATAACAGAAATTTAAAGAGGTAAACTTGAAATCAAAATTTGGCAAAATTAAGCATATATGTTTATAGCTCATTTAAAGAGTTTTTTGAAATGCAATCTCGGTATTTTTTGCTTTCATCACATCTTTAGACTCAATTCTGCACTCAGTACACTGTTGGTTTTGGCCCTGGCAGAAGGCCTAGCAACTCATTACATTGGTGCTCATGTCTGTGCACCAGCTGCTTGCCGTCCTCAGCCTCTGCCTCAAACTCTGAGCCTTTGTCCTCTATACTTAAGACTTCCTGCCTGAGGTTCCTACCGTAGCTAACCTTCCAGAACTTGACCTTTCCTCACCTGTTAACCCAAATCTTGTCATGGCACCTGCATTGAAGGATAGCCCTCCAAAAGTGATATTGTTTAGAGGATTTAAGAGGTAAAACTACTTCATTTGCATAATAAGTTTGGTTAATTAAACATCTAGTAAATCTTTTCCCTGCATTCATTTTTTTAATTTTATTTTTATTTTTTATTTTTTCAAGACAGGGTCTTGCTTTGTCACCCAGGCTAGAGTGCAGTGGTGCGGTGTCGGCTCACTGCAGCCTTGACTTCCGGGGCTTAAGTGATCTTCCCGCCTCGGCCTCCTGAGTAACTGGGACTACAGGCGTGCACCACCACGCCCAGCTATTTTTTCTATTTTTTGTGGACACGGAGTCTCACTATGTTGCCTAGGCTTTACCCTCTACATGCTTATGAACAAGAGATAAATGACCACATGATAAGTTAGAAGCAGACTTTTTCAGAAACCTGTTTGAAAGGAATGATCCAGGTTTTCTGAAACCTACTCAAGAACCCACTGTTTTTCATCTTCATCAGTACTATGATTACAGTTGTTGACAGTGAAGGCCCTAGAGCACTGCAGTGTTCTCATTTGCGCATGCAAAATTTAATCATGTTTATTAAGCTGTATTTATTAAAGCAGAAAATCAAAATAATACATATTAGAAATATTTCCGTTTCAATAGGATTAAAAGCATACTATTACCTAGGAATTGCTGTTAAGTAAATGACTTCGCTCCCTGACATTCCCAGTTAACCATGGTTTTGTAGCACTACTGAGGAACTAGCAGACTAAATTCTGAATTCTTACATGCAGATTGAATTATTCTGGTGGTTTTTTTGTGTGTTTTTTTCGTTTTTTTAGAGACAAGGTGTCTGTCACCCAGGCTAGAGTGCAGTGGTGCAATCTCAGCTCACTACAACCTCCACCTCCGGGGTTCAAGTGCTTCTCCCACCCCAGCCCCCCGAGTAGCTGGGGCTACAGGTGCATGCCACCACGCCCAGCTAATTTTTGTATTTTTTGACAGAGATAGGGTTTCACCATGTTGGCCAGACTGGTGTTGAACTCCTGACCTCAAGTGATCCACCCATCTTGACCTCCCAAAGTGCTGGAATTACAAGTGAGCCACTGCGCCTGACTGAATTATTCTGTTTCTGTATTTATGGCCATAGAGGTTTCAGATTGGCTTAATCTGCACAAATTATCATATAGTTATAAACATAAAAGTCAGATCGATACGGCTAAGATTATCAAGGAGGAGCTTGATAGGAGTTCCACACTTGCCTTTTGCCAGGAGAAGAAAACAACAATGATTTTAATCCACTTCCTCTACCCCCTTAAGCAATAGCAGTAATTTCAGCTGTATTTTTAGGTATTGGATCCCTGAAAGTTATCAGGCAATCTCAGTGGCCTACTATAAAGTGTAAACAGAACAGACCTTGGTGTCAGCCAGTCCTGGGTTCAAGTCCAAATTCTGTCCTTTATTGTATAATTTGGAGCAGTTTATATAACTGTATAGAGTTGTGAGAATTTATTCATTCATCATTCATTGTATATTTATCAATCACCTACTATGTGCTGGGCAATCTTCAAAGTTCAGAGGATTATATTGATAACAAAATGTAAGGTTCCCTGCCCTCACAGAACCTAGAGTCAACCAGAATTCTCTTTAAAAAGTTAAATGCTACTGGGCGCAGTGGCTCACACCTGCAATCCCAGTGCTTTGGAAGGCCGAGGTGGGTGGATCACCTGAGATCAGGCATTCAAGACCAGCCTCCCCAACATGGTGAAACCCCATCTTTACTAAAAATACAAAAATTAACCAGGCATGGTGGCACGCAGCTGTAATCCCAGCTACTAGGGAGGCTGAGGCAGGAGAATTGCTTGAACCCAGGAGGCGGAGGTTGTAGTGGCAGTGAGCCGAGATCCTGCCACTGTGCTCCAGGCTGGGCAACAAAGCAAGATTTCATCTCAGAAAAAAAGAAAGTTAAATGCCTTCAGGTACATAAAGCTGTTAACAAAATGTCACGTAATCAAAGCATTTAGCAAATATTAATTAATGTCATAATTAATTCTTTCCAACCCACAGAACGGATGGTTCCCTGGAAAGTATAACAAAATTATGCAAAATTCAAATGGAGCCTCCTTTTACCATCAGAACCTTTAGGTGTAGCAGCTGCAAGGGAATTGGGCTGCTTATAATCTCACGAAACTGTTTTCAGTCAAATATAAAAGTGCACAATTGTGCAGGCAAAAATTTCTTGCACAGGAAACAAAAAGCACTAATTATAAAAGAAAAAGACAATACATTAGACTCCATCAAAATTAAAATTTCCTACTCATCAAAAGACACCATTAAGAAAATGCATAAACTATCCACAGACTGGAAAATAATTGAAGCATAGTTTTATTCCTAGAGGAAATCAGAACAGCTTTGTTTTTTTCTTTTTTAAAAAAACATAATCATTACGCTGTCTGCATGATTGGGGGACCAATTGCTCCAGCGCTAAAAGGATTACATTCACCTATTTCCTAGTACCTACAGTTTTTCTCATCTAGATCTACCATTGACTTTGATCGTTTTTTGGCTGAAGGTGTGTTTGGGGGTAATATAACACTCTCATTTTACAAGAGATAGAACAAATATTTGTATGACTTTGACATCAGTTAACTAGTCGTTTCAGAACTTGAACTAGACGTTATTAAGTGGTCCTTCCACTGTTCAGTGTCTGTTTCTCTAATTACACTGATTTGGCTTCAAAATCAGTGAGATTATATAGGCGTCATTCCGAATATTTGTTTTTATCCTTCAACTAGAAGAGTTTTCTCACCTCTTTATTTTCAAGTTGAAAGCATTATTATAAGAGTATGTTCATGGGTCATTTGACTCTGAAAAAAAATAGCTTTTTGAAGGTTGATGCGCACTTCAATCTTCAATTTCAGGATAGTAAGGAGCCATTATAATTTAAGCCCCAGTGACTGTCATAAACAGCTTTTACCCGACCACCATCTTAATACTGAGATTTTCCTCTTTCATATTTGAACATATTTTTTCTATCATCTAGCTCTTAGAACGCGATTTTCCTTTGATACTACTGATTCCTCTCACTCTCAGAAATGTTGACATGAAATACCACATGACTGTCCTTTTTGTTGATCCCAAAACTTTTTATTGTTCACTCTAGAGAAGCAGATAATGTCCTTTAGTGTCACTAATTGAATTTTTAAAAGGAAGATTTGATAGCTAAGAATCTGTAGTATCAATTTATCATTTTTACAGTTGGGTCAAGATATATTTATGCAATTTTTATGTTAATAATAACATAATAGCAGTAGCAATATAATGTGTGGCTTGGGAGTTTCAGAGCTTTTTAAAAAAAACTAATTAAGTATGTGCCTATGCTTTTCCTTTTTAACCATATTGAATGTGTAATGTTGAGTTAGAAGACACTGTGAGGTAAGAAATGGCAATTCAAGGGGAATGAGAACATTCGTTTATGTATTCAACAAATCTATATTGAGTTCCTCCCATAGGCCCAGCATTGTACTAGGGAAATTGCTCACTACTTTTATTTTTCCCCTCTAACCTAAGGTGGAGATGATAATGAATAGCAAAATTACATGTTTTAGATGTGTTTGTATGTTATAGGTGGATTTCGGATAGCAAATGCCTTTGGTGGGTTTCACTTGGAATTACAAAACGAAGTAAATTAGAGAAATAATTGTCTGACTTCTGATGATAGGGTTTCTTTTTTGTTTTGTTTTGTTTTGTTTTTTGTTTTTTTGAGACGGAGCTATTCTCCTGCCTCAGCCTCCTGAGTAGCCGGGACTACAGGCGCCCACCACCACACCCAGCTAATTTTTGTATTTTTTAGTAGAGAAGGAGTTTCACCATATTAGCCATGGCTGGTCTCGATCTCCTGACCTTGTGATCCACCCCCCTCGGCCTCCCAAAGTGCTGAGATTACAGCCATGAGCCACCACGCCTGGCCTTCTGATGACGGTTTTAATTTTGTAGATGAATATTTGGCATGACGTGGATAAATTCTGTCGAGGTCATTACTGTTTTCTTCTCAAAACCAATAGAATTTTCTCACTTATTTATTTTTAGAATTGTCAGATAGTGTAATAAGTTATTTCTGTAGGAAACTGGGAATTCACTGGATATTTGACTCTGAATGTAACCTCTTTAAAGCTGATGAACGAGTGGTCCCTTAGATTTGAAGTAGTAAGTTAGTCATAAGTTAGGCTCCCAGACACTGGCATTCAACATGATTTTAAAGTGTGACAGACCATATATACACTTGACTGTGCACCAAGCAGCATAAGGTAAAATCTTGTTTCCTTCCCACCTAAAAGTTTTAAGTGCATCAGTCTCCTTTCTCTACTCATGGTGTCTTATTGCTCCACTAGTAGCCCCGATATGAAACCCGTGTCCTCCGTAGAGAATTAGTCATGAATCTCTTTCCAGAGCATATTGTTCTCTGCGTGGTGGTTTGAAGGGAGAAGTTTTGAAATGAAAAAAAAAAAGAAAAACAAAAATGCCAAGGAGCTTCTGATGCCTTAGAAGGAATGTTGTGTTTCATTGTAATGCATTTTAACATTTTTATTAAGATATAATTTAATGAAATGCTCAGATCTTAGCATGTCATGCAGTCAGATTCGATGAATTTGAAGACACATTTCTGTCACCCTAGAAAGTTCCCATGTACCCCCTCCCTGGTCAACACTCCCCCGACCCTGACTTCCAAAAGCAACCACTGAGCAGATTTTTGTCACCACAGGTTAGTTTTGTCTATTCTGGAATCCCCTGTTAATTGCATGTATTTTTCTTTTCTTTTTTTTTTTGTTTTGTTTTGTTTTGGTGACAGGATCTCACTCTCACCCAGGCTGAGGTGCAGCGGCACGATCTCAGCTCGTTGCAACCTCTACCCCCCAGGTTTAAGCAATTCTCATGCCTCAGCCTCCCAAGTAGCTGGGACTACAGGCACATGCCACCACGCCCAGCTAACTTTTGTAGTTTTTGTAGAGATGAGGTTTCATTATGTTGCCCAGGCTGGTCTCAAACTCCTGAGCTCAGGTGATCTGCCCATCTCAGCCTCCTAAAGTGCTAGGATTACGGGCCTGAGCCACCATGCCTGGTCTGCATGTATTTTTCTCTGTTTGGCTTATTTCACTCAACATAATAATTTTGAGATTGTCCATGTTTTTGAGTCCGTCAGTAGAGTGTTTCTTTTATTGCTGATGATACTTTTTTAAAACAGGCAAGAAATAAGCAGATCGTCACTGAATATCTTGATTGACACGTAACTACTATTAAAATCATGGCAGCAAACCTGTAGTAAGAATGCAGGGGGAGAAAATATCCTCTTATATTAATATTAAGTGACAGTACTTCTAACATCTGAACAACTTTCCCACCTTAATTAGCGTTATATGCATCAAGAGCTACTCTTTTGAAAGACTGAATTATTAAAAACGGAACCTGAGTTCACATCAGCAATTGTAACAGCCATAAAACTATTACTGTTTTCGTCTCTTTATAGTTCTGCTTTGACTTCAGAAACTAGTTGTGAAAAATAATCCCATTTAAGGATATTCTTTTTTTTTTTTTTTGAGACAGAGTCTTGCTCTGTTGCCCAGTCTGGAGTGCAGCGGCACAATTTTGGCTCACTGTAACTGCAACCTCCGCCTCCCAGGTTCAAGCAATTCTCCTGCCTCAGCCTTCCTAGTAGCTGGCACCTGCCACCACGCCCAGCTAATTTCTGTATTTTTAGTAGAGATGGGGTTTCACCATGTTAGCCAGGCTGGTCTCCAACTCCTGACCTCAAGTGATCCACCCACCTCGGGCTTCCAAAGAAGTGCTGGGATTACCTGCATGAGCCACTGTGCCCAGCCAAGGATATTCTTCTTATAGTATCTCCATTATCAAAACATGCTGGAAAGAATGCTTTACTTGTTTATCAATATGATGATGCCTCAGGAGGTTTTATGCCCTCTTAAAATTATGTAATTTAGACCTGATGAACTCAGTTTTATTATTAGAAACTCATTTTGATCTGTAATTTCAAGCAAATATTATATAAATGAAACAAGAGTAGACACAGTAACAGCAGCATCCAGATTGCATTTTTGTTCTTCTGAAAGTCCTAATTAAATTGTTTGTCATGTTATGCAAAGATTCACTGAGATTCTGGGGAGTGGCAGTAAATTTAAGCAAAGATTATGCTGTGATTCTGGGGAGCCATAGTGAATTGTATACCAACAAATCTAAAGGGTGAATTTTTACTTTCTGCTTATTGTCTTTTTCAAGAAAATTCTATAGTTACCAAAAAAGTGGCTGAATTTCGACATAATAAAGGAGAGGATTGAGCTGGCCTTTGGCTAGTCCACCCCCATTCTTACCATCTTCACCTTCAAGACTGAAATAAGGAGCTGCAGGAGTACAAAGGGATCCCAAAACATTGTCACATACCAACAGCCATTTTCTTACTTTTACAAATAGTTAATATGGCCTTTTTTTTTTTTTTTTCTTTTTTTTTTGAGATGGCGTCTTGCTCTGTCACCCAGGCTGGAGTGCAGTGGGGCAATCTTAGTTCATTGCAACCTCCACCTCCAAGGTTCAGGTGATTCTCTTGCCTCAGCCTCCCAAGTAGCTGGGATTACAAGTGGCCACCACTATGCCTGGCTAATGTTTGTATTTTTAGTAGAGATGGGGTTTTGCCATGTTGGCCAGGCTGGTCTCAAACTCCTGACGTCAGTGATCTGCCCACTGTGGCCTCCCAAAGTGCTGGGATAACAGGTGTGAGGCACCGTGCCCGGCCAGTTTTCTATATTTATACAATTATTCTGCCAGAAAAAATAGCAGCCATATAGTACTATAATGCTTATATCACTTCAGTGGGAAAAGAAAAATAATGGTATGCAAAAGAAATAAGAAATGTAGCCTGATTACTGAGAGAACACTGATAAAGTTTCAGATTATTCCCGTTGTTGAAATACTTCTCATTCGCTTTTCTCATTTCCTTCACCTCCCACTGCGCTTTCCTTTTCCCCTGTCATACTTAACTTTTTTCTTCAGGTTCCTAAGTTGTTTTACCATCTTCATATTTCATTCTGATAATTCCAAAAATACTTAAATGAATCTTCCCTTTAACATGACCTACTTTAGTGTAGAATTTGGCCTAAGTCTCATTTCTCATACAAAAGCAGTTACATTTGAATTACCAAGAGAATCTTGTTGGTATAATTTAACCCAGAAGGGCAACTTACAGTGCTGTCATACTAAGCCTCAAGGATATATCTTCTCAAGATTGATAAGTGCTTTTGAGCAATCGCTCAAAAGTATGAATTGAAGTCTCTAAACAGTTCATTGTCGTTTTGGTTGTAGTAATTAATTTTAATTAACTGCTGATAATGTTTGTTTCCAGATGAAAAAATGAGGATATGGTCTTTGTTCCCATTTGAATATGAACAGTGCTATCCATTTAATGTTAGAAAGGTAAAAGAGATCTCGGCCGGGCACGGTGGCTCGTGCCTGTAATCCTAGCACTTTGGGAGGCCGAGGCAAGTGGATCACCTGAGATCAAGAGTTCGAGACCAGCCTGGCCAACATGGTGAAGCACCGTCTCTACTAAAAATACAAAAATTAGCCAGGCATGGTGGCGGGTGCCTGTAATCCCAGCTACTTGGGAGGCTGAGCCAGGAGAATCATTTGAACCCAGAAGGCAGAGGTTGCAGTGGGCCGAGATCATGCCATTGCACCCCAGCCTGGGCTTCAGACAGAGACCCTGTCTCAAGAAAAATAAAAATAAAATAAAATATTTTACATGGTATCTTTGCAAAAGGAGTAATGGTGGTTTAAAGAAAATGTTTAATACAGTTGTTCAAGAGTTCCAAAACATCAAACTTTTTGGATTCAACTATCCTTTTCTTAAAAAAAGAAGAAAATCTATTTTGAATACCGTACAGATTCCCATCTTATCAGAGGAAGAACTAGTTAGCATAATATAGAATTTTAGAGCTAGAAGAGACTTTCAACATCATCAAGTCTTACCTCTCAGTATTCAATAGTTCAATATAATTATTACCTTTTTACAGGTCTTAGCTTTCCTGCCCTAATTTCCAAAACAACGAAGAACCAGTAGTCCCCAGATCCACTTTGTGTATATGTGTAATTGTCTTTTAATTCCCTCTGATATTCTCCATATTCATGCTAATGATTGCAGCTCTGAGGATTATTTCCTTGATTCATTATGCCTGAATTAGCTTAAGAAAAGAATAGTCTACCAGATGCACAACTTTTAATTTAAATGCTTGGCAAAGGTAAAGATGAGTAATTCAGAGTTTTAGAAGTAGTTGTAGTAATAGTCAATTGTGTCATTGGTACTCTGGAAAATATATCATATGGTTTTTGCCATAACGATTCAGGAGTGAGTAATACTACCCTATTCAAGAGTAATACTACCCGATTCAAGAGTACCATTTCAAGAGTGAGTAATACTATCCTATTCTTTAAGACAAGTAATACTACCCATCCCATTGTATGGGTGAAGCCAAAGTGAACCAGCACAGCTTTTTGTGGGGGTTAGGGGTAGGAGAGTGTTACAGTGAAGTTCTTTGTTTCTGTTTTCTCACTCTCATTTCTCATTCATTCTTTAAATCAATAGATATTTATTTTGCCTGTGGTATGAGCTAACAGTTTCTCTGGGTCTGGATAATATAGCAGACAACAAGATCCAGTCTTTGGTCCCAAAGAGCATACAGTATAGGTTCTCACAACATGGACAATGCTAGATAACTGCCCAGAGAGCAGAGAAGTTATGTAGGATCATTATCAACCTGTGCACCTGAACCACTGCACAAGCAATGTATTAACTTTGCCTTGTTCATTGGGATACAGTGAGAAATAACTGTTATAATTCGTTGTGAAGCATTTTGGAAATGGAAAGAGCTACAAAGCAGCTGAATAAAAGAAAACAATATTAAATTATAGGGTGGAAATGATTCTCATAGGTATGTTCAGTATTTATGTCAACACTGTAGGACCACTACCACGGAAAAGCTATTTTAGGTAAATACAGTTGCCTAGCTTTTACAAAGTTGAGAAAATACCTGTGTGTATTAACAAGATAAACTGTGGAATCTTATATTATTTTGGGTGTTACGTGAGCTAAATATAGTTGGAATATCACACATACTATGAAGTTTCTATAAATCTGCAGCTTCTATTAAGAGTTTCTGTATTTCAATGTTTATCAGAAGTATTTCTCCAATATTTAAATGCTGAAACTATCCAAGACTATTATTCACAAACAATGGATTATATTCTAATACTCAGAAACTGTAGGAGGGTTTGTTAAATAAGATGAATCTGTCCTGTGATTAACCTACCAGTATGTTGGTTTCGGGGGAGCTATCAGTGATTTATTATGCCTGATCTTTTCTGATTTTAGTTATGTTTTTAAAGTTTGTTAATTCTCTCAGAAGATGAGGATGCCAATTTATATCCCATTGTACACCCTCAAAAGATGAATTCATAGAATGGGCCATATCTTTAAGATGCTTTTATATAGTCATTCTTATACCTAAGATTCAGATGCTCAAGGAAGGGACCCATTTAGACAGTTATTTAATGTTCTTTGACTATGAACTAATCCTAATTTTAACTTTAGTACTTTTATGTTCCTACCAGCTTTCACCCTAATTAAATGGGGCACTACACCGCAGAGTTTAGCCTGTGGCATAGCAGAGCCCAGGTCATCTGTCACAGAGAATCATAATCTTACATTCTGTCTCTCCTCTGAACAATAGAACTTTGGGGTGGGGGAGAATCTTAATTTATAATGAGCAACTCTAGTTTTATCACACTCAGAAACAACAAAAATATTCAAAATTTAACTTTCTGTGCATTCCATTTATTTGCAAATATATATCAATATGATTATTACATGAGTAAGAGATCTTCATTTTTTATTGTTATCCCTGATTTGCCAAATTAGGTAATACGGAGAACCTCCACACAGTTGCATGTTATTTTACTTGTTCCACATGTTGGTGCTTTGTTCTCTACTGTCCTTTTGTCATTATATTATCTCTGAACATTTCCATTTAGTGTTTCTATTTAGAGTAAAGAAATAGAAGCATGAAAATTAATAACCCATGCATCAGACATTTTTGCTGGACTTTATAGGAATAACCAGTTAAGGCTAGAAACTTCAGTGTTTAATACTGTTTTCAAAACTTGATTGTTACATATATTGTCAGTTCAGTGATTGAAGACAAGATGTATATGTAGCCAAATAGATAAAAACAGGGTAATTAAACCAGTGTGGGTTTTTTTTTTATTTTAAAGGAAAACACATGTGACTTATGTGCATTGCATGGCAGAGTATTACTAAAATTTGCCTAAACAAACCATCATGATGTTTTCAGGTTGTATGGTAATGCTTTGACTATAGAGTACTTGGATTTGAATCCTCATAATCACAAAGGCTCTTAACAGTTGTTTAAAACAAAAAACAAAGACTATACTGTTTCTAGAAAGTATCATCTTCTTGGTTATATTTGTGCTAAATGTATGAATCTGTACTATACCGGTATGAAAAAGTAAAACTGTATATGTATTTAGATTTTGAAAAGTAGCATTGTGCATTTTAGAAAAACATTTGGCAACTTGTGGCACTTTGGTAAAGGAATGTGCAATTATAAAGGTTAATGCCATTTGATTTTTTTTCTAATTCCCAGTAATTATTCTTACTAGGCTTTAGAGTCAAAACCAAACCCAATTTTAAGACTAGCACTTTTTTCCTACTGGTAATTCCTGTTTTTGTAATTACATGGAATGTTTAACTTAAACCATTCTTTGCAATGAGTTTTAGCTTTCCTCCTCTATCCTAACTTCAAAACCTTTAACTTAAGAACCATTTTAAATTAATCCAGTGGTAACCAGAAGAATATTTTAAGTATCATGACCACTTAATCTTGTGCCTGATTTTAGTAATTTTCTGATAAAAATAACTGAATTCCTGGAAAAGAATATTCAAACATTTTAATTAGTTTTCATTGGTCATAAATAATTGAGTAGTTGATGTCCATATAGTCATAATTTATCTAAACTCTGGAGCTGCCAAGGCAACTAAGTACACAGAAGTGCTTAAAACACACCCATATCCCCTAAAGAGAAATGACAAGACTTGGAAGAATCAGAATTCTGTATTATTATGGGTATCACATATATATAAGCTATTTTATATATATATACACACACATACACATACATTCTATTAGGTTACCAGTATTTTACTGTCATGCACCCATGGGTAGTAGAAGCAAAATAAAAATAAATATAAATGCTTAACTTTAGATGTTGGCACCAATATAGATTATGCATAAGCTGTTGCAATAAAAAATATTCATTGTGCCTGTACCTGAAAAATTTACTAGGTTTTCTCTGGCCTTTTTTGTTTAGGCCTGCATGATCATTTTAAATGTATAGATAGCAGGATATATGAATGAATGGATAAAATGATGGCTCTGTTTGCCATGGGATTAAAAATTCTGTTGAATTTTCTGAGGGGCATTGGCTGCTGTATATTACATCATAAACTTATTGTTCACAAGCAACATGAGTCTATCACAGCATTTAGAAATTTTTTTCCCACAAAATGAATTCAGAATTGACAATTCAAATTTGTAATTTTAAGCTGCTAATTATTAAAATTTATTAATATCTTATGGATTGAAGATTACACGAAATAAAAGCTACAAAAGAATGCTAATTAATAACATAACTCCATATACTATCAAACTTCTGATAGCATTGAGTTTCTTATAAAGCCTTAAAATATTTTAATGATAAATTAATTACCTGGAAAAGAAGGCACTTTATTACCTTGAACTAGCTATTCGTCTGTATAGAATATGTCAAAAATCCCTTAAATTATTCTTTATCCTTTTATAAATTTATCCTAGTTACATGTTTTTCTAAAGCCTCTTATAGTATAATGTGTCAATTCAAACTATTGTAACTTAACAGAAAAATTGTTAACGATATAACCAATGAACAATACAGACATAAAACTCAAGAATAACAAAAGTACATGTGATAATAAGACTGTTAATCTAAGTTAGTCTACAATCATTTGAGATTTTAAAATGTCAGATTTGAAGAGTTTTTCATTGAACAATTTTTGGACAGTTTTTATTTTTAAATCTTACTTTTAATTGGTACTACCTTGTCTTGAAATGTTGATCAAAGGTAAAGGCAATCATTAAGCCGGTCCCTTATAATTCAATTTTGCTTTAGTTGAGATTTTTTAGTGTAATTCTAAAACATTAAAACATCCGTTTGTTTCTTTTTTGCTCAAGTCAGCCACACCTGGTGAACTATCAAATTTAAATCATCAACCTGGATGTGCTGCTGTGTATAGCTGTTTCCTCTTCAGAAAATTAGTACTTGATTTATACAAAGAATTTAGTTCAGCAGAAAAAGCATAGGATAATTTTTTCAAAAGGGTTCAACCCTCTCAAGTTAAACCTTAACATCTTTCTGACATTCATAAGGATAGGCTTTTATCCAAGAAATGTTTTCAACAGAAAAATGTTTCAAAGTGGACAAACTCCACTTTCTTTTTTGCTTGAGGGGCAGTACACTTTTACAAAAACACATTTTTCTATAAGTTTCCTTATCTTTAAGTCATTCTCTGTGGTGGCCATTTTTCCATCTCTAATTTTAAATGTTTTGCTAACTGTACATGCAGTTTCCTAGACAGTCTGATCATTACATGATATAGAAAGGAGTCAAGTTTATCAGAGATCTGTCCTTCAGAGGTCTGTCCTTGTGAAGGGGAGAGACCAAACACAAATTCCATGTCAGTTGTTTTGGTTTGGTTCTTTGTTTTCTTTTCAAAATAGGATATATTAACCCAAAGGTGTGTTAATGTCATGGCATGAACAATCTTCAATGTAGACCTATTGAGTATTTTGTGATGCTGAGTAACAGACGTTTCTCAACTCTCTGTGATGCTAAATATTTTCCTTAGGAAGTTTTGTTTAATGTTAGATTGTTGTTCTGAAAGATGTTGGTCCTAGTGGGATTTTTTAAAACTTGGAAAACAAATAAACGCATGTATTACAAATATAGAAATGGTGAATTGTAAACTTACCATATAGTACTGATTTCTATTTTCAAAAATGTTTTGCTGTTAAATATATACAACATAAAATTGCTGCCGTACTGTAATTGAGTACTTTTTCCTAAATGACCCTGTTATCACTATTCCAGAATTAGAAGTTGGGCAGATACATGATTGATTCATGTGTCTGCATAGATGCTTCAAGGTATATTCTTCTCTTGGTGAGTAAAATTATATTTTCCTTGGCATCAATGCATTGAGATCTGAATATACCTGTATCTATCAATCCTTATTACACATTTCTTACGCAGTAGCTTCAAATGTGCCAAAATTGGCCTAGACACAACTAAAAATTGAGGGTTTGTTACATGCTTTCTAACAGAAAGGTTTTCAACGAGTTTAATTATGGGTTTGTACTGTGAAAATAGTGGAACTCCCTTGAAAACTTCATGTTTGCTAAATTCAAATTAATATTTTTTCTTTAGCTCACAAATTACCCCAAATCCAGAGAGAATATCAACCTTTTTCACTGTTGTCAAATCAAGCATAAGGAACAGCCCCATGATACTACAAAAACAGTTGAGGAATAAGGAATAAATCTCTTACGTTACACCTCAGAATAAAGGCATTCGGTGAAAGAAATGAACTGAAGTTCATCATGAATGCAAGCCCTCAGTACTTGACATTCCTCCACGGAAGGGAAGACAAATATCAACACCACTGGCATCATTTCCAAACTGATCTTATGTGGAATAATTTCCACCACATTGAAGTACTTTTCGACTCTATCCAGTTTTTGGGTTTTGTTTTTTTTTTTTTTTTCATTCATCAAGCCTTTCTGTTTTCAAACCACCATTTGTCAGCCTTGAGGTAGAGAGACGTATAGATTTGAAAATACTTTCTTAAGAGATCATGTAACTATATAACTCTGAATTTAAAAATTGAGGGGGAGGGATAATTTCAACCCACTGCCTCTTACCAGAAACATTTTTTTAAATCTGTAACTGCTTTAGTGTTAACAGGGTACAAGGTGGTTTTTGTCCCGTATTGTTCTTAAAAGATTCTCATTTATTGTGATTGTATTGTACTGTATGAAAACAAATCATAAATTGCCTTGTATTGTTTATAATAGACCATACCACGTACTACTTCAGTTTTTATGTTCCAAGTTTTTCAGTGATGCATGTTAACAGTTAGGTCCTAAAATTCTGTGGTGCTAATTCTCCCATACCCAATGGTGCTTTTGTGGATGCTAACTGCACACATGCTGAACAAAGCTTGAAGTTTAAAACTTTCCTCCCTTCCTCTGTTTATATGAAGTAAAATAAAATAACTTGAATTTGTCTCAAAGTATCACTGACAATCTAATAAACTTGTTTATATGTGTGATTAGTTTGGATTCTTAATTATTTTACAGAAAGCATCTCAGCTCTGTTGGACCCCAAAAGTTGATTTTGTGTTTATTTCATTATATCATTTGTGCCCCCCAATTCGTGGTATCTTTATAAATTTAAATGCAGTTTGTCTGGCTTCCAAAATCATGTTTAGGTAGGATCTACAGAAACTAGACCTATCAGAACTGGAAATGAGTAAGTTGAGAAGATCAAAAATGTGCCAATCCAGTCTATTACAGTGCCTTTATCTATTTTGTAATTTATTAATAAGGTTTTAGCACCTGGTTGAGCCAGGAGATAACATTTGCATGAAAGCAAGTATGCCTTCAAAACCTTCATTGCAACTCAAATGACATTGAAAAGGCCATTTCTATATGCTGATATTAAAAGTTCACTCCCCATGTATGAAAATAGTGACAAAAAATTAATTTTGAATTTTCCAGGACAAACTGACATCATATGCCAGAATGTCATAATAGATAAACTCATGGCAATGGTTTTATTGGATTTTTAGCTTCTGCATCTCTCTTAAATCACAACAGAAGGCCACGTGAACCTGCCAATATCTTCATGAGGGCAGAGGGCTGTTTCTCCCAAGCCAGAGATAAACTCAATATAAAGGCACTACGTAAATTTGCATTCCAACCTTGGTACTTTGCCTAACTCATGGGTAATGTTAAAATTTGAAAAGAAAAAATGGAAACAAATGTATTAAAGCTCCTTGAGCAACAATCATTGACCTTAAATAGAAGATGATCAAACCTATTGGTCTAATAATCTAGCAGGTATGATGACTGAAATGATATTCCCATACTACTATGGTTCTTTATTATATAAAGAGTTTCAAGCCCAGTAATTTTTGCCTCAACTAGCTATTAAATTGTGTCTAACTTCTAACATCAGAAAATGAAGTTTAGAGAATAGTGCCAATGTGAACTTAAGCTTACTTCTGTGACTATCTGAAATAAATGCAATATTTACTAAATTACAGCCTCTCACCAAAGATATTTCTACAATATATTTTTGTAACTACCTTAACTGTATTCCATTTTATGAAAACTGGTAAATAATAAATGTGCTACAAATTAATTCCACATTTTCTTTTGGAAGAAAAATCTGTTTAATCTACATGAAAATATCTCTAATTTTACACCCGCAGTCAACCAGATTTCTGTATTAATTTTCATCGTTTGTCCCATCAAAAAGATTATCCTGAAAAATGCTTCTCAGCTTTCATTGGTAGTAGCGAAATTTTTAAAAAATCTTAGTCTTAAATAACATGAATATACTTTGTAAGTTTAGTTCCTCTATAAAAATAATGTAGTCCCTCTCTAAGTGAAACCATTTGTAAATTACATAATTACATCTATTTTTATAGCTTTATTAGCATTATTTTGGTAAGTTGTCTTTTCTGTTCCTAAAACAGTAATTTTCCCTTAGAGATCTTATGCTCAAGGTGTTTTCCCTAAATCCTTACAGGAAAGCATTTTCAAAAACAGACCTAAATGTTCTCTTTCCAGTAAGGAAACTCTTTTATAATAAATTCTATGTACACTAAAAGCATAACAGTACTTGTATTAGGGAAGTAATTTTTCTCATCAGAAATTGCTTTGAGTTTAAAAATGGCCAATAAAAAATAAAAAAAAAAAAAAGCCAATCTGCAGTCTACATCATTTCAGATTTGTCTTCATGAGATCTTTTTAAAAAACTGTTGAACTAGGTGCATACTGACTTACACCAGGACTAAAGTTATTTTTCTTAACTCCTACTTTATCCTTTATCCTTGGCAGGGATTCAAGGGAGGTGAAAAGACTCTTGGAAAATAACTAAAAAGTAATACAATACACACAAAATAAGGGAGTGGTAGTTCATAGGACTGAATAAATCATGAAATGCAGTGAACTCAGTGCTACACATATTCTGCCAAATTGTTCTCGTCTTACACTTTTCGTGAAGCAAGTTTCCCATCATAAAAGACTTAACAGAACACTGGCACGTGAAGATCAAAAGGACTGAATGAAAAGGCTGGCCCTCAGTTTTGTGTATTTGGAAGTTCAGGGTTTTTTTGTAGCTAAGAAGACTTTGATGAAGGAAGAAGTAAAAAAGAAAAAGAAAAAAATGAAACTCAATTTTGTTAGTTCAATCTGAGTGAATTCACAAGAGATTCCTTTTAAACAAGGTCATAAAGAAAACATCTTGAATATCAGATATTCAATGGAGAAACCAATTAACTTACAACAAAAAATAAAGTGGTACACCCAGGGAGTGGATCGGAAAGAAGATGTGCATAAGATCCGCCCGTCTCGGCCTCCCAAAGTGCTGGGAGGCCGAGACGGGCGGATCACGAGGTCAGGGGATCAAGACCATCCTGGCTAACCCGGTGAAACCCCGTCTCTAGTAAAAAATACAAAAAAATAGCCGGGCGAGGTGGCGGGCATCTGTAGTCCCAGCTACTCGGGAGGCTGAGGCAGGAGAATGGCGTAAACCCGGGAGGCGGAGCTTGCAGTGAGCCAAGATCCGGCCACTGCACTCCAGCCTGGGCGACAGAGCAAGACTCTGTTTCAAAAAAAAAAAAAAAAGAAGTGAACTTTGAAGTTTGCTTTTATACTTTTTGAATGTTATTTCATGATAAGCTTGTATTGTTTTATAATTTATAAAAGACTTTTTTTTAAAGGAAAGAAATCAAATGCTAGACAGACTAGAATACCTATGTCAACTGGTCAGCACATTCTCTTTCCAGTAGGAAAATCTGCTTGTTTTTTTTTTTTTTTTTAGACAGGGTCTGACTTCGTCACTCAGGCTGCAGTGCAATGGCAGGATCACAGCTCACTGCAGCTTCAACCTCCCAGACTCAAGCAATCCTCCTACCTCAACCTCCCAAATAGCTGGGACCACAGGCACATGACGCTATGCCTGGCTAATTTTTTACTTTTTGTAGAGACAGCATCTCCCTATATTGCCCAGCCTGGTCTTAAAGTCCTAGGCTTGAGCAATCCTTGCAAAGTGCTGGGATTACAGGTATGAACCACTGCATCCAGCTGGAAAATCTACTTCTAAAACCTGCTGAATGTCAGAACATTGATTGGCAAGTATAAAATCAGATAAAGGAAAATGACTAATATTCATGAATGGCATCATGTTATGATGGGCTTCATGATACAGACCTGCCAAGAAAACAGGAATAACCCCATCAGCGTATTGGCTCAGAGCACAGTCACCCCAAGTCAGAGATGGAAACCACTAACCAATCCTTATGCTTTAAATCTTTTTTTTTCTAGATTGCATGTGACCCACCATCATTCAGTGTGAAAATTATTGCTTATATGATTAAGCCACATATTATCTTGCATTTAGTATCACCTTAGGATTTTCAATGATAGACTACTGTTTTATAAATATCATTCATCATTAAGCATTATCTTTAATCATATTACATAATCATATCATTACACTATTGTATAATCATTGTTATTATTTTGTTTGTTTGTTTTTGAGAAATAGAGCCTCACTGTACCTCCCAGGTTGGAGTGCAGTGGCGTGATCATAGCTCCCTGCAGCCTCAAACTCCTGACCTCAACCAGTCCTCCTGCCTTGGCCTCCCAAAGTGCTAGGATTATAGGCATAAGCCACTGTGCCTGGCCTTTTTTAAATAATCATTATTATTAATCACTAAGTATCATTAATCATTCACTCTCATTATAAATATCATTCATCATTAACAAAAGTTTTACATACAATAGCTCTCTGACCATGACCCTTCTTGACAGAGATTTAGGGAACATCCAAATTCAGCAGAGGTGACTGGTGAAAGATCAAGATGTTCCTCCCTTAACCCTCAATGGTAGACCTCGTCAATAAACCATAGCAGCTGGGAGCAGCTCACACCTGTAATCCCAGCATTTTAGGAGGCCGAGGCAGGCAGATTGCTTGAGCCCAGGAGTTCAAGACCAGCCTAGGCAACATGGTGAAACTCCATCTCTAGAAAAAATTTAAAAATTAGCCGGGCTTGGTGGCATGTACCTGTAGTCCCAGCTACTCAGGAGGCTGAGGCTGGAGGATCGCTTGAGCCCAGGAGGTCGAGGCTTCAGTGGGCTGTGATCATGCTACTGCACTCCAGCCTGGGTGACAGAGCATGACCCTGTCTCAAAAAAAAAAAAAAGGTAGGCCATAGTATTTATTTCAAATGGCCAGATACAGCTCTAGAGTCTTTTTCAACTCAGCACTCTCCTGGCAGCTGCTCCCAGTTGACTACACTTAGCATGCAAGATTGACATAGTTGCCTTTCTGCCTTAGACACCCATCAGCATGTATACATGCCATCTGTGTTAGTCTGGGTCCTCCAAGAAGCAGATGCCAAGATGGAATTAGATGTGCAAGAGATTTATTAGAGGAAATGCTAGTGAGGGAAAATGGAGAAGGAGCCAGTGGAGGAGACATCAGACTCAGATGCAAGTCCGCCCCCTGTAAAGGAGAAGAGAGGAGGAAGGGGGAAGGAGGTAGGAAGGAAGTTATTTCTTAGACTGCAGTGCAATTATAAGCAAGTTTCAGCCAGGCCTAGGGGAGTCCTTGAGCCAAAGTCACTCTTCAGAAGAGGCCAGCATCTTGCGCATTCAACCTGCTTAGTATCCCTGTCACACTCAGTTATTGGCTGGGAGCAAACGTGATGATAGATTTCAGAGCACCACAGCTGGACCTGTGGGCCATTTAGGTGGAGACGTAGAGCTGTTCAGTGCCAATAGGAGTGTGTGGTGGCCATGAAAATGCATCTCTCAGATTTCCTTCTACAGGGAGCATAACTGACTCACAGGCTCTTTCTCCATTCTGTGATGCTAGTTTTTGGATGGTGTGGTTTTCATGTCCTACCTACACCATCCACCTCCTCTGCTGGGAAGTGGTCCCTTAGTTGGATGCCTCTGTCTCTGCTGCCATGGCCACTCTGTTGATGTGCCCATCCTGCCAATTCCAAGGTGGACAATGGCAGTCTGAGTCAGGTCAACTGTCTGAGTCACTTTGTCAACTTGGTTGTTCAATACCTCTCCCATAATGGATGGCTTCTGGTGGACATTAACATGTGATACAAAACTCTTCACAGTCTGGGCCAGGTGTGGTGGCTTACATCTGTAATCCTAGCACTTTGGGAGGCTGAGGTGGGCGGATCACTTGAGGCTGGGAGTTGGAGACCAGCCTGGGCAACATAGTAAAACCCCATCTCTACTAAAAATACCACAACAAAAAATTATCCAGGCGTGGTGGTGCACGTCTGTAATCCCAGCTACTCGGGAGGCTGAAGCAGGAGAATCACTTGAATCTGGGAGGTGGAGGTTGCAGTGAATCAAGATTGCACCACTGCACAGCAGTCTGGGTTACAGAATAAGACTCTATTTCAAAAAAAAAAAAAAAAAGTTTTCATAGTGTGTGCCTGCTCCCATATGTGCACCCACAAGCCTCTACCCCAGGCCTCTTAGACCCAATCTTCCAGTCCTTTTCCTTCCAGGCTCCTGGCCAGATAGCCAGGCCATTGATCACTGCCCAGGAACTATAAAGATGCTTACCCAGGCCACTTCCTCCTTGCAAAGTAGATGACCAGGTGCACTGCTTGCACCTCTGCTCATTGGGAAGATTCTCCCTCTCCACTGTCTTTCAAAGCCACCTCACCAGTTTTCAGTTTGCATCTACATACAGACCCACCTCATCTATCAACCAAGTTCAGGCTTTTCCCTTCTCCTTCAGTTGTCCTATGGGAACTTCCACATGGCCATACATGTGAGATGGGAGAGGGCACTGATGTATCTATTGAAGCTGAAAGGAATAAGGCAGTTTGGACTGCCTATGTGATCATAGCTCACGGCAGCCTCAACCTCCTGGGCTTGAGGAATCCTCCCACCTCAGCCTCCCAAGTAGCTGGGACTACAGGCACACACCAGCATGCCTAGCTAATTTTTTTTTTTAATAAAGACAGGGTCTCTCTGTATCACCCAGGCTGGTCAAACTCCTACCTCGACTTCCCAACGTGCGGGGATTACAGGCATGCAATAGCGACTTCTCAAAAGGTGTATAATTCTCTGCAGTGGTTTGCATGATCTTCCTCCAGAATCCCAGGGGCTGCAAGGTGATTCTCTCCCTGGGGCTTGATACAAACTCTGTCTTTTCCCACTGCTTCTTTTCCCTACAGTGACATTCCAAAGGCTTGGATCTGCCCAGTCATGCAGACTAAGAGTTAGGGCCAGTTCACCTGCCGCAGTGCCCTTTCCTGCTCTGAGACCTGCTCAAAGCTGGCAGTATATGTAGCAGAGCAGTGTTCTTATCTGTGGAATGTGTCATCTCCTGAACCCAAAGAGGTTTGCTGGATGCTCAGCTTCCTGTATGGAGTAGGGATATAAGTGGTGCCTGCTTCTTTTTTTTTTTTTTTTTTTTTTTTTTCACTTTTGAGAAGAGGTCCTGGCATGCCCTAATAAACCTCCTAAAAAATGTCACTGAAGTGGCAGGAGCCTGAATGTTCCTAGGGTACATTCTCAAGCCCCCACTTCCCTCAGCCTCTTTATCCCTTCCTCTGATCCTATGGACCAATGAGCAGTGTTGCTTGCACTGCAGCCTGGACCTGTTGCAGAAGTCCTTCCTGCTAAAGGCAACTCGGAATTTTCCACTTCACTGTGCATTGGTCATCACTCTTCCCAGACTTCTAAGAACCACCCTTGCAGTGAGTTTGTCCTATTCCCTGGGGTCCTGGCCAACGTGTTAGATCTCAGTTTCTGAGAAACTTCCATTCCAAGTCCTTTGATCAAGCACTCTCAAAGTACAGGCCAAGGTGCCCTCCTCTGGTTCCCACTGGCTCATTCTTGCGACTCATCTGGTGTATAGTCTCCTTTTTACTTAATCGTCCCCAGCATGTACCCACCCGCGTTATGCTGGGACTGAACCTTAGTTATCAGGCAGGAGAGATGAGGACACCTACTGAGGGAACATGTGTTGCCTTGTGAAGGAGAGGCCTCTGCAGCATCTTCTTACACAATAGAAGCACTAGCTCTTACCAGAAAGGATGGGGCACTTTTGCAAGCCCAAAGGATTGGGAAAGAAAGCGGCAGTCTGCCTAGACAATATATTCAAGGGCCTCTGTCTACATACCCTCATCCCAGTTTTCAGGGTCCCAAGTTTTCCCAGGGTCCCAGGTGTTCCCCAAACTCCCCCAGCCCCCACCACTGGCAACCTATTCTTAACTGAATATTCAAACATCTAGGGATCTCTGCAATTCTAACTATCTGATTTTCACCCGTTCAATCACATCTGCTCTCCCGCACTGCAGGAGGTAAGGGCCTTCTTGTAAAATGCCAAAAAGCCTCTTGCCTCCCACACTTAGCCATTTACTCCTTGCTTAACTGCTCTCATTATCCCTTAGCTAGCAGCAACACAACTTAGCAGTAAACAGCCAACAATTCTGCTGTCTTTGAGGACATTTTTCTCTCCATAAGTTTCAAATGCTTCAATCATCACACCTGCAACATCTTTCCTCCCCACCAGGACATCTTCCCAGGTCACCATCGATGAAACTTTCACCTTTGACTCACTACCTTATGCTACCGACCATCCATACCCCACCTATCAACCAAGTTAATATCCTCTTTGCCCACTGGAGTGTTAGTAGGTCAATTCCAAATCACAATCTTACCACCTGTTTTCTTGGATCATTCTTGGTACTACTTTCGCTAGCACAGGACATCTGAGAAGCCAAAGCCAAGATAGGATTAGACACATAAGAGATGTACTGGTTCAAATGTTGGTGAGGGAAAACGGGGGGCTGGAGGAGGCTGGTGAGACGTCAGATTCCATTATGATCCCACCCCTATGAAGGAGAGAACAAACAGCTTAGCTTGCAGCATTGCAATAAGGAAGATTCAGCAAGGCTAACAGGGAATGCTCAAGCCAAAGGTGCTTTTTAGAGGAGTCCTCTGTCTTCAGAAATGGGCCTGCCTTTGTATCCTGCCATGAGCAGTCAATGGGAACAGTGCAGGGGAAGCAGAGCCCTGGCCTGAACACTGTAATGGAAGTCAGTACACAACAGTTTGTGCCTTTAGTTACTTACCCTCCCTGAAGCAGGAGGTCGGAGAGGCACATTCCCAGGGCTGCCATGCCGTTGCATGGAGGCATTTGAGATCACAAAGTGAATCTCAGCCATTAACGAAATGGTCATGCTTATTTTGCTCAGTTTGAGAGGTAGATAATTTGTATTCCTATACTCAAAATTGAGGGAAAAGAATCACCCTAATTAGAATCTGAGCTGTCCATAAGTAATAAACATAAAAGTAATATTAAAGTATTAGTGAATACTCTTAAGCTCAATTGTTAGTTTTCTATTGCAAAAAAATAAAATACTTTAAAACTTTAGAGACTGTTTTGGGAGGCTGAGGTGGGAGGATCCCTTGAGCCCAGCTGTTCAAGACCAACCTGGGCAACATAGCAAAACCCTGTCTCTACAAAAAATTAAATAAATATACTAGCTGGGAGTGATGGCACATGCCTGTGGTCCCCGCTACCCAGGAGGCTGAGGTTAGAGGACTGCTTGAGCCTCCAGAGGTCAAGGCTGCTGTGAGCTGTGAGTGCACCACTGCACTCCAACCTGGGCAACAGAGCAAGACTCTGTTTCAAAAAGAACCAAAAAAAAAAAAAAACTATTTTAACATACAAATATCTCACATATATATTTTATCTATTGAATGAAAACCATTTCTTTCAATAAACAAAAAGCTACGTTTGTACAAATAGTAAGTATAAAATGATTTTCACTTAAAAGGTGATTTTAAAATGATTTTGATATGGCATATTTAATAGCAAAACTATACTATTCATTGTCTGCAGTTCAGTGAATAGTCCTCCAAATTAATTATATACATGTATTAACATGTGTATATAATTTTAAAAATCTTTTTGTATGTCTAAGCATATATATGTATGTATATCAATTAATTTGGAATATATATATACATTTTGAGACAGAGTCTTGCTCTGTCACCTGGACTGGAGTGCAATGGTGCAACTTTGGCTCACTGCAACCTCCACCCCACAGGTTCAAGTGATTCTCCTGCCTCAGCTTCCCGAGTAGCTGGGATTACAGGCATATGTCACCACTCCCAGCTAATTTTTCTTTTTTTTTTTTTTTTTTTTTTTTTTAGTGGCGATGGGGTTTTGCCATGTTGGCCAGGCTTGTCTCAAACTTATGGCCTCAAGTGATCTGCCCACCTTGGCCTCCCAAAGTGCTGGGATTACAGGCATGAGCCACCACACAGGGCCTTAATTTTTAAATAAAATTATGTTTACTATACCCAATTATACTATATCCAAATTTCTTTTCTTAACATTGCAACTTTTGCTCTTCACAGCTTTTCAAAAATAATACTTTAAAAAATTGATTAGCCAGGTATGGTGGTGGGTGCCTGTAATCCTGGCTACTCAGGAGGCTGAGGCAGGAGAATCGCTTGAACCGGGGGAGCAGAGGTTGCAGTGAGCCAAGATCACGCCATTGCACTCCAGCCTGGGCAAAAATAGTGAAACTCCATCTCAGATAATACATATATATACACAAAAATTAGCTGGGCATGGTGGTGGGCACCTGTAATCCCAGCTGCTTGGGAGACTGAGACAGGAGAATTGCTTGATCCTGGGAGGTGGAAGTTGCAGTGAGCCGAGATCACACCACCACTACACTCCAGCCTGGGTGACAGAGCTAGACTCTGTCTCCAAAAAAAAAAAAAAGAAAAAGAAAAAAAAAAAGATAGAATGTGGAGAAGATGTTAAAGCAATTTCAAAAGATGAAGCAGTGGTGTTGGTGAATCATCAGGCTACAGCAGATGTGTGCACACTGATGATGCGCCTCCAGGACAAAGGACTGGTTGCTGCTCAGATGATGTGGTTGATGGATCATATTTTTAAGTACATCAACTTTGGAATTGTTTCTCCAGTTCACGGAGACTTTTTTATAAGACAGGGAAGATCTTATTGTGACCAACAGCTGCTGCTTCTCAAGGAGCACTTAGAAAGTAATTACAGGAGCAGAGATTGAAAATGGATTATTTTGTTTCCAGAAAGGGGCTTCCTCAGGAAGAGGCGAGAAACAAGTCGGGCATTTGCAGAGAAAAATAACTTGCCATTTCATACACATGTTACTCTGCCAAGGTTTGGGGCAACAAAAATTATTTTGAATGCACTTGTAGCACAAGAGGGAAATGGAAGTCCAGCAGGAGGACGTGCTAAAGAATTAGCAAATCAAAAGGCCTCCAGTGGATAATGGATACAACGATAGCTTATCCTAAAGCTGAACCTATCAGTATTCAAACCTGGATCCTTGGGTACCGGAAACCAACAGTCACACACAAACATTACAGGATCTTTCCAGTTAAAGATGTACCCCTGGAGACTGATGACCTTACCAATGGGATCTATCAATAGTTTATTGAAAAAGAGGACCTCTTATCACATTTTTATGAAACAGGAGCTTTTCCACCTTCCAAGGGCCATAAGGAAGCTGTTTCCAGGGAACTGACCCTCAGAAACATGTGGATATTCCTTACACAGTCTTTAGCATTTTTGTCAGGCTGTATGTGGTACAACATCATTCAGTATTTTTACCATTGCCTGTTTTAGGAATTGACTTGGACTTGTGAAGGTCACCATAGATGTTCAGACTTTCTTTCATAAGCATGCATTATTTACATGTGCAAATCAGAATATATTTAAAACAGCAAGAGAAATTCTGTGGATGGATTAATATTTATTCCCCTTTGGGATATTTTAAAACTCTCCTGAAATGAGGATTCGTAATAAAAACAAATTGATATGTACTTCATATAACATAAAATTCACTATTCGAAAGGGTGTATTTGGTTGTTTTATTATATTTACTGTGTTATGTAACCATCACCACATCACCTAGAATATTTTCATCCTTGCAAAAACAAATGCCGTATCTGTTAGCAATCAGTCCCAATTCTTCCTCTCACTCAGCCTCTGTTAGCCATTAATCTACTGTCTCTATGGGTTCCCCATTCTGGACATTACATATCAACAGAATCATACAATATGTGGCTTTCTATGTCTGGCTTCCTTCAGGTTAACCCAAGCTGTAGGATACGCCAGTACTTCATTCCTTCTTATTCCTTTTTATGAATAATATTCCATCATATGGATAGAGCACTTTTTGTTTATCCGTTTATCAGATGGACATTTGGGTTGTTTCCACTTTTTGGCTATTATGAATAATGCTGCTATGAGCATTCATGTACAAGTTTTTACATGAACACGTATTTTCAATTCTCTTGGCTATATATGATACTGGGAAGTGGAATTTCTGGGTCATATGGTAACTCTACGTTTAGTTTTTGGAATAACTGTCAAACTGTTGTCTGCAGTGGCTGTACCATTGTATATCTCCAGCAACAATTTATTTATTTATTTATTTATTTATTTATTTATTTATTTTGAGACAGGGTCTGGCTCTTTCACATTGGCTGAGGTGCAGTGGCATGATCACAGATCACTGCAACCTTGACCTCTGGGGCTCAAACAATCCTCCCACTTCAGCCTCCTGAGTAGCTGGAACTACAGGCATGTGCCACCATGCCCAGCTAATATATTTTTTTTCTCTTGTAGAAACAGGGTTTCACCATATTGCCCAGCCTGGTCTTGAACTCCTGGGCTCAAGCAATCCATCCACCTTGACCTCCCAAAGTGCTGGGATTATAGGCATAAACCACCACGCCCAGTCTATTTCTTACATTTCAAATATCTTGAGTATCTTTCTGTGTGTAGACATGAATAAAATTCTTTTTAGTACTTTATAATTCCATTGTGTGAAGGCATCAAAATTTATATAACTAATCCCCTAATAGTGGGCATTGCATTGTTCATAGATTTTTACAGTGTCAACCAAGGCTCTATTAAACACATTTTACACATACCTTAAATGAAGTATCTTGGTCATAAAAGATGCACATTTTAATTATTTTATTGTAGCATAAATGACATACAAACCACTGTGCATATTTCAAATGTACTACTGGATAAGTGTTGAGTATGTATACAACCATGAAACCTTCACTACAATCAAAAGAATAAGCATATCCTCAGGATCTAGGAGAATTTGAAAAATAATAATAATAATAAATATATTCATTACCCAAAAAAGTTTCCTTCCCTGGCCAGGCACGGTGGCTCACGCCTGTAATCCCAGCACTTTGGGAAGCCAAGGCGGGCAGATCATGAGGTCAAGAGATCGAGACCATCTTGGCCAACCAACATGGTGAAACCCTGTCCCAGCTACTCGGGAGGCTGAGGCAGCAGAATCGCTTGAACCCAGGAAGCAGAGATTGCAGTAAGTTGAGATCACGCCACTTCACTGGGCAACAGAGTGAGACTCTGTTTCAAAAAAAAAAAAAAAAAGTTTCCTTCCCTCTTTGACACCCGTTATGATCCTATCACCAGGCAACCACTGACCTACTTTTCATCAACATAGATAAGTTTGCATTTTCTAGAGTTTTAAATTGACTCATACAATATATACTCTTTTTTATCTGGCTTCTTTTACTCAGCATATTTATTTTGAGGTTCAGACATATTGTTGTGTGTATCAATAGTTCATTTCTTTATATTATCCCAGGATATGGATATGCTGAATGTATATGGATGCTGAATGTGTTCATTTATTCATTTATTGATGAACGTTTGGTTTAATTCGGTCTTTGGCTATTAAAAGTAAAGCTCCTATAAAAAGTTGTATTCAAGTACTGTTAACGTACATTTGCTTTCACTTCTCTTTGGTAAACACCTAGGAATAGAATGATTGGATCACATGGTAAGTATATGTTAACTTTTTACAAAACTGTCGAACTATTTTCCAAAGTGCTTGTTCCGCTTTACATTCCCAGCAGCAGTCCTTCAATATCCCCACCAATACTTGGTATGGTCGGCTTTTTAAATGTTCACCATTCAAATAGGATGTTGGGGCATCTGTTGTGGTTTTAATTGACGTTTCCCTAATGACTAGGGATGTTGTGAATCTTTTCACATGCTTATTTACTATCCATATATCTTCTTTGGCCAAGTGTCAAATCTTTGCCCATTTTTGGTTTGCCCATTTTTTGATCGCCTTGTTTGCATTTTAAGAGTTTTTTAAACAAGTTCTTATATAGGATTTGCAAATGTTTTCTCCCACTCTATGGCTTGCCTTTTCATTTTTTTTTTTTTTTTTTTTTTTAGCAATGGCTTTCAAAGAACATTTGAATTAGATTTAATTTTGGTAAAGCTCACCTTATCAATTGTTTCTTTTGTGAACTGTGCTTTTGGTTCCACAGCTAAAATCTCTATGCCTAACCTGAGGTCACAAAGATTTTCTCCAATGTTTCCTTCCATAAATTTTATAATTGTATATATCATGTTTTGGTCTATGACACATTTTGTACACAGTTTTAGCACATGGTTTAGGATATAGGTCAAAGTTCATTTTTTTGCGAAAGAATATCAAATAATTCTAACACAATTTGGTGCAAAGACTTTTCATTTCCATTGACTTACCCTTGCATCTTTGTTGAAAATCTGTTGTCCATATATGCATGGCTCTATTTCTGGACTTTCTATTCTACTCCATTGATATATTTATATATCTAGGTGCCAACACTCCACTGTCCTGATTAATATGTCTTGAAATCAGAAGCATTAGTCTCTCAACTTTCTTACCCTTTATAACGTCATTTTGGCTATTCTAGGTCCTTTGCATTTCCAAATGAATTTGAGAGTCAGTTTCTCAGTGTCTAAAATAAAACCTGATGGAATTTTTGAAGGGACTGCATTCAATCTATATATCAATTTGGGGAGAATTGAGATTTTAACAATATTGAGTCTTTTGACCCACGAAAGTTATATACCTCTCCATTTATTTAGCTCTTCTTTTTATCTCATGAGCTGTAGTTTTAAATTTACACATCTTGCACGTCTTTTCCCAGATATATTCCTAAATATTCACAATTTTGATTTTACTATCACTCATGTGTTTTTATAATTTTTCTTATTGTTCATTCCTATCCTATAAAATATAATTGATATTTATGTATACAATTGATTTATTTTTGTATCTTGCAAACGTGAGTATGTGTGTATGTATGCATGTATTATTGGACTAGACATACTTAATAGTTGGCAGAATACTCTATATTTGTTACTTGGTTTGGGGTGAAATTTAACAAAATGGGAACTAGACATCTCCCCTACCACCTTCGAATGATAGTAAGTTAAAAAACAATATCATATCCAGGGAGGAATGGCAGAGATTAATTCAATTCTTAGAGACCTAAAGGATGCAGGGATTAGTGGGTCACATCAAACATCCACTTCTTCAATCTAGGTCCTACAAAAAATTGGATCTTGGAACATAACAGTGGACTACCTCAAACTCTACTAAATAGTAGCCCAAATTGTACCTGCTGTGTCAGATGTGGTATCTTTGTTGGAGCAGATTAACCGTGCTTCTGGTACATAGTATGTGGCCATTAAACTATCAAATGCCTTCTTTTCTGTCTCAGAAAGACAGATTAGAAAGTTTACATTCACTTGAGATAGACTATATGTTTACTGTATTGACACAGGGCTATGTCAAACTACGGCCCAGAGGGAACTGAATTCTCTGGCCATTCTGCAGAATATCACCTTGGCCTATTGGATTGTTGACACTATGTTGGTTGGCCCAGATAAACAAACAGTGGCAAGTGTGTTGGAAGCTTCAGTAAGACACACATTCCAGACACTAGAGAAAATAAAACAGCAAAGTTTCAAGGGCCTACTACATCAGCAAAGATATTCAAGGTCAATGGTCTAAGGCATGATGGGATATCCCCACAAAATTGAAGGACACACTAATGTATGTCACACTTTCCACCAGTAGCAGGGAACCAAAACACCTAGAAGGGATCTTTAGGTTCTGGAGCTATCATATTCTACACTCAGAAATACAGCTCTGGCCTATTTTTTTTTACCAAATAACAAGGAAGCTTCCTGCTTTGAGTAGGCCCAGAGTAGTAAAGGGTTCTGCAGCAGATCCAGCCTGCAGTACAAATCTGTCACTTTGCCATTTGACCCAGCTAATCCTATGCTATTAGAGAAATCTGCTAATTTCTCTAATAGGCAAAGATGCCATATGGATTTTATTCCAACATAAAAATCACAATGCAGATCCCTAGGGTTCTGGGGTCAAGTCATGCCGTCTGCAGCAGGTAATTATAAACCATCTGAAAAGCAGCTCCTGGTATGCTATTAGGTTCTGGTAGAGAGGGAACGCTTGGCTGTGGGACAGGAATTGACCACGTGTCCAGAACTACCCATCATGAACTGGATCTGTCACACCCACAAAGTTATAAGGTCAGGTGCATTCAGCAGCATTTCATTCTAAGATGGAAGTTACACATTCAGGATCGAGTACATGCAAAGGGAAAAAGGGCAAAAATAAGCTGTACGAGCAGGTGCCCCAGCCCCCATGTCATTCACCACTATTGCACCAGCACCTCTCCCTCAGCTCACACCTGTGGTTACATAACAGGGCCCTTGTGAACAGTTCATAGAGAAGAAAAGAGACAGGGCTTGGTTCATGGATGATTCAGCTCAATATGTGGGTACAAGTGAAAACTGGACTGCTGCTGCACTATAACCCCACTCAGAGGTGACTCTGAAGATCAACGGAGAAGGGAGATCCTCCCAATGGAGAGAGCTTCTGTTGGTGCACCTGGGGTCATCCACTTTGTGCAAAAGAAAAATGCCCCAAGCTAAAACTATGCGGACTCATGGACAGTGGCAAATGGTTTGGTTGCTTGGTCAAGACCTTGAAAGGAGAAGGACTGGAACACTGGGAAAAAGACAGTCTGGGGAAGAGGTTTGTAGATGGAAAGACTGGAGTAGTCAAGACGTGTTATCCACCAGAGAACATCAACCAAGGAAGAGGCACTACAAGACCAAGTGGCTAGAACAATCCACACACACGTCTCAGAGACCCAGAACCTTTTCCCCAAGGAGCTTATCTATGACAGATACACACACTTTGGTCCTTTATCTGATTGTATTCAGTACCAAACAGTGCATTTTCTCCCAAATTGCAATTCTGATCACAGAAGAACTTCAATACTTTCCCCTCCATATTTACTATGGTACCATTTACATAAAAAGAGAAAAAATACTACTGCATATACTTGTATTTGCTTTAGAACTTGTATTTTAAAAATACTACTGCATGTACTTGTATTTGCATAATATCTGATATGATTTGGATCTGTGTCCTCACCCAAATCTCATGTTGAATTGTAATCCCCAGTGTTGGAGGTAGGTCCTGGTGGGAGATGATTGGATCGTGGGGGTGGGTCCTGCATGAATGGTTTAGCACCATCCCCTTGGTGCTGTTCTCATGATAGAGTTCTCACGAGATCTGGTTGTTTAAAAGTGTGTAGCACCTCCCCCCACCTTCTCTCTTCCTCCTGTTCTAGCCACCTAAGACGTGCTTGCTTCCCTTTCACCTTCCACCATGATTGTAAGTTTCCTGAGGACTCCCCAGAAGCAGATGCTGCCATGCTTCCTCTACAGCCTGCAGAACTGTGAGCCAATTAGGCCTCTTTTCTTTATAAAGTGCCTCTCAGGTATTTTTTACAGCAGTGCAAAATGGACTACTACAATATCCATGGAAGGACATACAAGAAACAAACACAATTGGTGCCTTAGGAAAGAGTAACTGTGTGTTAGATTAGGAAAGAGACATTTTTTACTGTATACATACTTACTTTTTTCTGAAACCAAGTATTATCAATTCAAAAATAAATTTGACCAAAAAGAAAATTCCAAAAGAGTGAGTCACTTATTCAAACGTAATATGTTTATCCTTTTTTCCCTTCTTATGCCTTCTTTTTCTAATTCAACACTCACAGAAGTTGACATGAAAGCTCTCAGCTGTCCATCTTCAAGATCTTCACAATTAGTTTCAGGCAAAGGCAGCTTTTGAAACTCTTCTCTCTCTCTTACTACTTCCCTTTTACATACCTATTCTTTTTCATCCTCCGGTAAAGCTTTCTTTTTTTTCTGATGCAATCCTACTAATCTCTCCATGTTCTCTAGTTTGTTTATATATTTCTTTGTTTGTTTCTTTTTTTTTTTTTTTTTTTTGAGACGGAGTCTTGCTCTGTCGCCCTGGTTGGAGTGCAACGGCGTGATCTTGGCTCACTGCAAGCCCCGCCTCCTGGATTCACGCCATTCTCCTGCCTCGGCCTCCCAAGTAGCCAGGACTACAGGAGCCCGCCACCACACCCGTTTTTAGCAGAGACAGGGTTTCACCGTGTTTGCCAGGATGGTCTCAACCTCCTGACCTCGTGATCTGCCTGTCTCGGCCTCTTTGTTTGTTTCTGATTTGACCATTATCCCTATTAACCCGGGTCAATAACAATCTAGTCTTCCTCATTTTCTTTCCTTCTTTTTACACCTCCCTCTCAGCATCACTGTCAACTTTAAATATCTTCATTTAATAGAGTATCTCCACGACCTAAGACAGAGTCTGGCACATAATGGACGCTCGTTATTCATTGAGCTCAATGAAATTAGTGAGTGAATAAATGAATGAATGATACACCCTGCCCAGAAGAGGTCAGCTCATTTTTTTTCTATGCAACCTTAAAACAAATGCTGCTACTCTCAGATTTTGGAAGGCTATAGACCTTGTGTCTGTCCTCAGAACTCCCCTAAAAGTGAGTTAGAGATTCCCCACTCCTGGCTGGAGGAACGTGTTGTTAGTTGCTTTCCCACTATGGGGATATTTAATGAAATTGTAGAGATGGCTTGCTGTGCTTCATGTTTTCCTTGAATTCTCTAATCCCTCTGTCTCTCATTACTGTTGCAGGTCAAAGCAATTTGGCATGGTGTCTGGGCACTCAACACCTCTCTCAAATCAGCTCGAAGGCTGAGGCTACTAAGTTGAAAAGTGTCTTTGTCTCTCAGGACATACTTCTACCTCTTCTTGATTCATGGATCTCAAAGCAGGAGAGTGAAAATTAAAAACTTTCCTGACAGTTCTCCAAGGAGGCCAGAGAGTAAAAGGTTAAAAACACCAAGAACCACCAGATTGAATGTTCTTTTCCCCATACTCACAAAGTGTAAGCACTAACAAAAAAAAAAAAGAGCATCTCCTTTCTGCATTCTATCCTCTTGCCCCTGCCCCAATAAGCAAAAGCCTAAATACTGAAAATAACTAATTATATTCTGAATCTCTCACATAGTGAAGTACTAATTATGCATTAGTGAAGAGCTTCAAGCTGAAGCCTGCTCTCTATTTAGCAGGAAACAACCCCCTCCTATTTATTAAGAAACTACTGTATCATTTATTTATCACATACCCACCATATGCTAGACACTATGTTATTTTCTTTCACATATGTGATCTCCTTTCATGTATCTTTTTGTGTGCATTTATTCATTCATTGCTCAACTGGTAGCAGGAGAAAAAAGATTCCAACAGACGAATTATCTTCCTGACTTGCCTGGGTCCTCAACAACGAGGGCATAGAGAAAATGAAGGGTTAGAGTAATTGGCTTTGATTTTCTACAGATGGAGCATTGTTATTTAAATAGAATTTCTTTCTTTATGTTGTAGTTCCTGGTTTTAAAAGATGGTTTTGTGGTTGAGCTAAAACTAGACACACAGCATCAGTCATTTACATTCTCACTTGTTAATTACACCAGAAAACATCGCACTCTGTGTATGGATTTGAAATCACTGGCCACCCTCCAACTCTGTGAAAGATGAGATATAAACAGTAGCATGTCTCACCGCTGAATAACTCTGAATGCAACTATGTGATTTTGCTATGTCAATACTTAAAGTGGCATGTACTCCCACGTGCAAATTTGTTGGGGTTTAAGTGGAAATAAAAGAGGATAGTTCACAAACATCCCTACAATCTAATTTTAGAACATTTTCATTCCTCATAAAAGAAACCCCATCCCCATTAGTTGTCAGTCCCTGGGTCCCCACTTATCAGCCTTAAGCAACCGCTAATCTACTTTCTGTCTCTATAGATTTGCCTGTTGTGGACATTTCATATAAATGGAATTAAAGCTCATCCATGTAGCATGAATCAATACTTAGTTTGTAAAGAAGGCTTTTTAAACATCCAAACATCAAATAAATTCTGTGTGAGGTAATGAATAAGGTATATTGAAGATAAACATGTAATTTAGTTATGTACTTAAATATCTCATTTTGATTGTGTCAAAGTAGGAATTTTTTATTTGCACATTTTGATAGATAGTCATATAATTTACGTTCAGAAAATGATAATTAAGAGAAAGGCTAAATTAAGTAGAACATGTTTTACACTTTATGTATATAAGTAGGACATATTTTATACTTTAAATTTGGTGATATATTTCTCCATTTTGGCAAATTCATAGATATCATGTGTCAAAAGACAAAACTACAATAATTTAACTTGAATATCGTTTGTTTTTTTTTTTTTTTTTTGAGACAGAGGCTTGCTCTGTTACCAGGCTGGAGTGCAGTGGCGCGATCTCTGCTCACTACAAGCTCCACCTCCCGGGTTCATGCCATTCTCCTGCCTCAGCCTCCCAAGTAGCTGGGACTGCAGGCGCCCGCCACCACGCTTGGCTAATTTTTTGTATTTTTAGTACAGATGGGGTTTCACTGTGTTAGCCAAGATGGTCTCGATCTCCTGACCTTTTGATCTGCCTGCCTCAGCCTCCCAAAGTGCTGGGATTACAGGCAGGAGCCACCGCACCTGGCCTCACTTGAATATCTTGTCAGCTGCTCCTGAAATCCCAGCACTTTGGGAGGCTGAGGCAGGCAGATTGCTTGAGCCCAGGAGTTCAAAACCAGTCTGGGCAACATGGCAAACCCCATCTCTACAAAAAATACAAAAATTAGCCAGGTGTGGTAGTGTGTGCCTGTAGTCCCATCTACTCAGGAGGCTGAGATGGGAGGATCACTTGAGCCAGGAGGTCAAGGCTGCAGTGAGCCATGATTGTGCTACTGTACTCCAGCCTGGGAGACAGAGCAAGATCCTGTCAAAAAAAAAAAAGATTTTAATTGGTTTATTTGCAATTCTAGAATCAAACAACACTTCATTCCATTAAATAGAATAAATGTTCTAATGATCCAGGCAGACAAGTTTGGTTTTATAGACAGGGCTGAAGAAAACAGAAAGAAAGAACAAAAAGCAGATTGGTCATTTCAAAGTTACTTTCCTTTTAAGGCAGGAACAAGAAAACAGAACATTAGAGAAATAACTATTGGTTAACATCCAGTTACCTCAGTTTACCTTTTGTTGTGAGAATTAAAGCAGAGGGAACTTTATCATCATGCTGATTAAAACTGACCTGTCTGGAAAATTGCACTGTTACGTCTCCTTCCTGATTTCTCAAAAGGTCAGATAACAATTTAATTTGGTTTGGTGATGTGGAACCTTGGGCGTGAGTGACACCATTTTGATTTTTAGTTTGATCTGTTGGGGCTTAGTGCAGGAGCTTAGTCCAAAGCAATAACCTCCTATAATTTCTATTTAACAGTAGTTTTAATGTATTCCCAAAGAAAAAAAATTTGGAAGGACTGAAAAATTGGGTGCTTGAAAACTGAAGAGATTGTTTTTCTTTAATCAAATACCAGAGGTCTGGAAACTCATTTTAGAAATAAAAATATTCAGTTGCCTCATACATAGAGCAGAGTCATGGGTTTTCCATTGTGTAAAAGGAACATGGAAAATATCACGCCAATTGTCAGCTGCTCTTGGGGCACCACGCAGCGGTATCTTTCAACAATTTGCTCCTAACTCTTCTCAGTTTTTCATAGGTCGCTTCAAGTTTCCTGGTTTTTACCCTCCTCTGACTTTCAGTTGCCTTCTCTCTCTATCCATGAACTGCTCTCTCAGCATCAGACACATCTTACATAGAGAAAGATAATACAAGTAACCAGGCACAGAACACCTAAGCAACTTTTTCTTCAGAAACCTACAGAGATAACCACATAATTGTTGGTTTTGCTGGACTGTACAATAGGTAACTGAGTGAATTCGACTGCTCTAATGAAGTACAGTATTCAGGAAAAAAACGAGTTATTTAAATCTAAGGCATGTGGGGTCTATGTCATTATTAGGTGTTAATATCAAGTCACATGTTTTCCTAGGCGTTTTGGGAACTCAAGTTTTAGCAAGGATGAGCTCTTCCACAGCATGTCTTATACATGGCTTTGAGGTTCACCAACCTGGGTTCAAATTCCAGCTCTGCCTGCATATTAGCTGTGTGATCTTGGACAAAGAACTTACCCTAGTCTCATTTCCTCATTGTATTGGGTTGGTGCAAAAGTAATCACGATTTTGCATTACTCTTTTTTTTTTTTTTTTTCCGAGACAGAGTTTCACTTTTGTCACCCAGGCTGGAGTGCAATGGCGCCATCTCGGTTCACTGTAACCTCCGCCTGCTGCGTTCAAGTGATTCTCCTGAGTAGCTCAGCCTCCCGAGTAGCTGGGATTACAGGCGCCCGCCATTACACCCGGTTACTTTTTGTAATTTTAGTAGAGACAGGGTTTCTCACCATGTTGGGCAGGCTGGTCTTGAACCCCTGACCTCAGGTAATTCACCTGCCTTGGCCTCCCAAAGTACTGGGATTTACAGGCATGAGCAACCACGCCCGGCCTGCATTACTTTTAATGGCAAAACCACAATTACTTTTGCATCAACCTAATACATTGAACACAATAATAATGCTCACTTCATTAGCTTATTGTGGGATTAGATGTGGAATAATGCCAGGCACATAGCAAACATTTAAAGAATAATAGTTTCTGTTACCACCGGCAGCACCACTGTCCATCACTGGGCTAGCAGTCTGTTCACTGGCAAATCTTAAGTTGTTCCAGCTGATGCAAAAACAATTATTCGTTGTAGTCAATTCATTAACAAATGATTTTTAGAAACAGACAAACACCAGTTGTCTGTTAGGTTTTTTTTCCCTTACTACTGTTTAGCAGACTATTTTTGGCTTTACAGAGGAATCGCAATGAAAATGAACTTGTCTTTCCTTCCCCCCAGTGTTTTCTCTGTTTGTGAAAATTGCTGCCAGCATGAATAGTCACTTAAACAGCAAGGGATGGTTCTTGTGTTTCAGGCAATGCCTGCCTGTTCTGGACATTATTGGCCCACTGATTAGATGGCGGTAGAAACAGGTCAGCCTAAGAGTTTAGCATTTCCATTTGAGTTTCCTTTCTCATTCTTATCACTATATGGCAGAAAGTTGTTGGAGTGAAGCAAATTTATTCATTAAAAAAATACTTCCATCTTTCATTTCTGCCCATTTGTACCTTGATAGGTTAATTTCAAACAAACTTCGCTTTTTCTGTGAAGATGGAGCAAATTTGTTATGCTCTTTGACCTGTATGTCATATTTGACCTGTATGACCTGTATGTCCTCCTTGCACAAAATCCAGGCTACATCGTCCATCTTGTTGTTGTTGTTGTTGTTGTTGTCGTTGTTGTTGTTGTTGTTGTTGAGACAGAGTCTCACTGTTGTTGCCCAGGCTGGAGTGCAGTGGCACAATCTCGGCTCACTGCAACTTCCACCTCCCTGGTTCAAGCAATTCTCCTGCCTCAGCCTCCCTAGTAGCTGGGATTACAGGTGCGCACTACCATGCCTGGCCAATTTTTGTACTTTTAGTAGAGATGGGGTTTCGCCATGTTGGCCAGAGTGGTCTCGAGCTCCTGGCCTCAGGTGAGCCACCCGCCTTGGCCTCCCAAAGTGTTGGGATTACAGACATAAGCCACCATACCTGGCCTCATCTTGTTTTTAAATTTAAGGAATGCCATTCTTTGTGTGTTGTATATTATAAACAATGTTCCATGTTAGGGTGAGGGAGTAGCAACCATTCTAAAGAATGATGCTTTTAATCCCAGACATGAGCTTCTTGACCACAGAACTTCCTGCATTTTCAAGCTTGTGGAGGTAAGAGTGAATGCCCTTCCTTGGGAAATCTCACCTTAAGTCTTTATTCCTCACTTCTCTGCATCTTTTCCCCAAAAGCAAAATCTCAGCTTGATGAATTTCTCACTTGGAAACTGTTCATTTACAATATGTGCAACTTGTTTTTAGGATAAGCTTGTTGATTTTTCACTACTGTATTCCTGACACCTACCACAGAAGTATTTGTTACATGAAAATAATAATGCTGAATGATTTATTATGTTTTAAAGAAAGATACGTAAAATGTAGGCATTTGATCAAGGAGAATTCTGAGAGAGAAATCAGTTGAGTACTTGTAAGTAACACAATCCTGCAAATTACCACTCTTCTACTTGCTCAGGTGAAGTGATGATTTATTAAAGACAAATGTAAGAGGATCAATTAGTAGCTATGCTAAGCACTTGCTAAAATAGGCGATGACTCCCTTTTTTTGGACTGGGCCTAATTTGGATTCTTTAAAATAAATTATAGAAAAATTTTTTAAATGCTGAAAGACTCAGAGACCAGTAAAAAATTTTTGTACCTATTTATTCTCTAACCGAAAAAAATAAAGTAACCAACATTTAGGTATTATCACATTATTTTAGCCTTCTGCCTAAGGGAATCTTTACTTTTTTCATATGTTCAGTTAGATGTAGGTCTCTCTACACTCCATCAAGAAGACAAACACAGTTTTGTTTTGTTTTGTTTTGTTTTGTTTTGTTTTAGATGGAGTCTTGCTCTGTCACCCAGGCTGGAGTGCAGTGGTGCAATCTGGGCTCACTGCAATCTCCGCCTCCTGGGTTCAAGCGATTCTCCTGCCTCAGCCTCCTGAGTAGCTGAGACTACAGGCGCCTGCCACCACGCCTGGCTAATTGTTTTGTTTTCTTTCTTGTTTGTTTTTTGTGGTTTTTTTTGGAGACAGAGTCTCGCTCTGTCGCCCAGGCTGGAGTGCAGTGGCCGGATCTCAGCTCACTGTTTTGTATTTGTAGTAGACACAGGGTTTCACCGTGTTGGCCAGGCTGGTATCAAACTCCTGGCCTCAAGTCATCCACCCCGCCTCAGCCTCCCAAAGTGCTGGGATTACAGGTGTGAGCCACTGCAGCTGGCCTAGGTTAACAAATTTATTGGCTGTATATTGAGTTTTTTCCCCAAAAGAATTTTTCAATGGATAGACAAATTGTGGTTTACCATGGAATGGTATAATACGTTCAATGGAATGCTACTCAGGAATGAAAAAGACCAAATTACTGATTGAGAAATTACTTGCTCTGGCAATATCTGCATAAAGGACTGTTATGACAGTTTGACCACAAAAAGACGTTGTTCCAGGCAATGCTAGCCACAGAAAGCCCTCCACTCCGAACACTGAAAACTCTCCTCTCTTTTTCTGACACAGGGTCTCACTCTGTCACTCAGTCTGGTGTGCAGAGGTGTGATCAGAGCTCACTGCAGCCTGAAATTCCTGAGCTCAAACAATCCTCTTGCCTCAGCCTCCCAAGTACCTAGGACTATAAGTGCATCACCATGCCTGGCTAATTTTAAAATTTTATGTAGAGACAGGATCTCATTGTGTTATCCAGGCTGGTCTTGAACTCCTACCTTCAAACAATGTTCCATCCTCAGATTTCCAAAGTGCTGGGACTACAGGCGTGAGCCACCATGCCCGGCCTTCCTCTTTTGAAATGTTCCTAAACTGCTCCAATTGGCTCCCTTTCAGCCAACTGAGAACAGCCAAATGTACCTGAAAACAAATTAGAAAGTCTCCCTTGCTTCCAAAAATCCCACCCTAACAGAATATTTGCCAATCAGAGACTGTGTGAAGATTTCCTCTTTTTCCTCTATAAAAACTCACTTCTCTTTCTAACACCTTTGAACCCTTGCTGACACAAAAGTGATGGCAGATGGGTTCCCTTGCCAGAAGTTTATGAATAATGAGCCTTTGCTAATTTTGTCTCAGACTTAGTTTTGTCTTTGACATGATACCAACAACATGGATGAATCCCAGAAACATTAAGTTGAGCAAAATAAACCATTTCCTGTATAATTCCATTGATATAAAATTCTAGAACAAGAAGAACTAAGCTTTGATGATGGAAATCAGAATAGTGGTTGCCACTGGGAATGGAATTGACTGGAAAGGTGACGAGGACCCTTTCTGGGATGATGGAAATGTTCTATAGATCGGCTGGTATGGTACTTACTTCAGTGCAGTATATATGTTTTTCAAAGCTTATTGATCTATATGATTAAGATTTATGCATTTTATGTTATGCAAATTGTACCTCAATTTTGAAAAGTGAGAACACCTCTGGTTTGGAAGAGTCAGAGATTATGGCATTTGGTGTCTAACCACAATCAACTTAGATAACCCAAACCTCTTTCTGTGTCTTATAAGGAAACCAACCATCTCTCTAATAAATCCAAGCTTTTGTACCTCAAAGTTGGCAATGGAGAAGAAATTTTTTTTTAAATAGAAACTGGGGTCTCGCCATGTTGCCCAGGCTGGTCTTGAACTTCTGGGTTCAAGGGATCCTCCTGCCTCGGCCTCCCAAAGTGCTGGGATTACAGATGTGAGCCATTGTACCCAGCCAGAGGAGGAATTCCTAGACTTAAAATCGTGATTACTACTGTTCTTAAATGTTTACCATATCCTTGATATACTTTAATCTCATTTAATCCCCTCAGTAACCCTCTAAGGTAATATTGTTCTTCAATTAAAAAAAAGATAGAGAGAGAGAGCCAAGGCCCAGGGAGATTAAGTAAACTACTCAGTTTATTAGTAAATTGAAACTAGTAAGCAGAAAAGCTATTGTTCAAGCTCAGGTTGTTTGACCACAAAGCCTATGATTTTAATCATCACATCGTATTGAAGAATGGGCCAATTAGACATTGCAGCCCTGATATTGACCCCGAAGGCTCATTTCTTTAGGATGTCTCATTAGTCTGTTGTTACAAGACACCAAAAAATAACATGACATTTTTTTAAAGTTTATTTCTATCCCTCACAACAGTCCAGAATGGTGGTCTAGGTTGACGTGCAAATCTATCCACAGGATCCTTTAGGGAGTCAGGCTAATAGCTGCCCTGCAGCCTCAATGTGTGACTTCCGAGGGCACTCTGGTCTTCACCATATCAGGCAACTGGCAGGAGGAAAGAATGATTCACCAAGGCTTGGAATTCCATCATAAACAAGTGAGGAAGAAGTTGCACAGACCACTTTTGCTCATTCCACTGGGAACATTTGAGTCACACGGTCATACCTAGCTGCAAGGGAAGCTGAGAAATGTGGTCACTAACTTCCCTTGTGTAACTATGGAATAGCACATCTTTTTTTTTTATTATTATGGAAGAAGAAAAGAATGGATTTTGTTGGACAGTTAGTAGTCTCTGCCATATTACCCTATCTGTATTAGGTTGGCACAAAAGTAATTGTGGTTTTTGCCATTAAAAGTAATGGCAAAGGAGGCCAGATGCAGTGGCTCATGCCTATAATTCCAGCACTTTTGGAGGCCAAGGCAGGCAGATCACTTGAGATCAGGAGTTCAAGACCAGCCTGGCCAACATGGTGAAAACATATCTCTACAAAAAAAAACAAAAATTAGCCAGGCATGATGGCAGGCCCCTTGTAATCCCAGCTACTTGGGAGGCTGACACATGAGAATTGCTTGAACCCAGGAGGCAGAGGTTGCAGTGAGCTGAGATCATACCACTGGACTCCAGCCTGGGTGACAGAGTAAGACCCTATTTCAAAAAAAAAAAAAAAAAAAAGTAATAGCAAAAACCGCAATTACTTTTGCACCAACTATACCTACACACACACACACACACACACACACATACATACATAATTTTTAATTTTCCTAAACACCTAACATGTGGCTGGCTGGAATATTAGTAAGACTAACTTGGGGGAACAATAAAAGAGAAAAAATAAATGCTCAATATGCCACAAAATAACATATCCTGCAAGATACGGTTTGCTTGCTGAAGCCCTCAGGCCCCATCTTTTTCCACCCCATAGTCTATTTCATGAGGTAGGTATTATCTCAATCCAGGCTTTTTACAATTGTCAGAGGAAAAAAGAACCATAGTCAAATTACCTCTAGTCAAAAGACTTTTTTTTGGAAAGAACACACAGGTGCTCAAGAATGCATTCACAGGCAGGAAGCAAAGCTGAGCTGATTGAACTACATAGGAATTGGAAAAAGAAAGATCTGAATTATACTCATTCATTCAATAAAGACTTATTGAGCATCTATCCCAAGCTGCTGGCAACTGTTCTAAATGAGGCAGATACAGCAGTAAAAAAATGTCCATGAGCAAACCTTTATCAGAGCGTTTATATTATGTGGTGGAATCAGACAAAAATCAAAATAAATAAATAAAATATTTATCATATGACATGGTCTTAAATGTCATGGAAGAAAAAGAAAAGAATTAGAAGTAGAAAATATCAGAGTGTTTGTCATAAAAAAAAAATGCTCCCCAAACTCACCTTCCTTTACTTCTGGCCACATAGCTAGATTAACCTCCCCAACCTCCCTTTGTAGGTAGCTGTAGCCAAGTGACTAACTTCTCCTCAAGGAATGGTAAATATGTCATCCCCGTTTTGAAGGCCTAACCCACAAAAACCACCTATACACAATCGGCTTCTCTTATCCCATGTGATCACTTAATGAAGAGCACTCTTGAAACTGTCTTTGCAAAAATTATGACAGTGAAAGAAATCTGACATTGCTGACTCCGTGTTGCTTCTAACCTCACAAGCTCACTGTCTTTGTTAACTTTAAAACAAAGATAATAACAGTCCCTTCCTGATACTAACTTCCTTCCTGCTTGGGGATGGAAATCACTTTTGTAAGACTAATGAAAAGTCACAAGGTTAGGATTATAGGAGGGGCCAGAATTCTGCTAGAATGTAGGCATAGTTAAATGATAACCAACCATTGCTCCCTAGGTTGCCTTTCTGTAATCACTTACTGCTCAAGAGTCATATAGCCAGAGGTCACAAGATTTGTAACTTCCCCAGTTGTTCCTGTAGAGTTTTCCTATTGTCAGAACCTAAGGGCTGGTAGTAGTGGGTCATGCCTGTAATCCCAGCACTTTAGGAGGATTGCGTGAGGCCAGAAATTCAAGACCAGCCTGGGCAACATGGTGAAACTCTATCATAAACAAAAAAACAAATATTAAAAAGCAAACGTGGGGCCAGGTGCAGTGGCTCATGCCTGTAATCCCAGCACTTTGGGAGGCTGAGGCAGGCAGATTACGAGGTCAGGAGATCGAGACCATCCTGGCTAACATGGTGAAACCCCATCTGTACTAAAAATACAAAAAATTAGCCAGGCGTGGTGGTGGGCACCTGTAGTCCCAGCTACTCGGGAGGCTGAGGCAAGAGAATGGCGTGAACCTGGGAGGCAGAGCTTGCAGTGAGCCGAGATCATACCACTGCACTCCAGCCTGGGTGACAGGGCGAGACTCCATCTCAAAACAAAACAAAACAAAACCTAAGTTTGATCTTTGAGATATTTTTCAGCCTTTTCCATTCTGGTGACTGGCTGACTCTGCCCAGATCTGTAACTCATACCAAGGAACTGATCTCACCCAGAAACTCCCACCCAGAAACTGACTCAGCACACAAAGACAGTTTGGACATGCCTAAGATTTCATCCCCAACCAATTAGCACTACCCATTCCCTAGCCCCCTGCCCACCAAATTATCCTTAAACACGTTAGCCTCTCAGCAATCAGGGAGGTGGATTTGAGGATTATCTCTCATCTTTCTGCTTGTCTAGCCTTGCAATTATTAAACTTTCTCTACTGCAACACTGCTGTCTCAGTGTATCAGTTTTTCTGTGCAGCTAGCAAGAAGAACCTGTAGGGTAGCTATACTCCAAGGCCTTAGAAGGAGGTGGAGCTATAAGATAGAAAGATTCTGTGTCTCAGTATGACCACAGAGATGGCTGTTCTCCACCCAGAAATCCCAAATTGGAGTTTATATGAGCAAGAGGTAAATTACTATTTTGTCAAGCCACTGTGGTCAGAATTTATCTGTTACAGAGCATTATTCACTCTACCCAGTATAGGAACTGATATCAAAAATATAATTATGAGCCACTAGAGGAGAATAGAGCTTCAAGACAAAAGGACCTTAGGTCCCTGAATGATTAAGTGGAAGGCCACCCACCAACCTAGAGCACCCAGTTGGACCTTGTATAGCTAGAAACAAACTTCTACTATGTTAAACTACGGAAATGCATCGTTAAACTCTGAGTTTTTTGTTTCTTTGTTTTTTTTGAGATGGAGTCTCACTCTGTCACCCAGGCTGGAGTGTAGTGGTGTGATCTGGGCTCACTGCAACCTCTCCCTCCTGGATTCAAGTAATTCTGGTACCTCAGCCTCCCCAATAGCTGGGATTACAGGTGCCTGCCACTGCGCCTTGCTAATTTTTGTATTTTTAGTGAAAATGGGTTTTCACCATGTCGGCCAGGCTGGCGTCAAACTCCTGGCCTCAAGTGCTCCAACCACCTCGGCCTCCCAAAGTGCTGGGATTACAGGCATGAGTCATTGCACCTGGCCTGGGTTTTTATTACAGCAGCTAGCGTTGCTTCCCCTAAGCAATTGGGATGCTGTTTAATCCCTGGTCTCTTTTTGCCTGCATTGCTATGCCATTCTCCTGCTTCTCTTTGAATACTACCTTTAAGGCTCTCTATGATTTTGGCTGCAACAGGGATTTGCCCCACCCTGAAAGCAATTCCAGCCCTGAGTGGATATGACCTTTTTGTTCAAGTACACATAATCATCTAGTTGACTCACACTCTCATTGTTACAATTCCAACTTCTCTAAAGCAAAAATATAACTGGCCCATCCACGAGTTAGTTACCCACATTCATGCTACAGCTGTGGCAGAACAGTGTCTCAAAAAAAAAAAAAAATACACCTTAAATAGGAAAGTGATAAATGCCAAATTTCCTATAGATACCATCTTTGCATTTCTTACCCAGTAGTCCACACCCAGGCACTTGACTACCTGAAAATTCTGTTTAAAATCTATCTGTAAAAAAAGCAAACACCAAATGGGACACTCTTTAGAGAAAACCCTCACTCATCACAGGAGTGTGGTCTACTATTCCGCAATATCTGCAATACATCAACCAAATCAGAATTTAACACACTGACACCAACATCACAGAACTGTAGAGTAGGCCAGGCACAGTGGTGCACAACTGTAATCCCAGCACTTCGGGAGGCTCAGGCGGGAGGATCACTTGAACTCAGGAGTTTGAGACCAGCCTGGGCAACATGGGGAAACCCCATGTCAACCAAAAAACAACAAAAAAAAAGGTGCCTGGTGTGGTGAATTGTACCTCTGGTCCCAGCTACTTGGAAGGCTGAGACAGGAGGATCACTTAAGACCATGGAGGTTGCAGCGAGCCAAGATTGTGCCACTGCATTACCACCTGGGCAACAGCAAGACCTTGTCTCAAAAAAAAAAAAAAGAAAAAAAAAATTGTAGAGTAGCAAGCAGGACAGATATTTTAAATCATCGTGAGTTACTCTTAAATGCCTTTGATCCCAGTTCCTGCTGTTATCCATAAAGACTTCGAAAAAAATTATGCTTACATTATACTCACTGTTAATAAGAACTCTTAGCTAGAACCATTATCATTTCTCCTGCATCTTCCATTGAGGGATGGTTGAGGGCTTGAAATACCAGAACTCCTAAAATCACAACAATCCAATATCTACAAGACAATTTCATGTACATATGATAGAGAACATGATTTCTGACCTCCTATGCAGTTAGTAAACCTTGAGTTTCTTTGAGAAATTAAGGTGATTCCTGGCCTAAATGGGCCAACTTTGGATTCTAAGGAGCTTTCAGAACATTTGTACGTGGTGCCTATCACTGCCTCTGGTAGTGAGTATGGAATTGAGGCAAAGGAAAGGAAGAAAGAAAAAAGGACACATGTGGAAGCAAAAATTGGTCAGAAGATAGGAGGAGAGGGACAATAGAAAGAGAAAAGGAAAGAGACGTATTTGAAGGTTGGGAAGTGAAAAATCACCTCCAATAATTCCCTGAAGATTCTAAATGAAGGCCACATTGATCTGTCTGCCCAGATAAAATCTGAGCTGGTTCCCTTATCAGCTTTCTCTAAATACCGCTCCCCTACCTGTCCAGCACACACACATGTACACACACACACAAGGCCATCTTACTACATTCTAGTATGTATTTCCCAGCAACAGTTCACTTCAGTGTCCTGTATTCCCCATTGCTCCAAGTTTTTATGTGCTTTCAAAGTCACTGTTTAAAGACTCCAAAGGGTAAGATCAAAGAATTAAGTACTTACAGTCGTTTGACTTGCCAGTGCAAAGTCAATGGTGTTTATACATCCATTTGTGTCTCTGACTTTGAGTCTTAATGTAGTTTCATAACTTAATAATGCTTTCTTTGTATTGGGTCCTTCTACAATACTAACATTAGACTAAGAGGTATTCAGGGTGTAACAAGATTGTGTCCACTCAATATGTATCTGGGAGAAATAGCTCCTCTGTGACCTGTGGATGGGTAATTTCTTTGCTCCCACAAGCATTGTTTTTGTAAGTTAATTTCACATAATGGTTTTGATCCAGCATTACTGTAATTGACTAAGCCTCTTTGGAAATAGATTATAAAGAAGAAAAATTAACTGAAATATTGCTTCTTTAAAAAGGCTGAGCTAAATGGATAATTATGATGGTTGTACAACATTGTGAATGCACTCAATGCCATGAAATTGTACACTTAAAATAGTTAAAATGGTAAATTTTGTTACATATATTTTATTACAATAAAAAAGCTCAGTTTATATTAAAAATATTCATACAAGCCAAATAGAGCAATAGAAAGGAGAAGCCATTGATTAATAAAAGATTATATTAGAACTCTGGTTCTCAAGCACAAGAAAGGCAACTCAAATTTGTTTGTAGAAAAGATAAAAGAAACAAAATGTACGGGATCATGTAACTGAAAAGTCAAGTAATAAATGTTATATTTCAGGCATGGCTGGATTCAAATATTCAATGTAATCATAACTTCTTCTGTCTCTACCTATTAGTCATGCTTTCCTCTATGATAATTTCATTCTTATATGGGTTCATCCCCAGATGAAATAAAAATGGCTACCTGCAGCTCCAAGCTTACCTCCTATCCCCTTAGCAACCACTTCAGAAAGAGAGTGACTGTCTCCCAGTTGCTCCAAAATTTCATTGGCCTGACTTTCATTGGCTCGAAATTGGCCAATTTGTGAGCCAATTCTGATGACTAGGAGGATAAACTGTTCTGATTACCCAGGCAGAGTAAACCCCACCTAACCCACATAGAGTGAGCATAGAGTACAGTAGAGACTGGGACATTTTTGCCAAAAAAGAAAATGAAAACCAAGGGAAACATTTGAAGAGTAAAGACATGAACAAAATATCCTAACTTTATTTGATAATATCCCAGTAAGATGGAATGAGTGCTTGCTTGCTTGCTGGTTTTTTAATGCTGCATTCCTTTTATTATTATTCTTATTATTTTTATTTTGGTGACAGAGTCTCACTCTGTCATCCAGGCTAGAGTGCAGTGGCACAATCTCAGCTTACTGCACCCTCTGCCTCTCGGGTTCAAGCAATCCTCCTGTCTCAGCCTGCCGAGTAGCTGGGATTACAGGCACCCACCACTACCCCTGGCTAATTTTTTGTATTTTTAGCAGAGATGGGGGTTTCACCATGTTTGTCAGGCTGGTCTTGAACTCCTAACCTCAAGTGGTCCGCCTGCCTCGGCCTCCCAAAGTGCTGGGATTACAGGCATAAGCCACCACACCTGGCCTGATGCTGCATTCCTTCATAGCTACCATTCTACCTCTCTCCTTTCCTTTTTGGCCAATATTTTTGAGAAACTAACGTGCCCTTGTGATTTCCATTTAGAATTGTTTTCTAAAGTGATACAAGAGTACAATTCCATTCCCTTTCTCCTTTCCCCCACCCCTAATAATAAATGGACCACCATTTAGCATGGGAGTTATAGGTTGAATTTACATCTTTGGCTCCATACTTCATAACCTCTCCAGATTGTTTCAATGAGTGAAGGGGGAAATTGACTTTCATTGATTACAACTGTGTAATTATACCTTCTGTGTCTTTTCTTCATACCTTCTACCTACTGGTTACCTTAGAAAAAAGCTACCAAACCAAACAGATGTGGCATTAACTCTCAGCTTTTGGAGTTCCTAAACGTAGTGTTGATAATGCAAGATGGCTAATGCACTCCAGACTCATTGACTTTGTCTTTGTGTTATCACCACACACACACACACGAACACATTTTTCCTCTTCCTCTTCCTCTTCCTCTCCTTCTCCTTCTTCTCCTCCTCCCCTTTCTCCTCCTCCTCCTTCTCCTTCTGCTTCTTCAAGAGATAGGATCTTGCTCTGTTGCCCAGGCTGGAGTGCAGTGGCTCAATCACACTGCAGCCTCAAACTCCTGGGCTCAAGTGACCATCCTGCCTCTACCTCCCAAGTAGCTAGGACTACAGGCACATGACACCATACCTGGCTAATTATATATGTGTGTGTGTGTGTGTGTATATATATATATATATATATATATATATATATATATATATATATATATTTTGTAGAGACCATATGTGTGTGTGTGTGTGTAGTTTTTTTTGTGAAAACCAAATATATATATATATATATATATATATATATATATATGTATATTTGTAGAGAGGGGGGTCTCACTATGTTGCCCATTGTGAACTCCTGGCCTCAAGTCATCCTTCTGACTCAGCCTCTCAAAGTGTTGAAATTACAGGTGTAAGTCACTGCACCCAACCTTTAATAGTTCTCAATGTCTGACTGTGACCAGAAAGCACACAGGTGCCCAAGAGGAGAGTTGTACAACAGCCAGCAGACACTACCCGACTGTTAATAGAGATAGGACTTAAATCCTTCTCAGCATCCCAAATTGCTTTCTTTCCCTTCTTCACAAAACTATCTGGAAATGTAATCCAAGTGATTTAAGTACAGAGCAGAAAATAGCCCCATGCGTAGATAGCCTATCACCCTTGCCTCCATGTTAAACTGAGGATCTTGACATCATTATTCCATTCGGCCAAGCAGTGCTCAGAAATTGAAGGCTGACTCTGGAGAGTCGTGTTTAAGGTATATAAATGCTCCCTGGGATGCATTTGTCAGGCAGAACAGACAGGGGCTTGTCTTTTCTCATCAACAACCTGCTAACCCATGGAAAAATTTACCTAGCATCACCTTGGAAGGCAGAAAAGAGCACAGAATTTTGGGATTATATAATAATATCAGTAAATTTTAATCGAGACCAGAAATCATCAGAGAATAGAGAAAGAAAGCCCCAAATGAGCTCGCAATCATTGGAAAGATTTTTACAAAGGAGAATCAGGTTGGAAAGAGAAAAAGCAGGCAAAGTAGTTAACAAGAAAGAAGCACATATATTTGTAAATCAGTTTAGAAGAGATGGAGAAAATGGAAGCCAATATGGTAACAGGCTATGGGCAATATAGCCTGTCTATTATATATATATGTGTGTATATATATATATATATATAGTATATCACCCGGACTGGAGTGCAGTGGCGCAATCTCGGCTCACTGCAACTTCTGCCTCCCGGGTTCAAGTGATTCTCTTGCCTCAGCCTCCCTAATAGCTGCGACCACACATGCCTGCCACCAAGCCTGGCTAATTTTTGTATTTTTAATAGAGATGGGGTTTCACCATGTTGGCCAGGCTGGTCTCGAACTCCTGACCTCAAGTGATCTGCCTGCTTTGGCCTCCCAAAGTGCTGGGATTACAGGTGTGCGCCACCATGGCTGGCCAACAGAAAATAATTAAAAAAAAAAAAAATAGCCAGGTGTGGTGGTGCACACCTGCAGTCCCAGCTACTGGAGAGGCTGAGGCTGAAGTGGGAGGATCCCTTGAGTTCGGGAGGTGGAGGCCACAGTGAGCTATGGTTGCATCACTGCACTCCAGCCTGGGTGACGGAGGCAGACCCGGTCTCTAAAGAAACAAAAAACAAAACGAAACAAAAAACAAAACAAAACAAAAAACTTCCTTGCCAGTTCTGAGGTCCAGCGCCTCACATGGATAACAGCTGTGGGTAATGGGCTCCATCTGCTGAGGCTCACAGCTGTTCCCCATGTAAGGAAATGGTTATGAACTTTCCTCTCTTATTTCTCCATGCCTTCAACATGCTTCCTGGGATAACCTCTGAATAAACTACTTGCACCCAAATCTTTATCTCAGAAGTCGGAGGCTGGGAGTGGTGGCTCATGCCTATAATCCCAGCACTTTAGGAGGCCAAGGTGGGAGGATTGCTTCAGGCCAGGACCTTAAGACCAGCCTGCACAAAATAGTGAGACTTCATTTCTACCAAAGAATGAAAAACTTAGCTGGGCATGGTAATGCATACGCCTGTAATCCCAGCTACTGGGGAAGCTGAGGTGGGAGGATTGCTTGAGTCCAGGTGTTCAAAGTTGCAGCAAGCCACAATTGCACCACTGCACTCCAACCTGGGCAACAGAGTAAGACCCTGTCTCAAAAAAAAAAAAAAAAATTGCTCATAACCCATTTAAACCAAGTGACTTCCTCTTATTATTACCCCAATCTTGTAATTCCTTTCATAGAGTCCTGGGCTCTAAAGTTATTAGTCGGAGAGGAATGTGGATTTAATTCCCATGAGACAAATTTTGTCATTCATCATTCAGGGTGAATAAAACCTGAATAATAATCAGATTCTGTTGGTTATCAAGCCAAAGTAAGATATTCATTTATTAAAATTTTTTGAGACATCTGAACCCCAAACTGTGTTGAACCAATCATTTATAACTCATTTCCAAGAGATTTGTATTAATACTAGTTATGAATTCACTATATAGACTCAACCTATTCTCACCCAAATCACTTATCATCTCTGTGGCTCCATTTTTCTTATTTGTGAAAGGGAGATAATCACGCTCACCAGCTCCTTCACAAGGACATTGTGAGGATTAATGAGTTAATGCTGGAGAAGCATGTTTCTGCCTTAGATGAATGTTGCTATATAAATGCAAATTATTGCATTACAGCTGGGCTTACATGTAAAAATGCAATGACTTTTAGATCCTAGATGCTTTCATAATGTGGAGAGGTAATTCTAATGTGAACACAGCTTCGTTAAGAGGAAAAGCAATCCGTGTGAAGGGTAGCCAGGAATATTAGAATTGCTTCTCATGCCTTCCCCCACATTCTCCCTGTCTCTTAAGTGCTGGTTAGTTATGCATATGTTCTTTCTTCGGCCACTGATCAAGTCGTCCTTCCATTACCTTTTTGCTACTAGGTGCTCTTGTCATTCCTAAAACCCTTTGAGGCTTATGCAAATGAGCTTCTATTAAAACAAAAATATTCTAAGGCCAGGCACAGGGGCTTGAGCCTGTAATCCGAGCACTTTGGGAGGCCATGGTGGGAGGATCAGTTGAGGTCAGGAGTTCAAGACCAGCTTGAGTGGCATAGTGAGACCCCCGTCCCTACAAAAAAATTAAAAATTAGCCAGGTGTGGTGGCGTGCCCCTGTAGTCCTAGCTACTGGAGAGACTGGGGCAGAAGAATCACTTGAGCCCAGGAGTTCAAGGTTATGGTGAGCTATGATCATGCCACTGCACTCCAGCCTGGGTGACAGACTGAGACCCTGTCTATAAAAAAAATTTAATAATTAAAAATAATAAAAGACTGTATATATACTACTTTTTCAATTCTTAAAGAATCCTTTTATAGCGTAAAAGTTGATGTCCCCCCAAAATGCATTAGTTTCTCCCTATACTAGTTTGTAGGGCTGCTAGAACGAAGTATCACAGACTGGGTGGCTTAAACAACAGAAATGTATTGTCTCCCAATTCTGAAGGCTAGATGTTTGAAATACATTGGAACCTAAAACCCAATGTAACAATATTAAGAGGTGGGGCCTCTGGGAAGTGATCAAATCACCAGGGCTACATGCTAATGATGGGGTTAGTGCCCTTAAGCAGCTCCCTCGCCCCCTTCCACCAAGCAGCAATAAGGGGTCAGCTTTTAAGCAGAATGCACTCACCAGACACGGAATCTGCTGGCCGGTTGGCTGCTGCCTTGATCTTAGACTTCCCAGCCTCCAGAACTGTGAGAAATACATTTCTGTTGCTTACAAATTACCCAGTCTATGGTATTCTGTTACAGCAGCCCAAAGGGACTAACAGTCCCTCTTCTTCCTAATTCACTCTTTGGAATCCTGACTGGGTAGATTTCTGGGCAATGGTCAAAAGAGGAAAGGAGACAAGCCGCTAATATTACTCTAATCAAATTCCCCCTGGATAAAACTTGGGCCACTCTTTATGATCTGCAGACTGACATTCCCACCCCTTTGCCCAACACTCTGCCTAACCCATTCCCAATCCAACCACGAGGCTCTTTCCATCCTTGCTTCTCACTACCATCCCATACGAAAAGAAACCCCCTTCTCTTATTCATCTTCACATACTGGGCTAGTGAAAAAAAGCACTGGGCTTACACTCCAGAAGACCTGGATTTAGTCCCCTTTTGTAATCCCTTACTAGCAGTGTGACCTAGTATAAGTTATTTTCTAAGCTAAATTGTTTTTGTTTACGTGCATGCATCTGGTACAAAATTCAAAAATACAAAATACAAAATGTGTAAAAGCAAGCATCCCCCACACAATGCCCATTCCTCTACCCAGAAGCAACATATTGTGAGAAGTTTCTAATTAATCTCTCTAGCTACAGTCTATGCATATGCAAATGCATATATATATATACACACACACATAAAATGACTTGTTGGGATTGCATTGAATCTATAGATCATTGGGAAATTGATCAGTTGGAAATTGAATCAGTTGGGGAAGAACTGACATCTTGATAATATTGAGGCAATCTTTCTATCTATGTATTTGGGATATTTTCCCATTTATTTATATCTTTGATCTCTTCCATCAGATTTTTATAGTTTTTCTCATAGATTTTATACATATTTTGTTAGCTTCATTTTTTTGGTGCTGATGTAAATGCATTGTATTTTACATTTCAAATCCCAGTTGTTCTCTGCTGGTATGTAAGAAATCAGTTCACTTTTATATATTAACCTTGTATGCAGAAACGCTGCCATAACCACTTATTCTTTACAGGAGTTTTTTGTTGTTAATTATTTGCATCTTCTACGTAGAAAATCTTCTCACCTGCAAAGAAAGACAATTTCATGTCGTCCTTCTAAATGTGTATACACTTTATTTCCTTTTCTTGTCTTATTGCATTAGGTAGGACATTCAGTGAGATGTTGAATGGGAGTAGTGAGAGGGGACATCCTTGCCTTGATCCTGATCTTAGTGAGAAAGCCTCTAGTTTCTCACTGTATTCATTTGCTAGGGCTGCTGTAAGAAAGTACCACAGACTGCGTGACTTAAACAACAGAAATTTATTTTCTCCCAATACTGAAGGCTAGAAATTTGAAATCAAGGTGTCAGAGGGTTGGTTTCTTCTGAGGTCTCTCTCCTTGGCTTGTAGATGGCTGCCTTCTCCCTATGTCTTCTCATGACCTTCTCTCGGTACTTCTCTGTGTCCTAATTTCCTCTTTTTATGACACTAGTTGTATTAGACTGGGGCCCATCTTAATGACCTCAATTTAACATAATTATTTCTTTAACAACTCTATCCCCAAATACAGTCACATTCAGAAGTGCTAGGGATTAGGACTTGGCATGTGAATTTAGAGGGGACTCAGTTCAATCTATAACACTCATCATTAAGTATGATGTTAGTTTCTTTGTAAATGTTCTTCACCAAGTTGAGGAAATTCTCCTCTATTCCTAGTTTCCTGAAAGTATATATATACATATTGTTAAAAATAACATAAATGGCATCATCACATGATTTTTTGTTTGTTTGTTTGAGACGGACTTTCGCTCTTGTTGCCCAGGCTGAAGTGCAATGGCACGATCTCCGCCTGCCTCAGCCTCCCAAAGGGATGAGATTACAGGCGTGAGCCACGGCGCCCAGCCGATTACATGCTCTTTTAAAAATGGAAATCTGGGCCAGTGCAGTGGCTTATGCCTGTAATCCAGCACTTTGGGTGGTTAAAATGGGAGAGTCACTTGAGCTCAGGAGTTTAAGACCAGCCTGGGCAACATGGCAAGACCCTATTCCTAGAAAAAATTTAAAAATTAGCAGGGTGTGGTGGCATGTGCCTGTAGTCCCAGCTACTTGAGAGGCTGAGGCAGAAAGATCACTTGAGGCCGGAAGTTCGAGACTGCAGTGAGCTATGATCACACCACTGCACTCCCGCCTGGGCAACAGAGCAAGACCCTATCTCCAAATTTAAAAACCCATGAAAAACAGAAATCTGCTCTAATCACTCCCTTGTATAAAACTCTTCAGTATTTCTCATTTCTGTTAGAAAAAGCATGGCATCCTAATTATATCCTTCATGGCCCTGCATGCTCTGGCCTTTCCTTAACTCTCCAATCTCATCTTGTTCAACTTTCCCCTTCCCTCTCCACTTGGAAACCTATGGTTTGAACGTGTCCCCTAAAATTTATGTTCGAAACCTCATCCCTAATGTGGCGGTATTGAATGATGTACATTTTAAGAGGTGATTGGATCATGAGGACTCTGCCTTCATGAATGGATTAATCAATTTGTAGATTAATGGGTTATCATGAGAGATGAGAGATGAACTGTTGGCTTTATAAAAGGAAGAAAGACCTGAGCTAGCCCATTAGCACACTTCGCTGCCCACCATGTGATGCCCTGTGCTACCTTGGGACTCTGCAGAGAGTCCCCACCAGCAAGAAGGCCCAGATGCACCACCTCGACCTTGGATGCCTCAGCCTTTGCAATTGTAAGACATAAATTCCTTTTTTAAAGTAAATTACCCAGTTGTAGGTAACAGGAAACAAACGAATATACTGAGCATCCTGACCTGCTTCTGCTTCCTCTGAAAGAAGGGCTTCTGTGTCACACAGACCAGATCGTGGCCTCTCTGCTATATACTATGCATGCACGCTATTGATCATAGTTGTGGTTATGCTTTTAGGATTTTTTATTTAATGTCTTTCTTGCCCTCTATAGCATAAACAGCATGAGTCAGGGATCATGTCTGTTTCGGCCATCACAATAACTTGGCAATTATGTGATAAATAAATCTATAAAGTTAAGCTAATTATGATTGACCTACTTATTTTATCAAGTTCTATAGCTATTGAATTCTTATTGTTCTCTACCTTCTGAATTCTGTTATGTGACTATGTTTGATGACATATTATGCAAATGAAAGATAGCAGGCTGGCCAGGTGTGGTGGCTCACGCCTGTAATCCCAGCACTTTGGGGGGCCAAGGCGGGTGGATCATTTGAGGTCAGTAGTTCAAAAGCAGCCTGGCCAACATGGTGAAACCCCATCTCTACTAAAAATATAAAAATTAACCAGGCGGTGGTGGTCCGCACCTGTAATCCCAGCTATTCAGGAGGCTGAGGCAGGAGAATCACTTGAGCCTGGGTGGCAGAGGTTGCAGTGAGCCGAGATCGTGACACTGCACTCCAGTATGGGTGACAGAGTGAGACCGTGTCTCAAAAAGAAAGAAAAGAAAGGTAGCAGGCCAGGCGTAGTGGCTGATGCCTGTAATCACAGCATTTTGGGAAGCCTAGGCAAGTGAATCATTTAAGCACAGGTGTTCGGGAGCAGCCTGGGCAACATGGCAAAACTCTATGTCTACAAAAAAATATAAAAATTAACCAGGCATGGTGGTGCACACCTATAGTCCCAGCTACTCAGGAGGCTGAGTTGGCGTGAAGCTTAAATGAGCTGTGATCGCACAACTGCACTCCAGCCTGGGCAGCAGAACGAGACCCTTTCTCCCTTCTACCCTTGAAGAAAAAATGAAGGAGACAAAGACAGACAGAAGGAAGGAAGGAAGGAAGGAAGGAAGGAAGGAAGGAAGGAAGGAAGGAAGGAAGGAAGGAAGGAAGGAAGGAAGGGAGAAAGGGAGAGAGAAAGAAAAAGAAGAAAGAAAAAGAAAGAAAGAGAGAGAGAGAGAAAGAGAGGAAGGAAGGAAGGAAGGAAGGAAGGAAGGAAGGAAGGAAGGAAGGAAGGAAGAAAGGAAGGAAAAGGAAGGAAGGAAGGAAAAGGAAGGAGGGAAGGAAGGAAGGAAGGAAGGAAGGAAGGAAGGAAGGAAGGAAGGAAGGAAGGAAGGAAGGAAGGAAGGAAGGAAGGAAGGAAGGAAGGAAAGGAATGTTGTGGCCTGAATATACCTTGCGTTGGTGTGTTTCATTTCTACAATGTCACACGTTCTTCCCTACTGCCCCCTAATGTCCCAGCTTTATCTCAGGAGTCCCTCATCCTTACTCACTCTTCTCCAGCCACTTTGGCATTTTATTGTTTAATTTTTATTTTAATATAATAAAAATAAGACTTTATAGCTTGTTGTTTTCTTGTGTTTTTTTTTAAAGTCAGGTAGCATTGCAAGTTTCCCAAACTTAAAACAGCAGTTTCCAATTCACTCTACAGTCCTATTCTACTTTTCTGGTAGTTTACCTATGTAAAGAATTTTAGGTTAAAAACATTTTTCCCTGAAGATTTCAAGACATTTCTCCCCTGCTTTCTTGCTTGCAATGTTACTGCTTCTAAATCTGACACATTTCTGCTTCTTGATTCTTTCTAAACATTTTAGGGTTTTATCTTTGTTCCAGCGAGAGGGGTTCTGGGAAGATAGTAGCAGAAACATGGTTTCTGAATCTCCCCATATCCCCACATATAAACAGTCAGAATAATTATACAGTAAAGTCAAAAGCAAAAGTGGGTAACAAGATATCTCCATAAATCTGAGTGCACCGGGTGAGGACAAACTCCCAGCAGCTATAGGCCTGCATGGTGTCTGCGTTTATGCTGGAGCGCAGAGGGAAGCAGCAGGCGTCTAACAGGCCTCGAAACACGAGAACCTCGGCCACCGACAGGTACTCCCTGGAAAGCACAGGGGACCCAATTTACAACAGCTTCTGAAACTGGGAAAAGGTTTACAGGGCCTGCCCCTGTAAAGCAAACTGGACAGAACAAATATTAAAATCTTTCATTTAGAGCCGGGCGCAGTGGCTCACGCCCGTAATCCCAGCACTTTGGGAGGCCGAGGCAGGCGGATCACCCGACGTCAGGAGTTCGAGACCAGCCTGGCCAACGTGGTGAAACTCTGTCTCTCCTAAAAATACAAAAATTAGCTGGACCTGGTGGTGGGCACCGGTAATCCCAGCTACTCAGGAGGCTGAGGCAGGCGAATCGATTGAACCCGGGAGGCAGAGGTTGCAGTGAGCCGAGATCACACTGCTGCACTCCAGCCTGGGTGAGAGTGAGACTCTGTCTCAAATAAATAAATAAAATAAAATAAAATCTGTCATTCAGGAAATCTTGCCTAAAATTTAAAAAACACGGTCAGGTGCAGTCATTCACGCCTATAATCCCACCATTTTGGGAGACCAAGGCAGGAGGATTGCCTGAGCCTAGGAGTTTATAACCAGCCTGAGCAACATAGTGAGACCTTATCTCTACAAAAATAAAAAAAAAATAGCAAAGTGCAATGGCACACACCTGTGGTACCAGCTACTTGGAAGGCTGAGGCAGGAAGATTGCTTGAGCCCAGGAGGTGAAGGTGACAGTGAGCTGTAATCATGCCACTGTACTCTAGCCTGGGCGACAAAGCCAGACCCATCTCCAAAAATAATTTTAATTAAGCTAAATTTTAAAACAATTTAAAACTACGTGTTGAAAGAGCACACCATGTTCCTAACTCTATCAACCTGAGACTCACCAAGACACATTCTTTAAAAATTAACAGACTTTAAGAAAAAATTATTTGGACATCGAGGCAAAAAACAACAAGGGACAGAAAGGAAAGAAAATTAAATGACCATCTAACTTCTGTCAGCAATGGTTTATACCGAAAGAAAATGGAATAACATGTTTAAAATACTCAAGGAAAGAAAATGTGAGTCAAATAAATTTTTTTACAATAAAGCTGATTTTTTAAGTATAAAGGAATATAGGCAAACTATTATTAACACATAAAGATTTGGAGTTTCTTGCATGTTATTCTCATGGGCCCTTCCTGTAGAATCTACTAAAGAACAAGCTTCAAACACCCAACATAACTAGAAAGACACAGAGAGAAGGACTGTGAGGACTCAAACATCCTGGTGTTACACTTCAAGTAGGACTCCTCATTCATTATCCTAGAAACTTAGAGGATGGTTTCAATCTTGAAACTCAGCAGTTCAGAACATTTTTGTATTATTCATTTGAAACTTGCCCTTTTTTGTTGTTGTTGTTGTTGTTGTTGTTGTTGTTGTTGTTCTCTTTCTGAAACTCCTAAATGTCAGTCCCAACATTACTGTTGGGATGCTAAGGGCAAGCCCCAGGTTGTGGCCTGGGCTTCTGACTCATTGGCTGTGAATCAGGGTTCCTATGACTCCCTCCTCAGGCTCAATTAGTTTGCTAGAGCAGATCATAGAACTAAGGAAAATGCTTTACTTGCATTTATCAGTTTATTTTATTTAATTTATTTTATTTTTTGAGACGGAGTCCCACTGTGTTGCCCAGGCTGGAGTGCAATGCCGCAATCTTGGCTCACTGCAACCTCTGCCTCCTGGGTTCAAGCGATTCTTCTGCCTCAGCCTACCAAGAAGCTGGGTCTACAGGCACCCACCACCATGCCCAGCTAATTTTTTTTTTTTTTAAATTTTTAGTAGAGATGGTGTTTCACCATGTTGGCCAGCCTGGTCTCGAACTCCTGACCTCAGGTAATCCACACAACCTAGCCTCCCAAAGTGCTGGGATTAGAGGTGTGAGCTACTGCACCCCACCCATTTATCAGTTTATTATAAAGGGTATTTCAAAGGATACAGAGAAACAGCTAGATGGAAGAGATGCACAGGGCAAGGTGTGCAGGAAGGACTGAGGAGCTTCCATGCCCTCTCTGGGTGCATCATCCTCCAAAAACCCCCATGTCTTTAGCTATCCAGAAGGTCACTAAACCCAGGCCTTTTGGGTGTTTTAGGAGGCGTCATTATGTTGGCAGGACTAATTACATCATCGACTATTAAGCATCTCTCCCTTCTCTGGAGGTCGGGGGTGAGACTGCAAGTTCCAACCTTCTAATCACATGGTTGGTTCCCCTAGCAACCAGCCGCCATCCTGAGAGTATGCAGGAGTCTGCCAAGGGTCACATTTTAGACCAAAATATGCTCCCGTCATCTAGGAAATTCCAAGAAATATAGGAGCTCTGTGTCAGACACTCCTGTCACCTCCTATCACTCAGGGAATGACAAAGATGTTAGAAGCTCTGTGTCAGGAACTGGGGATCAAAGACCAAATATTAAAACCAAATATTCTCCTAGCATCGCTATCTACAAGGGTTTTAGGAACTGTATATCAGAAAACAAGGACAAAGACCAAATATATATTTCACAATGTCAGGGTAGTATTACAAGATTTTTCATTGTATAGTTACTTGTGTATTTCTTTTGTATATACCTTTCATGAAGGCAGAAATATAGTCATTCACTTGTATATCTTCAGGCACTCACAAAGGG